>NW_003852493.1:1342779-1350758 GCF_000181295.1 Otolemur garnettii | reverse complement strand
GTTAATATGACGCTTAAGTAATACAGTTGTGCTTTGTGTCAATTAAGTGAATGGTCTATTTTCCTTACTTATCATTTTTGACAGTAAAAGAAAAAAACCCACTACGAATTGTTTCACATTTAATCATAAATTTTGTAATTGGACTAAAAATGTTGTACTCTCTAAGTTAAAATGTTTGGTGATGTTTGATTTTTAAAGTTCTGTTGATGAGGGAACAGTCTGAATAATGGTGATGTCTTATATGGAAAGGCAAGTCATTTCCTCTGATTCTTATTATATTAGCATCTCTATAGTGCAGAGTTTTAACCAGATTGAAATGTACTGCTATTTTTTTGAGATATAATATACTGAAAATGAAATGTGTATGAGATTAGAAAAACAATATTCTGAAGGACTGAGAAATATGTTAAAATAATTAAAAATATAGAAATTATCCCCTGGGAAGGTCTTTGGACATAATCAAGTTGAATATTATTATTTTACTTTGAGGAAGCCACACTGAAGTGGTGCTGGTGGCTTGACACTCTTCCACAGTGGTAGTGACTCATGTCCTCTCCAGTGTTTGACACAGTCTCCAACCAGAGGATATAATGGAATCTGTGAGATATTTTTTTCTGATAGCCTGTAAAAAAAAAAGAAAGAAAGAAAAGAAATGCAGGCTGAAATTAATTACATTGAACTTACAGCTTGGATTGATAAGGATAAACGCAGAGACCGGACAAGACCGGGAAAGAGGGAACAGATTTCAAGCACCATCTAACTGTTCTAAATTTATGTAAATAAACATCGTGATTAGAGATATTTATGAACAAGTTAAGTAAAATGAAGAGCAACTCTTTAAAAGTACCGAGAAAAGAAAGGGAGGCCAAATGTAGCAAGGAAGGAAGGAATGAAAAAGGAAGGGATGGAAACCTGTTCTAGAAAAAATATATGCCTTTAGGAAACAGATGAAAAATGTGTGCAAATTGTTTACATTCTCTAGGAATGGAAAAGAACCTGAAGAATAAGAAACGAGAATAAAATATTAAAGCAAATTAAATATAAAGCTTGTACTCTTAATAAGTAATAAACAAATGAGATACTGTAAAAAAACAGTAACTTGAAAGAAAAGATTCAGATTACATTTTTAATGATGAACAAAAAAGACAAAGATACTCATGCATTTAGAAAGTATAAAAAATATATGGAAAAGAGATATCTATGATACTTTAGCCATTTCACAGAAGCCATTATTATCAAGATGCTTCACATTGCAAAAGCTAATCGTCAATTCCCATGTTATTTGATTCTCAGCATCCCTGACTCTTCTTTAAACATTCCCCTTACTTGGATTCCAGGAGGTCCCACTTGCCTTGCTTTTCTCTTACTTCACCGGCCTCTGCTTCTCAGTCTCTTTTCTGCTTCCTCTTATCTTCTCAACTTCCTAAAGTTGAAGTGCTTAGAGCTTAGTCCTTGGTCCTTTACTTATGCTTCTCTATGCTCATTCTCCAGGTCATCTCACCTGGTTTCATGTCCTTAATTACTACACAGTTTTTAATGTGCCTCTTTAATAGAGACCCTTGTCCTGAACATTAGACTCATATATTAATCTTCCTACTTAGAATTTCCATCTCAAATTTAGCATGTCTAAAATCAAATTGCTCCCTCTGAAGACTATGCCATGCAAACTAATAGCAATTCTATCCTTTTTCAAGCTAAATAGTAAAGTCATTCTTAAGTCCTTTCTTTTCTCCCAAGCAGCAAATCCAGTCCAGCAGTTAATCCTGTTGACTGCATATTCAGAATATGTACAGGACTTCATCACTTCTCACCATACCCATGGCTACCACACTTGTCTAGGTCATTATTAGCTTTCACTTGGATTACAGCAATAAACTCTAAAGTACTTGTGTCCACACCAGAATGACAAAACAAGCTGGCATTAATATATGTCAGTTTATGTTCAAAACTCTCTGGTACATGCATTTGTCATTCATATTAAAAGCCAAAATCTTTACTAGTAATCCTGGACTTTGGGTCCTCAGTTCCTGAGTCAATATAAGTTATCACATGACCAGAAAACATGATGTAGGCAAGGATTTTGGGAGGAGCTTTTACTCAAACAAAAGGGACATTGCGCTGGAAGTGACCAGATAGGCTTCCTGACCAAAAGGCTAATGCATTTTTATGGGGCTGAAAATTGGGGAGCCTGTGTCAGCTTTGAAGTCATCGCATGTAGAGACGGGGTTCTTTTGTCAGCTATGCATGTGGCACTCATCATTTGTTGCACGTATCATTAGCATTTAAATCTCCACCCCTGGGCATGACTTTTAGCATTAAAACGAGAGCAGAGCCTGTAAGAGGTCACATTTGGATTTCATCTAGGCATAAGCAAGGTTACACCACTTCTAACTGGGAGTTGACGAACCCCACTCCAGATGACTGTCACATCCCCCGAAGAAAACAAAGCACATCCAAGTCTACTTTCTTTTTAACAGATGACTGCTGCATAAGGCAGGCATACGCAGGCCTAGGCTTGAGGCTTAGTGGGAAGAAACCCAGGTGCAATCCCTGTGCTGCTTCACTAGGACATTTAAGTTCCTGGTGGCCATTGCCTCTGACTTCATCAGCCATTACTGTCCCTCTCAATCACTCAGCTTCCCCCGCAGGACATCTTTACTGATTCTTGAATATCCCATATAATCTCCTGCTTCAAGATCCTAGCCATTTATGTTTTCCTTCGTCTGAAATATTTTTCCTTTATATTTACATGTCACATTCAGAAATAGCTAGTTCTTCCATTCTTTCCTGAGCATTGAAAGGTGAGAGCTCCCAGGCCCCCTGCAACTGGGGGAGGGCACGTGACAACTTTAGGCAATGAAATATGAGTTTAAGTGATGTTATTTGGGAGCTGAGGTAGGATGTTCTTTCTCTATTCTCTTGTGATGGTGAGTATGTAAATACTGTGTTGATCTGGAAAAGCCACAAGATTGTAGAATTTATAATCAAAGACAAAATAGTAAGCCTTTCAAAGCAGAAACCTCAGGGGGCATTATAAACAAAAGGAATTTAACATAGGGGGATTAGGTGCTGAAGGATTAATACGCAAAAGAGACCACTGCTAGCTTTGTGGTTCCCCATGACCACTGAGATATGAGGAAAAAAAGAAGTTGCTGTGACTGCTCTGGTCAGAATTGAAAAGCCTGAAGTCACAGATGCCCTGCGACGATGGAGGGGGTTACCTGCAGGGAAACACCTAAATGTTTCCACCAAGTCTCAAGGTTCCAGAAATGCTTCCACCAAGTCTCACGGTTCAAGAAACTCACGTCTGTGTTACTGTAAAGTGGCTTTGACTTTTGCCTCCATGAAAGTTCTTATAAAGAGTATGTCTCCTTGGCAAAATGCAGCAGGACACGAATTCTTATAGACAAGAAAGTCTGAGAAATATAAATGTCACATTTTCAGCCCACCAAAAGAAGGGAAGAGCACAAAGGAACAAAGTTGCCAAGAAGAAAAAAATGCACAGTTCCCTCATCTGGCTACTCAGCAACTATATTCCAACCATACACTAATTTCTTCTCCGCCATTGTTTTGCATCCTGCAATTTCACTTATTGCAGTCAAACTGCAGTGAACTGCAGTCAAAAATACTTTTAGAGAGAAACAACATTCACATAACTTTGATTACGCTTATTATCATTGTTATAATTATTCTATATTTGATAATTAGTTATTGCTATTGATATCTTATATTACCTAATTTATACTTAAATTTTACCATAAGTATGTACATATAAGAAAAAAAACATAGTATACAGAAGGCACTGTATGTGCTATACATATTTGATACCATGATTTCAGCTCCTGCTTCTGCCCCATATAAACTAAAAAGTTGGAATTATCGGCTCGGTGCCTGTGGCTCAAGCGGCTAAGGTGCCAGCCACATACACCTAAGGTGGCGGGTTTGAATCCAGCCTCTGGCCGCCAAACAACAATGAAGGCTACAACCAAAAAATAGCCGGACGTTGTGGCGGGCACCTGTGATCCCAGCTACTTGGGAGGCTGAGGCAAGAGACTTGCTTGAGCCCAGGATTTGGAGGTTGCTGTGAGCTGTGATGCCAGAGCACTCTACCCAGGGGGATAGCTTGAGGCTCTGTCTCAAAAAAAAAAAAAAAGTTAGAATTATCGATGTTTCCATCCCCCACTGGGGGATCTTGGAACACACATAGCTCCTGTAGGTAAAGGAGGACTGTTGTACTGTCCCTGCAAATGACAAATATCGAGAACAATGTGCTTTTCCTGACATAATGTAATCAGCTTTTATAAAATAAAAGTGTCTCACTTCTTCACAAAGGAAATCTGTAGTCCCATCCTCTGTGATGTTTAATTCTTCCAATTTAGTTAAAACCAGCATTTATAACAATATAATTTAAAGTTAGTCTATAGATTAAATCAGCCATCATTTTATTAAAACGGCAGGAAGAGAACATTCGCTACTACTTTCCTCCTTTCTGAAATTGAAAGTGAAGTAATAAAGCCATAATGGATATTTATATGTTCTGTTCTCTACCACATGTTCAGGATGTTCTCAAGCCTTCATCCATCAGTGCGGCTGGTCATGCTTCTTACTTAATCAGCTGAATCAAATATTCATTCCTGGGTAAGTAGAGCTTGTTGTGGACCAGCCCATGCATTCTCGCTGTGTAGAAAAGAGGTAATCAGGCCTGAGGCTGCGATCCTCAGAAAGACCTGTTCGCAAAGTAGGCCTTTGCCTTTGGGTCTGGGCACTTAGATTTGGGCAAGGCTTCCCCAAACCCCTAATAGCAGGGGCTCACTGTGTCTGAACTGTTTGTACAAACAATATGGTTTATACTGAACATCTCATTTCTTACTGAAATTCTGAAAACTTGGTTCCTGCCTACATGATGCCCAGATGACACTCCCTCAATTAAAAACTCTGGTCACTGAGTCTCTGTTGAGCTTCTCCCGTAGACAATATTTTGCGTGTGTTCTTACAACTTATTGGAAGAAGTAAGTGGGTCCTGTGTTTCTTTACTGGGATAAGATTCTTAGAAGCTTAGATAAGCTTAGTTTAGCTTGTTTCCTCTGGACTTCATTCCATGTGTCTTTGCCCTTTGCTGATTTTTCTTTGTATCCTTTTGCTGTTAAACACACACACACATCTGCGAATATAACTATATGTCAAATCTTGTGTGTTCTCCTACTGAATTATTGAATCTGGGGGTTGTCTTGGAGACTCCAACATCAGTTGCTGTCATATATGTGGAAGGTCAAGTTGATTAAGGTTCATGTGTACTATTGAAGTAGATTAAAACAAAGAATCAGAGATAAGACAGTGGAAGTATGATACTGCATTGCTGGATGAAAGTAAAGTGCTTCTGGTGGTCTTTGCTAATCAATATAGAGAAAATAGCTTGTGCCAGATCAATAACTGCATATCAGGAACTAGAGCCTTAACTGACTTATTCCAACTAAATAAACAATATCTACAGAAACAGCAACAAGTGAATGCAGAACCTAATTCTGTTTATGATAGCACTCTGTCATTCTTCAAAAAGTTATTCTCTTTGGTCTTCTCTACTGACCAAAAAGAATAACCATGTGTGTATCTTTCAACTATTTAAAGTTGGCACCAAACTCTGTAATATTTCCAGAGATGCCTATATTTTTTGCATATTATAATATGCATAATCACAATGCTTTTAAGAATAAAGCCTGGTGAATTTTTAAGAACAAACGTAACATACAACCAGCTGCCAAGTCAAGAGAACAGTATGATTACCTAAGAAACACCCCTTATGCTCCCTTTTGGTCTCTATCAACCCCCAAACAACTACTATCTTCATTCTAAAAAGTTTAGTTTTCCTATTTGTATCATTTTAAAGGACCAAAGATGATGCATATAAAAGGAATAATATAGTATGTGCTTTTTTTGTATTTGTTTCATTGGCTTAATATCAAATTCATGCGATTCATCTACATTATATGGAGTTGTAGATCTTTCATTTCCATTAGCGCGTAGTATTCCACCATTCAAAATATATTATGTCTTATTTAGTCAATCTTCCCTAAAATTGGTGTTTATGGCTATTTATATGTGTGTGTAGGGAAAAGAGCACACATCAGAAGAGAACAGCCTAGTGATTCTTCACACACTAAATCCAAGCCCCCATGTCAAGGAAGAGAACATCACACATGTTCCCCACACAGACTTTCAGTCTCTGTCCTCTTCAAAGGTAAGTATTATTCCAAGGTAAGTAGTATTCCAATACTACTTATTTCAATAAGTAGCATTCCAAGTACTAGTGTGAAATACGGTTGTCAGTTTTTGTACTGTATGTAAGTGACAACATACGATCCATGATCATTTGTCTCTGACTTCTTTGCCTCAAATTATGTTTTGGAGACTCATTCATAACATTGGGTGTGACTGAAGACTGTTCAATTCCATTGTTACAAGCAATACCACAAACAATGAAATGTAAAATTGCCAGAGAAGTAGAAAGATTAAAACAAAACAGTCCCTACTGAGCTGAATCAGGGATGGATCAGAAGCATGGAAAGACGGCCTACTTCTGATTCCCCTCTTCTTCAGGCATGACCCTCTTTGGGATTTGCTTGAGAGCTTGAGAGAGCATTTATTTCTCCTCAGCCCTGAAGGACAACAGGAGATATTATCTGACCCTCAGACATTTTTATAATAGCTCTTTAGCCTCTTGCAGAATATATCTTCAAATTTCGGCAAAGTCTTAAAAAGCTGTGAAGTCTGTCTTTGAGATTGCCTCCCTTCTCCAGATATGTGTTTGTTTCTCCTCATTCCCATACCATGAAAGATTTGTTTCTACATCTTAAAAACTCTTATTTCGTGGTGTTTGCACCAAAATTATCCAGTAAGTAGTCAAGAACTGAAGAAAGAATCACAGACAATTTTGTGGATGCGTTTGGTCCAATATAAGATAAACTTAATCTCTAACTCTTTTGACTCAGCTCCCTAAGTGCACACCACTCTGACAGATTGGTCATGGTGGTATTTTGGCTACCTATGATTATTATAATCTTTATGTTAGAACCCAGCAATTTACTTCAGGCTTTAAATTGAGATACTTGAAACCAAAAACAGACTATCTCTCACAAATCTTGAACACAGCTTCAAACTGTGTTTATCCCATGTTGGATGAAGGAGGCCGGACTGTAGCTGTGAGCATGAAGACATTTAAATTAGGGTAGCATTATCAGATTCTCTACAGGTTGTCAACACAGTATTCAGCATTCAATATTAATCCCATCAGGCACAAAGGGCAAACAAAAGTGTACAAATAAATAATTTAAAAGGCACAAAATAACACATATATATTTTAAAACTATATGAAAATTTGAAGCATTTCAGCACAAAGATGAAATCTCCAAAGAATCAAATGGACATAGTATATCAGAAAAGTATAGCTGTTTAAAGTAAAAGATCCAAGAGATGACTTTACAGTGACTCCATACAGCAGAAAACAGTATTAGAAAATTGGAAGACAGATCAACTTAAAATATAAAAACTGAAGCATGGGAGTAAGGATAATAAAAAATGTTATTGAAAAAGCCCCCTTGTACATGTAATTGTAAGCTCAAAAAAAATAGGAGGAAAGGAATAAGACAAAAGAAATACCTGAAGAGATACTGACTGAGCATCTGTTTGAAAAAAAAAATTAAAATAAGTCACAGATTCCAGATGCTCATTGGAAAACCAAAACCACCTCCCCTCCTCCACAACACACATCTAAGCAAAACTGTGGAAAAACTGATGTGAGTCAAAGACTAATTGAAAGTCTTGAAGAATCAGAGAAAAAATACATATTATCTACAAAGGAAAAAAGTAAGTATGATTGCTAACTTCATTAAAAATTACATAAACCAAGAATCATTGGAATCACTTATTTAAAAGATTAAAAGATATGAAACTAGTCCAAATCATACACAAAAATCTTATTCATG
>NW_003852493.1:1339197-1342549 GCF_000181295.1 Otolemur garnettii | reverse complement strand
CAGGTGAAAAACACAAATTAAATACACAATGTAATTCTATATACATCTTAGAACGGAAATACAAATACCAAATTTATGCATATAGATTATCTGATATTTCATACACCACTGGTGGAAATGTCATTTAGTTCATTCACCTTGGAAAACATTTTGGCAACATCTACTGAAACTACACACACACATGCACACAACACAAGTACACACGTAAGTGTGTCTGTGTATATATGTATTATATATACATATATTTAACATACATACACACCTATAGTTAACCTCCATATACGCCCCTGACAGGACAGTTGTACTCCTGGTATACACACAACAAAATCTTAGCAGAAATTCATCAAAAGGCACGCACAAGACAGGTAACAACAACAATGTTAATAATAGCCAACAAAACTGATAACAACCCAAACAAATATCCATCAAGATAAAGTAGTTAATAAATGGCATTATATTTATAAAACTGAATGTCACAAGTTAGTGACAAGCAAACATACTACTGCTACAAATATGTTTAATGCAAGAGGCTAGATATAAATAAGCAACATAATGTGTGATTCCTCTTATGTAAAGTTCAAAATAAGCAGATCTGATCTATGAAGAAAAAGGAATTTCATAAGAGGAAGTATCTTTGGGTAATAACAACTCAGAGGGAATAACAGAAAGCCTTTGGTGGTAGTAACGTGTACTGTGAGCTGAACAATAGTAACACAGATGTATTCACTTAGGAAAATGGCACGCAAGTCTGCACTATGTGTTAATGATATGTGTTCTTTCTGAAAGCACATTGCATTTCCAAAGGATTTTCACTACAACATTTTAGACTAAGACTAAGAAGACTAAGAAGAAAGCAAAAATATTTAAGAATATCAACTTGTTAAAGCTATACAGAACGTAGTGCCCCCTCCAGCTCTCCAGGTTCTAAAAAAGTTCTCTCCCAACAGAAGGCTCTGAGACAAAATTGGCAAACTTTTCAGTAAGGAGCCAGGTAGTAAGTATTTTAGTCTTTGCAGGGCATACAGTCTCTTGCAACTACTCAACTTAGACACTGTTGCATGACAATAGCCATAAACAATACGTAAATGAATAGATGTGCCCATGTTATAATAAAACCTTATTTACAAAATTGGCTTTATTTGTTTATTTACATGGCTCAGAGAGTGGGCCATGATTTGCTGTACACTACTCTAAGTTAAAGTTAAGAGCCTGAAAACAATTTGATGATTTTGCTGAAAGGAAAAGCAACAACCTTGTAGTTACTTTAGTACATTGTCTGCATTTGGGGGTAATACCAATATTTCCTTAAGTGTCTCCTATTTTTTTGTGAATATGGAATTGTGAATATCAAGTATTAATTTTTGTGAAGTGGAATGTGAAATGATAGACCTAAGATAAATAACCTAAATCATCTTTCCTTCCTACTTTCTGTTTTTGTTTTTTGGGTTTTGGGAGGTAACATTTTAAGGCCGTGTGTGCTTCCAGCAAACACCTGAAGATATTTACGTTTGGGAGCTGACCAAGGGTTCTTCCATATGTTAAGTCATCCTTTGCTTTGGATGAAGCTTGTGTTTTGCATTTGGATCCAGGTTGTTGCACAAGAGAGATACTGAAGCTCCAGCAGAATCAAAGATTTAGTAAATTACTAATTGTTATGCCAGCGAAAACACTGTATATGAGTAAGTGCCAGGCTAACAAAAAATTTTAAAAGATGGAAAAGAACTTAAAAGAATTCTGAAGGATAGATAAATATTTCTTCTTCTGACACCATAAACAAGGAAATTAATCAGGAATAAGCAAATAATTTGAGAGAATCATTGGGGCCAATATAAATGTTTATTCTACTGATGTTTCATATCACTTGTCAGCATTTCGCATGGTTGAATGCTTAATGGAGCTCCCTAATACCCAAGCTAAATATTATAATATGCAATGTTATGTAATTCTCAAGCAGGAAAAAAAATAGGTTAATTACCCTTTTTGTTGCATTTAGTTGCAATAAAATACTGCTTGTTTTCTTCTATGAAGTAATGAAGAGTTCATGCATAATTGTAGTCAGAAGAGGAAAAAGACAGATACAATAACCCATAAAACCATTATGAAAATAGGATAGGAGCCATATGGAAATAGCATGAGGAAAATTCACATAGAAATTCATATCAAAATTGTCATGACAAATTTCATTTTGTTGTTTCCACTAAGATTACTTGTTCTTATGTATTAGTCAATCAAATTTTAATTTCTCCCAGGCTATCTGTAAAATGATGCAGAACTTTTTAAATAAATGCACTGACTAGTCTCCTGACCTTGAATGTACATGTCTTCTCATCAGGGAGAGGAAATACTGATATAGTGCTTTAGTGAGAGTTGCTAACTTCCCTGAAACTTCAACAGGTGGTTTGCTTAGTGCAGACTTCCAGGTTCTGAAGGACAGAACTAGCTGGAGGTGAGAGGTAATTGTTTCTTTTCACACACTTTATCCATTTATTTGCTTCTTTCTACAATCACTGGTTTAAAATGAAAACACAGTAGCTCCCCAGAGATATCAAAGCATTTGCCATTGAGGATATACAGATCCCAGAAAAAGTAGTTACTCCCAAAAGATTTAGAAGTGATGGAAGCTGGCAAAAGATATTTTTATCATTTAGTTTAAAGCCTACGTTAGCAGATCGTACCCAGAGGTGGATAGAACCTTGTTGGAGCATTGGAACAACTGGAGAGGCATCAAAGTCCAGAGGCATTTCTCTTACTAGCCTTTGTGTTAATCTCATTTACTCATCTTGTCTAATAAAATGTGTTATCTTATATGCCCAACATCTGAGAATCATAATAGATTATAGTTATAATGAACATTAAATACTGCATAGTACAATTCTCTCAGAAACACTGAAAAGTTGCTCAGATGAATTTAATCTTGTACCTTATCAAGAGATATTTCTTAAAGTTAAGTTTTCCAATTATGTACATGCACACTGTACTTTTTAATGAAAACTTTTTGTTAAGTTTAAATTAACTTTTCTACTTTCCCTTCACTGATAATAATGATTTATAAATATTAGCCACTTACCATGTGCCAGGCACTGTACCTAGCTAGGAATTTCCCTGTAATCTTTCAATCACTTAATGAAGTGGTGGAAGCTGAAGGTTGGAAAATTAAATGACTTACTCAAATTTCACGCAACTGGAAAGTCGTGACCAAGATTGGAGCCCAGCTTTGTACGACATGAGAGCCAGAACATTATTCACATGCTTCACATCTCCATAATCTGCATACAAAGTTATTAAGTACCTCAAAGAAATCAATGTTTCTCCTTCAAGTTAATTATTCTTAGTTCTGTTTTTCTTTTCTTCC
>NW_003852493.1:1336983-1338383 GCF_000181295.1 Otolemur garnettii | reverse complement strand
TGACAGCCAAAGTTACAAGATAGTCCAGGGAATGGGGAAAATGTCACTAAAATACTACAGAAGTATGAATAATCAAAATAAATAAGAGAGGATTAAAAAAAAGTTGGAGATTCAAGGAAGGGGTGTATTAATCTTTTCAACCATGAGAAAATGCCACAAATATGACAGAAAAGAAAAATAGACAGAAATAAAGAACTAACAGGCCATCTATGGGCAAGCCACCAAACGTTCACTCAGGTCTCAACAAAAATCTCTGCGGTGCAATAGCATATGCTGCAGGTTAGTGTACAGAACACATCATGGTATTGAGCATTAACGGTGATGCTTAGTTGCTAGGGTAAGAGCATCAAACAACCTGACTCAATAGCAAGGGATTTATACCATCAATGCCTGATACATAGAAAAAAGAGCTTGAAGATTATATTAGGAATTATTTCCCGAAACAGGATTGGGTATAAGAACTTTATACTTTGTATCATTTTAAGCCTAACACATTTTTCTATTTATTTATTTGTTTTGTTTTGTTTTGCTTTTTTGTTTGTTTGTTTCCTTGAGACAGAGTCTTACTTTGTGGCCCTCGGTACAGTGCCGTGGTATTATAGCTCACAGCAACTTCCAACTCTTGGGCTTAAGCGATTCTCTTGCCTCAGCCTCCCAAGTAGCTGGGACTACAGGTGTCTGCCACAACGCCTAGCTTTTTCTTTTGGTAGAGACAGGGGTCTCACTCTGGCTCAGGCTGGTTTCCAACCTCTGCACTCAGGGCAATCCCCCTGCCTCAGCCTCCCAGAGTGCTAGGATTACAGGCATGAGCCACTACGCCCATCCCCAATACATTTTTCTTATATAGAAAAACCTGACCCCAAGCCTTTGGTGTACATATTCTAAACCTGAGCATTTCACGTCACATGGCCACTATCAATAAAATAATTCATATTGAAAAAAAGAGCATTTTGCTAAAGTTTTGAGAACAGAAGACACATTGCAAAGTGTGAAAGAACATGGGTGATGAGGGGCAGAATGAGGAGACAAGGGAAGGGATTCTCTGAGAAGAGACGTTCCAAGGAAATAGAGAATGCGTGAGTGCATGAAGAAGAAAGTTTGATTGTCTTTTGCTCTTGTTTTTTAGGGGGCGGGGATAGGAATGGGGAGATGAGCTTGACTACGTATTCAAGGGATATAGATAGAAGAAGAAAATATTAAAGAGGAAATAATAGATGAAACAATATTCCAGAGACTAATAGAGCTAAGTTCCCATGAAAACTTCAAAGAAGTAGTTGTAAAAATGGTTTAGTTTCCCAGATACCCCTGAAACTAATATTACCATGACATAATCCAAGGTCACAGTCAGGCCTTTTTAGTACAGAATCCAATATCTACTTGGCTAGTTCTAACCACTGAAA
>NW_003852493.1:1332958-1336681 GCF_000181295.1 Otolemur garnettii | reverse complement strand
ACAGCTGCAACCAAAAAATAGCCAAGTGTTGTGGCGGGCACCTGTAGTCCCAGCTACTTGGGAGACGGAGGCAGGAGAATCACTTGAGTCCAGGAGTTGGAAGTTGCTGTGAGCTGTGATGCCACTGCACTCTACCCAGGGTGACAGCTTGAGGCTCTGTCTAAAATATATAAATAAATAAATAAATAAGAAAGAAAGAAAAAGAAATTGGGCAGATTTAGTAATGTTTTGTTGGAGGACTTCTCTCTATAACCTGTCCTTTCAGAGTCAGAGTAGGGTCTTGGCCTCAGTTCTTCAAGGCAGTGAAACATTATTCAGTTTCAATAAGGCTATATGTGAAAGATCAATACTAATTGGTATCTGGATTTTATGTATAGTGTATTTCTAATTTTTGTTTTAATGATGTGAAGTCACAGTGAAAATAACAAAATAGTAAATTACTCATACATGTTGGGGCTCAGGGGTCCCAGTTCCCTGAACCCACTTGACCTGGTTCAATTACTTGGCTGAGCTGGAAAATTCAACCGAAGCCAAGTGGTAATCAAAAGCAAAAATGAGTGGAAACCAAAAATCAAACTGGAGAGGCACAGGCAGTGTGGGTAGAAAGCAAAGTGACCTACACCAGTTTCAGGGTAACAAAGAGAGATGTTGTTTAGGAAGAATGAACAGAAAGCTTAGAGCACTTCTAAAGAGAGTTGGAAGTGGGTCCTTCTCATAGTGGAGGAAAGGGGAAAGAGACACAAAGGCCTGCAGTAGTGTAAATACCCTCTCCATTTGGAATTGGCTGCAAGCCCTTCTTTGGCCTTTCTGTGCCTCCAGACAGCATTGCCTTTTTTTTTTCTTTTGGTAATTGATTGTCTTTTTCTATTGGTCATTGGTCACTTAGGTTACATCATAACTCCAGTCTTATGGGCCCTCAGCAGGCCAGGTTTATCCTTCCACCCCTCTTGAAGCCCCTTTCTTTGCGTTCCTTCTCAATACACAGTCACCTATAGGATGGGCAAATACTGTAGCCTTGAGAGAAAGGGGCTGGCCCAACGATCAACCGAATGTGGGTTACATGGGCAGAAAGGTAGGAAAATGACATTCTTAGTCAACTAAGAATTTTCATGGTCATTCTTATGACTCTGTAATCCAGAAATACATTTATTCATGTTTAAGTCAGAAGTGATCAAACTTAAGGCAGCTTATAGGCATTCTGTAATTTCTTGATGTGTTTGTGCAAAGATTTTAAGGGGAGAGGATCCATAATTTCCATATCTTACCACTTACAAGTTGAGCTTATTTTTTATTTTCTTTCAAATAAACTGTAATTTGATGCTTCTTCTTATGTAATTTTGTACACTGATGATTATGTTTATTGTCTTCTGTCTTTATAAATTCCAAACATTTTTTTTCTCAAGGTAGGGGGTTAGAGAATTTTTTATTTCCTTTGGGGTAGTAGAAATAGTCACATTTATTTTCTCTCTCTGTGGGACAAGAAATAAAGCAGCTGGTATCTTTCTATAAACTCTGTTTCTCATTTATCATATGGCATGACATGATATTACCCATTCACTTCACAACACACTCTATTCATTCTGTTGTTTAACTTCTCTTTTTCACATATCATATATATTTATTCATTTATTCATTACTCCCATCTTTTGGAAAATATTTCTGTAGTGCCTTCTTAATGAAAGATGAAACAGTCTCCACCCATGTTTCATCTACCTCCTTGTGGAATGAAAGACAAATACACAAAACAATATGCTATGGAATTCAAAATAATAGAGGATTACATTAAAGTGAAATTGTTTTGCAGGTATAAAAGTGTACTGAGGAAAGTTTAAGCAAGATTCTTGGAAGAAACCAAGTAAGAGAAGATTGGAGGATGGCATCTGGGTAACGGAGATGATGGAGGGAAAATGCACAAAAGAGGTTTTGCTATCATGTCCCGAATTCAGGGGGTGCACATAATAATTTAAGATTCAAACTAAACTGTTGAAGTTTGGATTCTTCGTAAAATAGCAGTACAATTGGCAGTTTTTTAAAGGCAGAAGATTTATCTGAAAGAAATTTTTGAATTTCTTTTTAGACGTGATGTGTTTAAGATACAGGGACGATAACAAGGTGAAGACCATCTCAGAAGGGAAGGCAGTTGGACTGATTTGTCAATACTGAAGATACAGAAAAATGAATTGCATGTGCTAGGTATAATACGTGTGCATTTCTGAGAGAGACTGAGCTTATGCTGCCATTTTCTAAATAAAGAAACTGAGGCAGGAAGATTTGCCACAATGTGTTCAACAAGTCAATGTTATACACAAGAGAAAAACACGTTAAAAACTCTCTGCATCATATTATTTAATAATAATTTTTTGAAGTTTTATCCCTCCAGGTTTAATCAGAGAAGTATCAGGAAGATTTGATTATTATAAGTATTATAAAATAAGGGATTTAAAAAACTTCAGAGGGTTAGGTTACATTGTTTGCATTTGTAAGGTAAAGTCTGTGTTATAGTTGAGTTCTTCACCAGGGAGGGGAGTGAGCCACGTACCCCTCCTTTGTTCTCCTTTGATGGGAACTTACCAGCCCCTCACCCCTGCTTGAGTTTAATTGTGTTTTTCCCTCATGGGGTCTTTAGTTGTTGATCTACAACAGGGGTCCTCAAACTTTTTAAACAGAGG
The DNA here is from genome assembly GCF_000181295.1 of Otolemur garnettii. NCBI lineage: Eukaryota > Metazoa > Chordata > Mammalia > Primates > Galagidae > Otolemur > Otolemur garnettii. Next base: position 1,334,012 of record NW_003852493.1, on the reverse strand, counting down.
GCCAGTTCACTGTCCCTCAGACCGTTGGAGGGCCGGACTGTGGGCCCTGGGATGATTCAGTTGCTAAGCAGGACAGGCAGCAGTGGCAAAAACACCTACCAGGCTGGATAAATGTCCTAGGCCTGCAGCTTGTGGCCCGGGGCCATAGTTTGAGGACCCCTGATCTACAATTTTCAGCTTAGTACTGAGCACATGGGTTGCTTGCTTTCCCATTCCTGAGATACGCAAAACAAGGATTTATATTAGGAGTTAGACTTTATGCTAAGGTGACCAGATGTCCCACTTTTGGAAGGACACTCCTAATTTTTAACAATTTGTCCTGTGTTCCATGGCGTTTTAAAAAAGTCCCAATCTTTGTAAAGAATGCATGACAAGTTAGGAAACGGTGGGACAACGGGAAGAGAATATACGGTTAGGTTATTGGCTGCCATGTGGCTATTTCACCAGGATATGAGTTTTATATTATTTTTTTGTTAATTTTATAATGTTAAACTTTGATAATAACAAATAATTGTTGAGAACTGATTATCGAGAACTGCTTATCAAAGTTCACATCGTTGATCAGTTGTTAGAGTTCGACCACCATTGTTTGGAGTTAATGAACAATGGCATTTTTTGACATTGGCAACGACGACAACATTTTGTAACTGTCTCTCAGATGATACACATCATACTGCATGCTAGTGCTAGTTAAACAAGTGATGTCAAGAAATCAGCTATTCAGATAACTTAGGTAGGTAATTTATTTATTTCATGAATTTAGCAGACAGTACTTGTATTATTTATATTTTATAGTGACAGCAAAAAGTCTAGCACCAGCCTTGAAAGTGACCCTTATGACTTACAAGGTATCATTATTAAATAAAATATTGATAAAGAAAAGGTTAAATCTTGGACATCAGCAAAAATCACAATAGAGAACAAATGTTTAGAAATATTTCATCATTTTGAAACAAATCATGTTCCATACAATAATGCACTAAAAATTGTGGGATAAGCACTGTCCTTACCAGGAACTAACGCTGCTACTGAACGTGTTTTTTTCTATGGTAAA
>NW_003852493.1:1329861-1332938 GCF_000181295.1 Otolemur garnettii | reverse complement strand
GACCTACACCAGTTTCAGGGTAACAAAGAGAGATGTTGTTTAGGAAGAATGAACAGAAAGCTTAGAGCACTTCTAAAGAGAGTTGGAAGTGGGTCCTTCTCATAGCGGAAAAAAGGGGAGAGAGAGACAGAGACGCAAAGGCCTGCAGCAGTGTAAATACCCTCTCCATTTGGAATTGGCTGCAAGCCCCTCTTTGGCCTTTCTGTGCCTCCAGACAGCATTGCCTTTTTTTTTCTTTTGGTCATTGATTGTCTTTTTCTATTGGTCATTGGTCACTTAGGTTACATCATAACCCCAGTCTTATGGGCCCTCAGCAGGCCAGGTTTTCCTTCCACCCCTCTTGAAGCCCCTTTGCGTTCCTTCTCAATACACAGTCACCTATAGGATGGGCAAATACTGTAGCCTTGAGAGAAAGGGGCTGGCCCAACGATAAACCGAATGTGGGTTACATGGGCAGAAAGGTAGGAAAATGACATTCTTAGTCAACTAAGAATTTTCACGGTCATTCTTATGACTTTGTAATCCAGAAATACATTTATTCATGTTTAAGTTTGATCAGAAGTGATCAAACTTAAGGCAGCTTATAGGCATTCTGTAATTTCTTGATGTGTTTGTGCAAAGATTTTAAGGGGAGAGGATCCATAATTTCCATATCTTACCACTTACAAGTTGAGCTTATTTTTTATTTTCTTTCAAATAAACTGTAATTTGATGCTTCTTCTTATGTAATTTTGTACACTGATGATTATGTTTATTGTCTTCTGTCTTTATAAATTCCAAACATTTTTTTTCTCAAGGTAGGGGGTTAGAGAATTTTTTATTTCCTTTGGGGTAGTAGAAATAGTCACATTTATTTTCTCTCTCTGTGGGACAAGAAATAAAGCAGCTGGTATCTTTCTATAAACTCTGTTTCTCATTTATCATATGGCATGACATGATATTACCCATTCACTTCACAACACACTCTATTCATTCTGTTGTTTAACTTCTCTTTTTCACATATCATATATATTTATTCATTTATTCATTACTCCCATCTTTTGGAAAATATTTCTGTAGTGCCTTCTTAATGAAAGATGAAACAGTCTCCACCCATGTTTCATCTACCTCCTTGTGGAATGAAAGACAAATACACAAAACAATATGCTATGGAATTCAAAATAATAGAGGATTACATTAAAGTGAAATTGTTTTGCAGGTATAAAAGTGTACTGAGGAAAGTTTAAGCAAGATTCTTGGAAGAAACCAAGTAAGAGAAGATTGGAGGATGGCATCTGGGTAACGGAGATGATGGAGGGAAAATGCACAAAAGAGGTTTTGCTATCATGTCCCGAATTCAGGGGGTGCACATAATAATTTAAGATTCAAACTAAACTGTTGAAGTTTGGATTCTTCGTAAAATAGCAGTACAATTGGCAGTTTTTTAAAGGCAGAAGATTTATCTGAAAGAAATTTTTGAATTTCTTTTTAGACGTGATGTGTTTAAGATACAGGGACGATAACAAGGTGAAGACCATCTCAGAAGGGAAGGCAGTTGGACTGATTTGTCAATACTGAAGATACAGAAAAATGAATTGCATGTGCTAGGTATAATACGTGTGCATTTCTGAGAGAGATTGAGCTTATGCTGCCATTTTCTAAGTAAAGAAACTGAGGCAGGAAGATTTGCCACAATGTGTTCAACAAGTCAATGTTATACACAAGAGAAAAACACGTTAAAAACTCTCTGCATCATATTATTTAATAATAATTTTTTGAAGTTTTATCCCTCCAGGTTTAATCAGAGAAGTATCAGGAAGATTTGATCATTATAAGTATTATAAAATAAGGGATTTTAAAAACTTCAGAGGGTACATACAATTAGGTTACATTGTTTGCATTTGTAAGGTAAAGTCTGTGTTATAGTTGAGTTCTTCACCAGGGAGGCGAGTTAGCCACCCTTTGTTCTTGTTTGATGGGAACTTACCAGACCCTCCACCCTGCTTGAGTTTAATTGTGTTTTTCCCTCATGGGGTCTTTAGTTGTTGATCTACAACAGGGGTCCTCAAACTTTTTAAAGAGAGGGCCAGTTCACTGTCCCTCAGACCGTTGGAGGGCCGGACTGTGGGCCCTGGGATGAGTCAGTTGCTAAGCAGGACAGACAGCAGTGGCAAAACACCTGGCAGGCTGGATAAATGTCCTAGGCCGGCAGCATGTGGCCCGGAGCCATAGTTTTCAGCTTAGTACTGAGCACATGGGTTGCCTGCTTTCCCATTCCTGAGATACGCAAAACAAGGATTTATATTAGGAGTTAGACTTTATGCTAAGGTGACCAGACGTCCCACTTTTGGAGGGACACTTCCAATTTTTAATAATTTGTACTGTGTCCCATGGAGTTTTAAAAAAGTTCCAATCTTTGGAAAGAACGCACGACAAGTTAGGGAACGGTGGGAGAACGGGAAGAGAATATACAGTTATTGGCTGCCATGTGGCTATTTCACCAGGATATGAGTTTTATATTATTTTTGTTAATTTTATAATGTTAAACTTTGATAATAACAAATAATTCTTGAGAACTGATTATCGAGAACTGCTTATCAAAGTTCACATTGTTGATCAGTTGTTAGAGTTCGACCACCATTGTTTGGAGTTAATGAACAATGGCATTTTTTGGCATTGGCAACGACGAAAACATTTTGTAACCGTCTCTCAGACGATACACATCGTACTGCGTGCTAGTGCTAGTTAAACAAGTAATGTCAAGAAATCAGCTATTCAGATAATTTAGGTAAGTAATTTATTTCATGAATTAGCAGACAGTACTCATATTATTTATATTTTATAGTGGCAGCAGAAAGTCTAGCACTGGCCTTGAAAGTGACCCTTACGACTTACAAGGTATCATTATTAAAAAAATATATTGATAAGGAAAAGTTTAAATCTTGGGCATCAGCAAAAATCACAATAGAGAACAAATGTTTAGAAATATTTCATTATTTTGAAACAAATCATGTTCCATACAATAATGCACTAAAAATTGTGGGATACGCGCTGTCCTTACCAGGAACTAATGCTGCGACTGAATGCGTTTTTTTCTA
>NW_003852493.1:1328116-1329106 GCF_000181295.1 Otolemur garnettii | reverse complement strand
CCACAAGGCCACCCTTTCCCTAGACAACTTGGCACCATACTTGATCCATACATGAAGCTTACTTGTCTAGCCATTCTCAAAACTTGCAAATAGATACAGAGGCCAAATCATACGCTCACTTAATGTGATGCAACTATGTCACATATAACCAAAAACATGCTGATCCTTTCTCCTGAAAAGAATATCAAATCCCTGCATTGATCTTCAAATAATGCTTATTTTTCTTTTAGCTGAATTACTCTCTGCTTTTGATATTTTGCAATTTAAATAATAAGATGTAAAGTAGGCTAATCTTAATAAATCCTACATTAGATAGGTAGAGCTTGTGGGAGGAGAGAAATGATTCCGCTACACATATGTATTCATAGAAAATAGGGAATAAATACTCATACACTACTGCAGATCATGGTTTCTGCTGGTATTTATCATTTTCTTCTCCTGTTATCCCTTCTACATCCTCTTTGCCCTCAGCAAGCTGTTTAGCTGGTGGTGGTTCTGTGCCAACTGGGTGGTTCTGACCCAAACTTTCATCTCTTCAAGGTCTGACTCTTTAGCAATGGTATCTGCATTGGGTTATTGTTGTTTTTTGACTTTTGTTCCAGAGTATAAGAGGAAACATATAAGGACATCTTCCCATTTCAGATATTTCCTTATGCACTTCCAATCTACAAAGCATTCCAGTTTCCCTTGAAAGTGAGGCTAGCAGGTGAGTAAAACTTCTACCTTGCCCATTGATCCATTATCATGAGAAGTCTAGGCTGCCCAGGTATTCAATATTTGTGTGATTTTGAACCCCATATTTTAGATCAAATTTTTGTTCTGGTTGCCACTGTTGCCCATAATATTGGACCTCAATTTAGTGGTGTAAAATAACAACTATTTTGCCCAGCATTTGCAGATCAGGAAGTTGGGAAGGGCAGTTCTTACTGGTCTTGGTTATAGTCAAATGTTAGTAGAGGTAAAAGAGAGCCACCTGCGTTGGCCATAGGG
>NW_003852493.1:1319271-1327674 GCF_000181295.1 Otolemur garnettii | reverse complement strand
TAAGTTTCCATCTCTTCCTGAAAAGATTATGCTGTTTTAAGAGTGAACTTAAATTCTAACTCATTTGTATCTTCATTTATCATTCATTCAGTAGAGCTTTATTGAGGCTATTTAGATTTCATACAGAATATCTAAATACCTTATCCTACAGGTGATGTTTTTCCTTTTCCTGAGCCATCAAGTTATTTGTTAACCTCAAACTGCTTTCTATCTCTCCTGTCCTCAGTGGTAACTGTTCTGGTTTATTTTACTTCCCATACACCCCAAATGTACAATTCTTTTTTTAAAAAGGAACATATCTTGTATTTTTACCATTAAATTTATGGTACTTTATTAAATAGGTGTTTTTTAGATATACAGATAGTTGGTGGGATAGATGGATTGATGGAAAAAAATGGATAAATAGTCCTACAAATGGATGTGCATGCTAATAAAGAAAAACAAATGACTTAAATAATCTGAGTCATTTAAATGACTTAAATCTTTCCTTTAAGATTTTCCTTTAACATTTTAATGGTGCAGAAACAAGTAAAGTTTGAAAGTAGCTTTTTACTACTGTAGTTTAAAATCCCCAATTAGAAGATAAAATATATGTACCAATAGCACAGATCTCTGGCTTGGATCTCTTTCGGGAGCATCCCAAAATGGGATACAGACACTCAGCTGCAAGATGAAATGAGAATTCTAAGAAAGTTCAAAGTCTGTCCTGGAAAATAAATGGAGGGAAAAAACTCGCAAATTGAACTGATTAGTTGACCACAATACCTAGGTAAAATATTTCACATTTGCTCCACATGGGTTTCATTGTTTAAATCAACATATACTAACTGAGTGTATATTTTGTGCTTGATATTATGATAAGTGCTCCCCAAGATAATTCATACCTACATCTGGACAAGTAGGCATATGTGTATTTTTTAAATGTTATTTATCTCAGTTTCTGTTAGATGAATTTATAAAATTCAGAGAATGTGATAATAAAAATATATCTCTTTGAATTAATTTCAAATATCACATAGAATGAATCAGCTCATGTTAAGATGACATACAAAATTTTGTTCTGCCAAAACAAAGTATAAACCCAAAAGTCAACAAGCCAAAAAACCTTTAAAAAGGCATGTCAGACTAGTTCAACCATATGTACTAACAGAAAGTATCTATAAGCTCTCCTTAGAGAATCACTTTCTAATACACTGTAACTGTGTCCCCTACTTTATTTATATCCTTTCAGACTCTAGAATATCCTTACATGAACATTAAAGGCATTCAGTGGACACTTTGAACTAAGATTGAATGAATGAAATTATACATAAACGAAGGCACGTGTTTAGAAAGCATATTTCTTTAAGTAGGCAAGTTTGCTCTGTGAAATCTTATTTGTGTTGTTACTCTCCTTAGCAATTCTTTCTTCAAAGATGAGATAAAGTCTGTGGCATGAATGATTAGTGATTCCAGAAGAGTCAAATTCAAATTAATAAAGACTTTACATTTCATCCCTACACTCATGTGCGTGGATCAACTATATTGTCTGCTTTGGAATTCTACTAAGAAGCCATGCCAAGCCTCTGCTGTTCTGGCTTGTTCCTAGAAGAGGTCCCTACACATGGTGGCATTTAATTCCTCTTGACAATGATTATAACATGTAGTCATAAAATGAAATTAGGTGACCTTGGACACACATGCCATTGAACTTCCTACAGTGACACTTCCCAGACCTGACATAAAACCCTGACCTGGGGCTCAAGAAAGAAGTGAGCATTTGAGTGATTTACTTGAGCTTTAAGGAGACTGTGCTGTTTTAAACCATCACACTTAATTTAATACAATTAAGCATGACTGACACTTTCTTTCCAGGAAGGAATTAGAAACAAGCTGGCACTGATAAAGAATAACTTCCCTTACCCCAAATAGACAGCTTTCCCCTGGGTGAAGCTGAGCTAATTAGCAGGGCAGGATGTAGACAATAAAGGAGAACTTTAATGTCAGCTGCTGCCATGGACTTGATCACAAACCCAGTGATCGCCCTCGGTGTAGAGCTGCAGAAAATTGTTCTTTGGGGGTAGGGGCATTTTTTAATTGGATGAGATTTGTCACAGCCATATCTCAAACTGACACTCAAAATGTCAATCTCTTACTTTCAGGTAATGAAATCGATCTATTGTATTTCTGTGCAGCACATGGAATAGCTTAAAGCTCAGTAAACATTTTCTTTGCACTTTTTTTCTGACATGGCCAAAATTAAATAGTGATTTGTTGTCAGCACGTTACAAGGAAGCTTATGAGCTTCAAGTATATTCTTTTCGTATCCGGCTTCTCTAACCCACTCAAAGTAAATCTCGAAAAGTCTAGTTTGATAACATTTCAGCTATTATTCCGTACCCCTTTGCTGATTTTACTAAGCACATTTCCTCTTCTTCTATATACATTTATTGTGTATTATTTTTATGTTGTTAAAGGTAAATTTTGGTATTTATAGAAGCTTCTTGAATCAAGTAGGTCCATTATAACATCAAGTATTTTGATAAAATTATTGACAGATATTCAGTTACTCCCAGGGGAAAGAAAAACAATCTGGAATTTATTTTATCACTACTTTCAAAACTGTTCCTTCTTCCCACCTTGTTCTTTTCCTTTCACTTCGTTTCTCTCTCAAATCTTCCTTTGTGGCTCCGTTCATTCCGTTGACTTTCTATTGGTGTTCTTGTTACAATCAGTGTGCATTCACTGGAAAAAAGATGGAAATAGAAAAAAAGAGATCCAGTAAAGTTGGGGACACTCTGTGTCCCAGCAGGTATGTATATAGACTTTCAAAGCTCACTGTGAATCTTAAAATCATTCATTTTTCTGGTTGTTTATAATCTTCAGGTCCCAGTGATTTTGAATAGCTAAGCTTTCTTTCTCCAGAAAATGTACATATTCAGATAACATCATATAAATTTTTATATAGTTATAACATTAAAGGAACATGGATCTCTTGAAAGCCAAGATCATTTTCCCAAAATACCTATAATTTTACCAGTGAAGAAAATTAAGCCCAAGTAAGTTAAATGAAATGCACAGGATTGCATATCTGTTAGTGGCCAAGGATTGAAACCAGATAATTCTTTCTCCTATGACATAAATCCAGAGCTAGAGATTTGTAGCCTTCTAAAGACATCCCTATTGGCATTTTTTTTTCTCATGTAAACCTGTGCCTTTTACCTTTTGCATTAGGTGACATTACTGCTTCCAGCTAAGTGGTAGTATAATCTCATCTAATATTCCCACCTCTGGGAAAGGACCACATCCACTAAGGTCCTAGGGCTTCACTGCCGAGCCTCCACTGCTGCCCTGTCCACTGCTATGCTGGCTCACACAACATGATTTGACCAATGGGAATAAATGCCGTCTACCACATCTGGGCTGAAACTTTCAGAACAAGTGAAAAATAAGGCTCTACCCCTTATTCCTTTCTCTCCTATGAGAATAATAAGTCCCAAATAAGGGCTATTTCTTCAATATGACCTTGGGTTTAAATGACACACCAATCTGACCTACAACTCTTTAACTGTAGCAGCTGACAGGTCACATGAGTGATAAATGGTTTTGCAAATTATGGGCATTCCAGGGATTGTTACCACACAGAAGCTAAGGTTCTCAAATCTTGTTACTTTCTCCAGAATTTTGTCTATGTCAATAAATAAAATACTTTCTATCTAGTTCACTGCAGTCAAAGTGACCTTTCTAATATGTAAATCATACAATTCCTGGCTTAAAATTTTTTGAGGGTTACCCGTTATATGTCAGGTAATTTCCAAAGCCTTAATGCTGGTCAACAAGACCAAATGTGATAGGCCTCCATTTCTCATCACTCCCCTTCTGGCTCCCTCTGGTCCTTGTCATACTTTTCTTCTTGTTCATGGACTATATCAAGTTTGTGGCCTCTGCCTGGCTTCCTGAAAGTCACATCTCTGGTTATCCCTCATCACTAGATCACTGCTCAAATATTATTTACCCAATAGAGTTTTAATGGCCACCCAGCTAATGTTGCTTTGGGTTCCCGCTAGTCACTTTCCTGCTAGTCACATAAATACCTTATGCTATTTTATTTTCATCAAAAGTTTTCTTGCTATCCTTGTTTATTATATGTCTTTGTCACTGTAATGCATATGCCATGAAGAAGAAGTCTTCTCAGTCTTGTTTATTGTCGCATCTTCAGCACCTAGGAGGGTATAAGGCACATGGCAGGCAATCAGCAAGCATTTTTGCATGGATGAGTGAATAATAACGTATTTCATCTCTAATATATTTAAATATCAATTGCAATACTTCAGAATATCTCCTTGACTGATTGGTGGTTTAGTTGTTCATATTACATCATGAGACACATCCCATTAGTAAAAGCCCGAGTTTCATTTTCTTTGTAGGGACATACTTTATTTGCATGTGATTGCAACTGATAGTTTGCATTAATAATCTGTGAATTGTGGTGAAGCTAGTGGATATTTTCTATGTAATTTTTGTGTACTCAGATACTTTTTATAGTCTTTTTAAAAGAACATATCACAGTGTACTTTGTACTATACTTATATGACAATTTGTCTTGTCCATCAAGCCTTCAGATTCAAGAGAGGTCGGATAAGATTTGGGCTTTGAAGGAACAGGTAGAATTTAGATAGGCAAAGAAGAAATGAGCAGAAGTCAGAGAGAGTAAAACATTTTACTCACTTTTGAGTTCTCTACAGTATCTACCAAGAGGCCTCTCTCCAAGCAGACATTCAATATATGTTTGTTAAATTGAACTGAAATCTAAACCCAGGAGAAAAAATGTCCAATGATTATACTTTCTTGGGTTTTCATGGAAATGTTTTATTCTTGCAGATATAGAATCTGGCAAGTGCTACGAGGGCCTGACAAATGTCTATATTAATACTTCTGTAAATGATATGGTAATTCATGCTAGAATTGATGACTGGATGTCCCATAACTGCTGTATTCTGTGCAATACAAAGTTTCATAAAATCTTGTTGAAATAGATGTTTGGAATAGAATTTTGTAACAGTGCTCAATCCTTTTTATTTTATATCCTGGCCTACAGGAACAAATAGCATATGTTAAACACATTAGATTATGATGTTCACGCTTATGAGTACAATGTTCTAAATATTATATTGGAATAACAGATGCCAATACATTACAAGGCACAAACATGTGGGCTGATTGTCGGGCCAACAGATGTGTTTATTTTGCCTTGCATAATATTTAAAATTTGTCTCAACAAATATTGAACATTGGAGAAATTTGATAAGAAAATATAAATTTCTTAATTATATTTTAAAAAATAAAAGCGAGGTCTGGCAACTCTGAATATGCATTCATTCCTATATTGCAATAATTTTTCCATTTTAAAAAAGACATATTATCACCAAATGGTTTACTAAATTCTTATTCATTTTCTCCCTGCGTATGGAACTCCTATAGTTAATATGCCATATACACCATTATATTGAATAATAACAAAATAAAAACCTCTTTGGTAACTTTTAAAGATACCAATGCAATAAAAATACTTATGATATGTTTGATATCTGCAAAGCACGATGGTGTGTGCTAATCAGAGATGTAAATAAAAAGGCAAAGTCTTTGCTCTGGTAGGGGAGGGAAGTGTCTGTAATCTACTGCACTGAAGACTTATATGGCTATATAAAAATATACTTAACCACATCAAGAAGTCAAAGATGAAATTAGTAATGACTCCTACTTATCAGTGCTGTGGAAGTGCAGGGGAAATAGCACAGGGGCCTAAGCAGGTGGTCAACAGCCGAGGCAGGATGTGATCTTGAGGGGAATGGGTGGAATTCAGATAAGCAATGAATGTATAGTTTCTATATATTCATAAAAGTCGAGCATTTTAAAGAATAGAAGGCAGTTTGGCCAGATGGTAAAATGAAAGTTCTATATGAAATAACAGAGTTGTGGCTGGAGAGGTTTTGCAATACAAAATTCTGAATGAGAATTCAGACCCTTGAGAGAAGGGTCTTGAATGAGACAGGAGTCTATATGGGAGGGGAGGGGAAGCTTATTTTTGGTGATCCTCTCTGAAAAGGTCTAGAAATAAAGCTGACTGCAAACATAGTCTTTAAAAATTCACTTCAAGCCTATGCCGCAGAAGGCAGACTTGGGTATATTAATAGATCAGGTTGGATTTCTACATGAATGATGTTGGCAGCAAAATGGAATCAATACCCAAAGTCAGCCAGAGGCTAAATCTGAAGCTCTAAAGGACACACATGGAAAGGAAAATAAGAGCCCAGGCTTGTTGTATTATAGTGAAATCTGTCAAGTTGGTTGAACATATGCCTAATTGGTTTATGCTATAAGAGACTAATTGGAGACTTAAAAAGAAGTTAACACAAACTTGAAAATCTTCATTCAAAGAGCTGTTTTGTTCTAAAACATATAAGGAATATAATCCTGGATGTAAAATGCTATCTATGGAGATAATGTGGCTTGGTGATTAAGAGCTCAGTTGATATGCTCAGATGTTGCTTCCTGGCCGTGCCTTCCTAGCTTCTAGAACTCTAACTGTAGCAAGACACACAGTCTCTCTGTGTTTGGGATGCTTCAGCCTCTACTTCATAAGATTATTGTGGGATTTAACGTGGGTAAGGCACATAAACGCTTAATACCATGTCTGTCATGTAGCAAAGCCTATTATTTCTACTGTCCATTGCAATAGTTACCTACTGTTTCCGTATTAATTCTCTTCCCTCTTCTACTTATTAAAATGCAAACTGGTTGCTTTCTAACTCTCCCATTTAAAAAATGTAATGACTCCTCAAGTTCCTACAAATAAAATCCTCCATTCCTTACCCCTGACTTCCTGTGTAAAAAATCCATCTTTGCTGTGTAGTTTCCTAAAGCCTTTTCTTTGCTTGAATCAAGTTTAGTGAGTTTCATATTTCCTCAGTCCGTCTGCATTTGCTACGGCAGTGCCGATAACTTCTTGGAGATCTGTCTGGAAGCTCACTACCACTCCTGACCCCACTTTCTGATTCAGTTATCCCTTTTGTAGTTTTCACTTAGTTCCTTCATCATGATCTGGTCATTTATCTGGCTAAAGATCTAGATTACTGCTGTTGTCTACTTAATTTTTCTTATAGCTGAAGCTCCTAAAGCCCCATTTCTTTAAAGCTGGAGTGAACTTCTGATTCCTCCTTACCTTAGGGTTTTAACCTCACTTTATAAACTTCATCCCAAAGTCTGACTTTTGCCCATCTACTCAAGAAATTTCAAACAAATTTGATTCCCCTGTTCTCCTACTCAGCTGTAGCTGACATGATCACCTAGCAAGTTGCAATTTTAATAACACTCTCCACTTAATAGAATTTTTCTGGACATTTCCTTTCCCTAAATAGTAGCCTTCAAATTACCAAGGTGGCACTTAAAACAAAAATAATATAACCTTGCTGCTTATGGCAGATTTATTTTGAGGTTTTATGAATACAGGGACATATCACTGGGTTTTTTGTTTGTTTGTTTGTTTTGCTTTGTTTTGTTTTGTTTTTGCAGTTTTGGCCAGGGCCGGGCTCCAACCCGCCACCCCTGGTATATGGAGCCTGCGCCCTACTCCTTGAGCCACAGGCGCCACCTGACATATCACTGTTTTAACAAAAATGTTTCCTTATTTATTTTTGCCTCAGATCCAACAAGCACTGAGTACCTACAACATTCCAGACATGGCATGGGTTGCAAGAGAATCAGATAAAATCGTCAAAATAGTCTCTGTTCTCAGGTAGACCACAGTTCTCTCTTCTTAGGCAACTAACTCATTTGAGTGCAGTATTTCTCAAACATTTCTCATTAATGCACAGAATAACTTTTACATTATAATCTGGCTCTCTCTCACACACAGGCTTATATAATTGCAGCACATTTGGTCAAACATGCAAAAAAGCAATCCCAGTGACATGGAATAGTCACCCTGGTTGAAATGTGTGCTTACTTTTTTGTCTTTTTCACTCTATTCCTGAGTATCTATCTGGCAAAGCCTCTTCTGTAGAGTAGGTACTAAATAAATACATGCAGAATTAATCGGCCTGTTGGCAGGATTTTTTAAATTAGCTATTCATTACTAAGACGTTTTAAGTTTAATTTATAGGCCAATGAAAATATTTAATTACTGAGACATAATCACTCACATTTTGTACAACATAGTGGGCAAGACTTCAAATAATACAGAATAAATGAAATATGAGTAAAATTTTTCATACATGTAGACATCACCCCTATTAAAGGACTGACTAAAATGTTTCAGATTATATTATACACTCCTTGGCTATAAATCTGCTCACTCTGTAGCATCTCCCTCCATCTCGCCTTCTAGTTTTTTAGCCACTCTTCCCTTCACAAGCAATCACAAAC
>NW_003852493.1:1316369-1319251 GCF_000181295.1 Otolemur garnettii | reverse complement strand
TTATCTTGTTTCTTCTTTTTCTTATATGAAATAATCAAGATATAGCAACTGTCTTTCTCAGCTTCTATATTTCCCAGACTCTATAAAATGTCAGATTTCAGTTTTCTGGACATATGTACACAAATACCCTATTCTCATATCTTCAAGACGCCAATAACTCTGAATGACTTTGCATGCCTCGCTCTGCCTTGATGGGGGCCATCCTTCTTGATATTTACTGTAGCAGCTTTCAAATCTGTAGCTATCCACAATTCTCAAGTTCATGATTTGGATCCATTTATTGGTAGTCATAAAGCTATATCTCTCTTTTTGGAGCATTTCAACATCATTTTGGCAGGAGAAAACTCTATAAATCTCTTAAGCTAAAGGATCAAATTTGACATCTAGAGAATACTAAAATTTACAAAACATAATTTATACAGAGAAAATGAACCTGTGGAATCATATTTTTGTTAAAAGTCAATCAAACATCTTTAATAATAGTGAAATTGTCAGCTTTCTGCCATCATTATATTCCATCAAGTAACAAACACAAAAATATTTAATACCTCAACTATTTTTGGGTGGATGAATTATATGTAATAAAGCAATCAACTCTGCAACCTAAATATGTGATATTCCTCAAGAAAAAGCAGAGCAGTGCTAGCCAATGCAGCATTCAGGGAATTTGGTATGGAGGGCAATTGTTTCAACAATGTCACTGCTTATATTAAAAGTGTATCAAAGTTGATAAGAATATGAATTTTCAAGTTGGTGTTTTAGTTACCTGTGTTTATTCATTTAATTAACATTTACTGAATGCTTAAAATAGCTAGGTGCTGTTTGAGATGATGGGGAGCCAGAATAACAAAATACCTCTGATGCCAGGAGTTTATATCTAGTGAAGAAGTAGCCAAGATCCAGATGCTACGTGATGAGCTGCTTCTCAGTATCTTCAGGGGATTGGTTCCAGTAGCATTATCTGCCCCCAGTACCAAAATCCACAGAGGCTCTACAAAATAATGTAGTATTTGGGCATAACCTGCACACATTTTCCTGTACACTTTAATTCGTCTGTAGGTTATTTATAATGCTTAATGCAATGTAAACACTCTGTAAATAGTTGTTATACTGTATTTTATTTGTATTATTTTCAACTAATGTATTGTTATTTTTTATTTAGCTTTTTTTACCCCAAATCTTTTTGACTTATCATTGGTTGAATCCTCAGATGCTGAATCCATGGATACAGAGGACTATACTATAATAAAGTATTCCCAGTAGTGGCAGGCAAGATTATTTTAAGTAGTACATAATTTTAAAATTTGTTTCTTTGTACATTTAAATATTTCAAAGCCAACTTTTTTAAATGAAAAAAGAGTACAGTCATGGTATTAATACAAATTCAAAGGAGTTCAAACATCCTTCCACTCTATCCCACGGGAGAGACCCCCTAAAAACTGGACCTTCTACCCCTGCTGGTGTACCATGGCACCCTCCTGCTAGGCATAAAACTGTAAAACTGTATAAAACTATATATAGTCCTCACCTGTAACATTTAACTCTGAGGACTCCCCCCCACCCTTGAGGTCTGGAGGTTTGTTACCTACAGAGTCCAGATTCTTGGGCATCCCCTGGAGAGAAGTAGGGGGGAAAGGGCTGGTTCTGCTCTGTGCTGACTGTGGCACAAGAGTGAGAAGAAGAAAGCCATACAGCGGAGGTGGCATCCTGAGCTGCGAAATGATGCCATTGGAACAGAATTGGTAACTTTTGTAAGTATTAGTACCAGCCCTCAGGGAAATAGCTGAGACAAAGGCAGTGGGCGGGCAGAGGCTGGAATTGACACCTGAGTGTAAACTAATTTGCTTCAGGTTCAGAGCTGAGTTATTCACCAGCTCCAGAAAGCCTCTGACTTCCAGAAGAATTTAGACTGGACAGAAGGTATGAGGCTGTGGCCACAACTTCCAAAGCACAAATTCTTCCCCTGCCGGACTGGACTCAGATTTCCCAAGGAGCACCTCACCCTCAGGGGAATGCTGAGACAAAGGCAGTGGGCAGGCAGAGGCAGGGATTGACACCTGAGTGTAAAATTTAATTGCTGCCCAGGGTTGAGTCACCCCTCAGCGGTAGCAGCCTTTGACTAGCATCAACAGAAGGCGAGGAGCTGGAATTAAGAGAACATTCACAGCCTAACTTAAACAGGCAAGGCTCCGCTGCTGGACGCAGATTTCTGGGTGATTTTGGAAGTCATAAACCCCAGGAGCAGTTGCCTACTAGAGTGAACAGGGTCACAGAACTAGGGGATTACGAGTGACTGGGTGCAAGGTGGGGAAGTAGGTATTAACCTTCCCAGACTAACCCATCTGCTGGGTGGGTCCCTTTGCCCTCACAGAGTCCTGGAGCAAGTTATATCCGAGTGCGAGCAGACCCATCTTATCTAGCTGCCATAAACATTTGAACTTTTCCACCTGAAACAGGTGCTGACTTGGACAACTGATTTAGACCCCTTAAACCAGGCAGACCACCCAGGGACTATTCAAAGGGGCATCCTGGGTGTATGGTTCAGGGAAGGTTTGTTTTTCCTTGCCAAATTAATGTTTATGGGGGGCAGGGTGATATAATTGCTGGTATTCTCCACAGTTGGAACTTCAGCCAAGAGAAACTGAATCACTAGGGTAGGACAGAGACCAGCTGAAAATAAGCCCAGAGCCACTTAGCCCCATCACACCAAGCAGGACCCTAGTCTCTCAGGCCGTAATACCATACAGGTCCTTAACAAACCTCAAGGGGAAAAGCCAAATGGGGTAAAACAATCATGGGGCAGAATCAGCAGAAAAGTTCTGGTAATATTAATAACCAGAGTAGATCAACCCCCCCCCCAAGAAATGATGTGGCTGGTAATA
>NW_003852493.1:1314941-1315992 GCF_000181295.1 Otolemur garnettii | reverse complement strand
AAAAATGGATCATTCTCTCAGAGAGCTCTGGAATAATTCGAAGAAAACTAATGTTCACCTCATAGGAATCCCTGAAGGCGATGAAGTTGCTTTGCAAAACTCAGAGTCTCTTCTGTATGAAATTATGAAAGAGAACTTTCCATATATGTCAAGAGATCCTGAAATTCAGATTTTGGACTGCTTCAGAACCCAAGCACAACTCAACCCGAATAAGACATCCCCCAGACACATCATAATTAACTTCACTAAAGTTAATATGAAAGAGAAAATCTTGAAAGAAGCAAGACGTAAGAAAACCATTATCTACAAGGGGAAGAGTATTAGGATGACTGCAAATCTCTCTGCTGAAACCTTTCAGGCAAGAAGAGGGTGGTCATCGACATTTAATCTCTTAAAACAAAATAACTTTCAGCCCAGGATCCTGTATCTAGCTAAACTGAGTTTCATCTATGATGGAGAAATTAAATACTTTAATGACATCCATGCATTGAAGAAATTTGCCATAACTAAACCAGCTCTCCAGGATATTCTCAGACCTAGTCTCCATAATGACCAGTGCAGTCCTCCACTACAAAAGTAAACCAACTCAGAAACTATTGATCAAACTCCAACTTCTACAGTGGCGAAAGGATTATTCCCAGAAATATGAAAATCTAAAGGAAATGGACCAATACTTGGAAGCACGTCATCTCCCAAGACTTAGCCAGAATGCAAGAAATGTTGAACAGACCTATATCAAGCTCTGAAATGGCATCAACTATACAAAATCTCCCTTAAAAGAAAAACTCAGGACCAGAAGGCTTCATGTCAGAATTCTACCAAACCTTTAAAGAGGAACTAATACCTATACTACTCAACCTTTTCCAAAACATAGAAAAAGACGGAATACTACCCAACACATTCTATGAAGCTAACATCACCCTGATTCCCAAACCAGGAAAAGACCCAACAAGAAAAGAAAATTACAGACCAATATCACTAATGAATATTGATGCAAAAATATTCAACAAAATCCTAACAAACAGAATCCAGCAACACATCAAACAAATTA
>NW_003852493.1:1304142-1312743 GCF_000181295.1 Otolemur garnettii | reverse complement strand
CAGTAAGTAGGAAAATGACATGAAGTTATGTTGACCAGTTTGATGAGAGTATTTCAAAATGTATATGAAAATAGCACACTGTACCCCATGATTGCATTAATGTACACAGTTATGCTATAAGAAATAAAAAAATTCATCTTGTGAGATTTAAACTATAATAATGATTGCCAATTTGAATCCAGATGTGCCATTCAACATATTTTCTCTCCTTTCTGTCATGTGAGTTTTCTCACCTGTGAGTTTGATAAAAAATGTCTTCCATGTGTTCAAAGAAATAGTTTAATATGGCAATATTTAATTATAAAAATTTTAATCATATACAAAAAAGAGGGAATAATGTAATAAATTTCCATGTATTTGTTGCCTATAACTCAGGTTCAACAATTTTTAACTTTTGCCATTTGTGTTTCATTTTTCCACTATCCATAACTGCTAAGTACCACTTTACCCATAAATAACTCAGTGTACATTTCTAACAAATAAGACATTCTTAACATAACTACAGTGACATTTTTATATATGCAAAATTAATGATGTTTGCTTAATATCACTATTCCATGATTAATATTTTATTTTATTTTCTCCTTCCTTCCTTCCTTTCTTTTTTTTTTTAATAAGAAGAAGGGCTTCATTCACTGGCCAGGAGCTTACAGCATAGAAGAATTCCAAATGGCCACACTCCCAACTGGCTTGGTCTTTTCCTTTTTATCTCCAGTCAAGAAGTTCCAACCAATAGGTATCTTTTTCATTGGCCAGTTTGAATCAACCGGAAGATGCTGTTCCAGCCCCCTCAGAACTACAGAATTTCACAGAAGTGGAAATTTCCAAATTCCAGGAGGTTATGTCTATTAGTTTCCAAAAGCTGAGTCACCATGGACAAGATCCTGCAGGTGTATCCTTGTGGTCTCCTTGAGAAGACCTGTTCTCCTAGACCTCACCCTTCGCAGCTATCCTGTCTCATTCCCCCCTTTTGAGACTCCATATATGTTTTTAATTTGGGGATCTCAATATCAGCTTCCTTCTGCAGAAGCTGGTATTAATCACTTTTCACATTCAACTTTACATCGCTTTTCTATAAAATCTAAGGCACAGAAGCATTTCCGATCTGTCCTATAGTTTCTTTCCCAGTTCCTTCTGCTGTAGCACTGTCGCATGGCATTGTAGGTGGTAAACTTCAGAGTCACCTGGTAGGGCTTTCCTATTTCTCTGGTCTGAATCAGCACTTAGATTTCTCTAGTCTGGATCAGCTCTTAGATTTCAGGGACTGTGACTCCTCTTGGGTTCTCTATCCAGGGCTTAATTGTACCATGGTTGTGGGCTAATATTCATATGAGTTTTCACTTTTCCCTGTGTCACATCCCTCCTCTCCTTTCCCAAATTCCAAAGTCCAATTAAGGCAGGTCCTGCAAGGAGTTTCCTCAGGCTTCAGCTGTGCGTTGACCAGCCAGCTCCCAGTATGTGGCTGAAGTAGGGAATGTTGACCATCTTAAAAGTTACCTTTGCTTTCCATGGGGCAGTGAAGCTCTCTTCAGCCAGCTGTAAGGAATCTAGGTGAGAATCCTCTCCACTTTTGATGTCATGCGTGTGGTCAGGATGCTAGTATAAATTCCTTTCTACCTTGTTTGGAGGGGGACCAGGTTCTGATCCTTGATCTAGACTTGATCCCCTTGATCCTCCAGAGAGAAAGGATGTACAGACACAAAAGACTAAATAGAGCACGGTTAATTACCCAAGTGGAGATCTTTCTTGTTACTCTTCCCAGGGCTTCTGTCTGTTCCATTCATTCTCTTCCCCCTTAGTAACTTCATACAAAGGTTTGCCAGTCTGTATGTTTCACACAGTCTTGCACAGAAATTCTCAGGGCTTTCATCTGGCTTCTGCATGACCTCAGTCACCTGGTATACCTTTGTGACTTTCTAGTTCCCTTACACTGATAGGGATGAAGTCAAGATTGGGTTCAGTGTAAGAGAATGAAACCATTTAGCAGTTACCTACAAACATTTACAAGTTCTGGATTTTGAGGCTAAGGTTTACACAATGAGAGCATTAGTATTCCTACTTACAGATTTAACACAGTTCTTAAAATAATACATAGTTTTTAGAGTTCCTACAGAACTAATTAAAGTTCTGGACAATTCAAGCGAATATTCCTGAACATTAGTTGGGTGTAGAGCCACTAATGAGGCCATATTACAGTCACACAATTTACTGGGAAATCCTCATTCAGGTTCCATATTTTTCCTGAGGTAGCTATATAGACACAGCAGATAACATTTAATACTGCACAAATTTTCTAGTGTGGTCAATAGGCAACCCTTGTTGACCTTCAAGGTTTCAGAACAAATATGACTATTGTATATAATTCTATACTCTTTGGCCAGTCTCTTAATCTCATTTAATAGATCAGTTTAGTAAAACAGTTATGTCTCATTTTATGAGCTGACATTACAGACAAGGCTGGAATTTAATTCAGATAGGCCACAGTCCTTTTTCTCCTTGAACCATTTTTCTCTCTCCAATTTCTCTCTTTACTAAAGACAAATTATAACAGAACTAACTTATTTGCCAAAATAAACTATACCTTTAGTATACTGGGTCTGATTATTTGCATGAATGCAGCAAGAATAATTATTAGCCATCTAGGCTTTTCTTCCCTTTAAAGTTGGCTTTGCTGGAACCTTTTATAAGGAATCACGGGTTAGACATGAAAGCCTTCCACAAGCCCAGGTTTCACTTGTGCCATTAGATATCTGTATGCATTGGGTAAATTTCTCTTCTCTTGAGGTTCTCAAGCACATTTCAATTCCTGGACCTGTCAGAAGGTGACCTTCCTTACTTACCACAGATCAGGAAACATTATTGATAGGTATCAGGCCAGTTTTTCCAAAGACAAACCTTATAAAGTTAACCTTAATTCCTTAACACAGTCTGGACACATCTGGAAATGCTATTCCAGTCAAAGCCTTGGTACGATAACCAGTGCCTTCATCATGTCCTACAGAACAAAACAGATTCTTATTGAACTTATGCAAATAACTGTATTGATTATATGTATGTTCCAATATTAAAAAATATTGGTCTGTCTTAATGTATATTGTCAGTAATAATTTTAATTCATCTCAAAAAAATGTTTTTTGTAACTGCCTGAGTCTAAAGTTTGTCCTAAAAAAAAGAAATAGGAGAGGATGATGAATTCTCTTGAATCCAAATTTCTGATATCTTTAGAAATTAAATACCTTTAGGCTAAAAGCAAACTTCTAAAACTTTAATTAGAAAGTCAACATGTCTATGAGTATTGCTAACCTAACTTCAAACAGAGCAGAAATCAGTTACATGGAACTGGATTGGTTTGTTACGGGCTTTTGTTTGAAACATTGGCAATTCTCTGTGTTCTGTTTTTCAGAAGTCAAGAAAACTATATTCTGTCTTTTGAGCTATTTGTAGCTTTTAAAGCAATGCATTTTCTCATGGAAAGAATTTGAAACATGAATTTTTTTTCTCTTTCCTTGATTTCTCCAGAATTTGAAAGCCATTTGTAAGTGTCCTTTTTTTTTTGGCTGGAGCTGGGTTTGAACCCGCCACCTCTGGCATATGGTGCTGGCACCTTACTCCTTTGAGCCAAATATGCCTCCCATATTCTTAATTGACATATAAAGTTAGGGCTCACAGGGTATGGCCAGCAACATGTTTGTGCCTAGAGATGGGAGTGTTATTCTGATTTTATAATATTGTAACATACATATAACCATAACCCACACAAAATTTATCACCATTTCAGATTTAATAATGTTTCCCATACATTTTTAACAAATCAAATAAGCCTAATTTGTCTTTCTTAGATTTTCAGTGGTCTTAATATTTCAAAAAGACTAAATTTAGAGGGTTTTTTTTCAGTTGTCATTGTTGTTCAAGTGACCCAGGCTGGGTTTGATCCTGCCTGCCTTGGTGCATGTGGCTGGTGCTACCACTATTGTGCTACAGGCACCAAGCCCCAAATTTAGAGCTTTGATTTTGGAAGTTTTGTCAAATATTAAAGGCTTAAAAAATTGGCTCAAATAAGCTTACAAGTCAAAAGATTTTAAAGGCCATACTTGGTCAACTGAATCACATGTAAATTCCTTCACAAATTCCCTTTTATGAGCTTCATTTAACCTGCACAATCTACAAACATTCTAAACTTTCTTTAACTTTTGCCCTGCCTTTCACTTTTTTAACTAACCATTCTGTTTCAGGATAAAATTTACCACACAAGATTCTTTTTTTATACAATGCCATTTTCCATTCTGTATAATTTCTCTTACTTCCAAAAATCCACTTTTCATGAAACAGGATCACAGTTTATATGAAGTTAATTATTCACTTGGCTAAACTGATAATTAGAAGGTTTAAAAAGCAAGAATCTTTTTCTTTGACAAAGATTCAGTTTTCCGAACAATTTAAATAACCAAATTGTTACATTTTAAAATGAGAGACATTTTATGGAACATAACAATAATACAGGATTTTCCTACTCAGGGATGGACAGGGAACCCCCATTTTTCAGGCTACAGTAAGCTCAGAAATCAGACTCCCATCTCCAGGCACAAACACATTGCAGGCCATACCCTGTGAGCCCTAGCAAGGTCATGAACATAGCAGCCCCAAACATTTTGGATGGTTCTACCTTGAGTAGGGACCACACACTCTAATCTCCTCCCCAGACAAAAACTGCAAAGGCCTAATAACCTTGCCCCAGGGGAGGGACTGCATTCATTCATCTGCTAGAACACCCATTCAGTTTGTAAAGGTATTTTTCCATCTACCAACTCCTGGCTAAAATATTTCTCAGGGCAAATTATTTACTCCTATATGAAGGACCCATGCAAGAGACCTCTGACTTGGGCCTCCTCCCCCCTGCCAGTAGCTCTGGCACTCTCTACTCCCTCTGCATGCCCCTCAGTCCAACAGCATTCAATTTTATCACTGATCTGTGGTCCATGGGCTCAGTTCTCAAATCCCCCAGAGCAAGGACTGACTGAAAAAATTCCAGTAACAAAACCATAACACAGTCATCCTTTCTGTTATCTTTTCATTTCCCCCCACATGGCCACATGGCTGCCAAGGACTAGACCTGTGTCCCAGACAGAAAGCAGAAAACCTGGATGTTTCAGTTTCTCTCAGAAGAGCCAGAGGAGCAAAGTTGGAACAGGGAGGAAGGAGCCACTCACACAATCATTTAGCCCTGTGAAGAGGGGGCAAAACCCCACTTATTGTTACTCACCTCAGTCAGTCTCCAAGCACTCACATGTACACATTACAACCCATTCAACCTGGACAGCCTTGATTTCCCACTTGAACTGCCACTTAGCCATAGGAGGCAAACCAACATTCACCTAGGCCCTGTGAGGGGAGGTCCAACCCCACCCTTGGAGTTTATCCTAGTCACACCACATCTACACACTCTCATACACCTCTCACCAGACCTACTGGTGATCTAATGCCCCAGGGGTTGATCAGACTCCAGCTTCCACTCAAATGGAGGGAACTACAGATTGATAGTACCTTGCTTTAGACATCTCCCTAAGCAGGAACCAGTTCCTGCATGCTAGTTCCTCCCAGTGTTTGACTCCTTGAAGACCTGTAGAGGGGGTCCTTTCTCCACCCAGTTGAGGCATCCACACAGGGAGGCCAAGCTGCCTCCCTGGCATGCTTAGTGGTTCACGTCACCCAGGTTGATCAGGGGCCCCCATGTGGGTGTTCAGAAGATTGGCAGCAACTACCAGGTGCATCTGAGCCTGTTCTCTCCTCAGGTGGTCTCACTTCTCAGTCAGGGAACCAAAAATGTTACAGGACGATGAGGCCCAAAGGAGAGAAAGAGCACCCAAACACCATGTTTATAAGAGGAAGGGCTTTATTCACCAGCCAGGAGCTTACAGCATAGAAGAATTCCAAATGGCTGTGCTCCCTGTGATTAATTTTCTATATATAGTTTATTTTTTCAAAGCAAGATTCAAATGAGATCCACCCACTTTGATTTGGGTAGTATGTCTTATGAGTCTTCTTAAGTTTATAATAGTTCTCTTCCATTTATTTTCCATGTCAATTATTTGTTGAAGAAATTGTGTCTTGTAATATTTTCCACATTCCTCTTGGATTTGGATTTGGCTGTTTTTTAGATTGTTTTTCTCTCTCTCATATTTCCTATAAATGTACAGGAAAAACACATTTAGAGCTAGAGGCTTGATTATTACACAGGTTTAATTACAGTGGAATACTCCACAGGGGGTGCTATGTACATATTAAAGCATATTTTCTAGAGGGGATATAATATATACAATTGTTCATCTGGGCAAAATTGATCAATTGGTTCAGTAGCTTCAACCGAATTCATCAATTAGTTTCTCCATCTTTTACCTAATGTTTAAGTATTCCTTCATGATCATTGCCTAAATCTATTGTTTTAGTATAGGTTATTAAAGATAAAGTTTTTACTCTAACATTCTTTCTGAATTTATTATCTAAGATTCTTATATAATGTATAACTTTTTAAAAGTATTTGATTACTCTGAAATATATTTAGTACAAGGTAAGCATTAAAAATGTAAGGCTATGTCTCTTATTTATTTTCAAAATAGTGTAATTTGTAGATAACAAATAAATTAATGTGATGTTATTTTAAAACATTATTCAGAACTTATGCACACATATATTTTAGGTGTTTCAATGTTTTGTAGTCTCTGAAGGGAGGATACTAAAATTGTCCCTTTTTTGGTCATTGGAAACCACTTGAAGTTTGTCTTTTGTCTTTTTTTTCCACTTTATTGTTATTTCACACAACATATAAGTATATTTGCATATATGTCAGTAAGTATTCTAGAAAATAGATTATTTTTAAAAATAAGGACAATATTTAGAACAATCAAATAATTTCAAAGTAATTGTTCACTCAAGGCCATGGCTTTTCCCTGGAAATCCATATGGGATGACCAAATTAGAAATATTGAAAAGGTTCAATCATTTTGTCTCAGTGTGAGACTGTCTAAAGGGCAGTTCTTGAAAGCTCCCCAAAGGATTAGGTGCAACTTTATTGAGCCTGAATCACTTGACTTCTTCCTCTAACCAATCCTGCCTTCCCCTCCTTCTCATCACATGTGTCAATTCCTAATAAACATATTTTGTTCTGATTATTATTTCAGCATCTAATTTCAGAGAAAAAAAATCATATAATGAAAACATTAAATTAATAAGGACTTCAAATTACTTGACTACTTGACTCAGTTGGAAGTATAATATTTCAAAACTATATGCCACCTATTCTGTATATTTCTAATCTATAAATTCATATATATGTATCTATACATATGTATACATATATAGAACATGAAATAGCTACACTTGAGCCTTTGAAAAGGAAATAGAAATTCTATGAATTGTTTATTGCCTCACAATGAATTATTTGATAATATAGTATTAATGTGCACATACCTGTTTTTTATTTTAGAACCAGAGCAGAAATTTTACTCCACATGGTAAATAAAGTAGGAAGAATTTATACATTTGTGAGGGTTAATTACATTTAGAAAAACTGGCTACATTTTTGAATTTGTTTTCAAACTAATAGGCTATGATTTGATTGTCAGCTTAGCTGTTATTGGTATATAAGAATGCTACTGATTATTGTGCATTGATTATGTAACATGAGACTTTGCTGAATTTATATCAATTCCAGCAATCTCTTGGTAGAATCTTTGACATGTATTCTAGAGGTAAGGTCATATCATCAGTAAAGAGCAATTATTTGACCTTCTTTTTCCAAGCCGAGAATCAAATAAAAGACTCAATATCTTTCACAATAACTACAAAAAGAATGATATCTATAAAAATAATTCTGAATCACTGAAGAAAGAAATTGCAGATGACAATAAAAAATTGAAAAACATATCATCTTCATGGAGCAGCAATATTGTTAAAATATCCATACTACCCAAAGTGATTTTCAGATTCAATATAATCCCCATTAAATTACCAACATAATTTTTTGCAGATCTAGAAAATATAATTCTACATTTCATCTGGAACCAGAAGAGAGCCCAAAAGTCAAAGCAACCTTAAGCAAAAGGACAAATGTGGAGGCATCACTTTACCAGACTTTGAACTATGCTATCAGGCTATAGTAACTAAAACAGCATGGTACTGACACAGAAATAAAGACATAGATCAATGGAACAAAACAGAGAACTCACATACAAAACGATCCACATATTGCCATCTGATCTTTCACAAAGTAGACAGCAATGGAGGAAAATCCCTGTTCAATAAGTATTGCTGTGAAAATTGGATAACAACATGTAAAAATGGAAACAGGATCCGTATCTTTCACCCCTCACCAAAATTAATTCAAGATGGATTGCAGACTTAAATCCAAGACATAAAACTAAGAATTCTAGAAGAAAATGTTGAAAAAAAACTCTTTTATGTGTTGACCTAGACAAGAAATTTAGGAAGACCCAATGGCAATCACAGCAACAAAAAATAAATCAATGAGACTTGATTGAATTAAAAAGCATCTTCACAGCCATGGAAACAGAGTAAATAGACAACCTACAAAGTGGGAGAAAATAT
>NW_003852493.1:1302285-1303429 GCF_000181295.1 Otolemur garnettii | reverse complement strand
TGAAATATTGCAAAAATGAAATATCACATGTATTCATGATTAAATTAGAGCTTACTGATCAGCACTCCCATTTACAGATGAAATAAAACTAAATGGAAATGAAGCAGGTTGGGGGGGAAGAGGGTATGGGTGAAATCATGCCTAATGTGTATAATGTATACTATCTGGATGATGTGTATACTTATAACCGACTTAAGCAGTACAAAAGCAATCCATGTCACCATAACATTTGGAAATTTTAAAAGTGAGAGAGAGAGAGAAAAAAAAGAGGAACACAGATCAATTATTATTATTGGTCTTTCTGTCTCTAAATTTATGAGTCCATTTGTTGCATAAAATTATCAACTTCAATTATAAAAATACTTTTATAACTGTTGCAATGAATTCAAATATTATTTGAATGTGTTGGTTTGTTACAAAACATATTTACTTACATCCTAACAGATATCACTATAATAAAAATTTAATAAATTGAACTTTATATAGGTCCTGTGCAACACATACAAAAGAATTTATTTACATGTAGACTAACGTAGACTAGACTAAAAAAAGATTTAAAACATATTTTGAAATAATTACTACACTTACCACTTTATCCCTGGTTCTAACAGTCATTTATTCACCAGTTAGAATTCCATCAGCAGTACCTGGAAAATTTATAAGTCTTTCACTTAGGAAGGCACCCACTGGTGCTGAAAGGATTATGCAGAAGTTATGCTGAAGTTTGTAATCAGAATCAAATATAAAATAACAGAAGTAAAGATGTACCACATTCTCTCCCCTGATGAAACCATAATATCAACACCTAATACGTTTTAGGAAATGAACATAATCAACATATGGCGTTTTTACATTTCTTCTCATCTTATCAGGATCCTACCTTCCTAACATTTAATTTCTCAAGCTCTGCTCAGATCTGTTTTTACCAGGAAAAGCAAGACATTGTTGGGAACTGTCTATTCATCCAGCACCATGGAAATATCAAGGCCTACCACTGTGAAATGATCAAGATTTATCCTTCCCGGTCAGGTTGAGTCGTGCTGGAGTTGGAGCTGGAGAATGTTCTTCTGAGCAAAGTATCACAAGAATGGAGGAAAAAGTATCCAATGTACACACCCCTATTATGAAACTAATTTAAACCTTT
>NW_003852493.1:1293342-1301688 GCF_000181295.1 Otolemur garnettii | reverse complement strand
CTCCACTCCTATACCATCCTTTGACTTTGATTCTCACCTTTGCTCTCTAGCAGTTCTCCAGACTCCGCCTTTATGTTTTATACCTCAACACTTCCTCTCCTCCCCGCCCTTTTAAATGTTACTTTATTGTAGTAAGAACACAGCATGTGATCTATCTACTCTTTTAAACGTTTTTAAGTATACAGTGCGGTATTATTAACTAGAGAGAAAATGTCAAGCAGAGAATCTCTAGAAGTTATCTTGCGTAACTGAGACTTTATGACTGATGTTCTGCTATATTTCTTATTTCACTTGAACCCTTGATTTTGCCATGTCGCATTAGTCAGATATATACTACCACATCAGATATTGGTCAAGCCAGTCCCAAAGGTAGAAGCTTCATTACAGAAGATGTGAATATATACCACATCCAAGTTTTAACCTTTCAATTCTTAAACCTAGATGGAATATGCACTTGTTTAAAACAATTATTAGTTTAAAAACTTTGTGAGCTTAATACTTGCCCAGAGTTTGGAATTTTTTTCTCCTAGTTGCTAAACTTTTTCCTTCCTTGTTGGAGTAAATAACAATGTCAAGGGAAATGCAGGTGTCTTCAGTCTTAAAAGTATAATCTTAATGAATAATATCTTTTTTAGAAACAACTAATATTTTCTTAAGACTAATTATGGATGCTTTTCAATTGGGAAAATATATTTTCATACAGTCAGTCAATTACTGTTTCACAGTTCATTACAAGGTACAGAGGAAGAAAAATAGATAAGAAATCAGAATTCCTGAGTTAAATTTCATCTTTACCATTTATTACAATACCCAAAATAGTCCCATCTTGGGCATTATGCCAAAATAGAAATAATAATATTGTTTCTGAAAGGATCAAGTGAGAATATGGAAATGGGAACCCGTTTTTTTTTCATGTAAAACACTTTCCACAAGGTATGATTTTTGTAGCATATTGTTTAAAACCGAAGAATGAGTGCTGGTTGCCTAGCTACATAAAAGAGGACTCCCTGGTGCTCTATAGCCCCCTTTCACTACTTCATTTGTTGGCTGGGAGATAAAAAAGTACACTGGAGAAAGAAATGTAAAGTTAAGATTCTGTGAAAGCTTGCCAGGAATATTTGGAGGTAAGGGTATCATGAAACGGAAGTGTCTCCCACATATAAAAATTCTTTCCCATTTCTAGTTGTCCCTGAAAGCCTCCAGAGACATATTTCAAAATATGTCTTCTCCAATCCAAAATCATCTTAATTTACAGAATCCATAAATCTTGATGAGTGAAAATCAGCTCTATATGCATACATGATAGATTTCATGAGTCAATGAAAAGTATTGTACTTGCATAATTTAATTTTTCTCTAAGCCAAAACAACATAATATCATGTCTCAAACTATTTTATCCTAGAATTTTGTCAGAACTGGAAGAAATGGCAATGCTACTGAGAAAAAAGAAAAGCTTTCAAAAATCAATAAAAATAGTTAAAAGTATACAAAAAGCAGTACTATGAAATTATATATTGGGAAAGGAAAAATGCTGTTTGTCAAAAGCATATTACATTTAAAAGGTCATTAAATTTTAATGTGTAAAATTAAGTGTATTACTCAAGCCTTGAGCAAAGCCACATCTAGTCTCTTGCTCAGCAGAGAGCATTACGCCATGATGTTCTCATTTTTCTTCATATTCTTATAGAATGTAATCTGAAGTAACCTTGCCTCTAACTCTCTGCAGTTAATTTTTATGAACGTTTTTAATTAGGGAAAATGTTTCACAATAATGAGGATCTGGGGACTTGCCATATGCAGATAAAGTTTTATATGAATTTTAAAAGAAGAAACACACTGACAAATGTTTCATAGCAATGTTGAAATCATAAAAATAGGACTGCAAGCACAGCGAAGGGAGATGTAGGATGTATTGACAGATTTTGCTCCCCAGACACTTTTGTCCAGGAAGCCAAATGGACAGAAAGAACAGTATAAATAGCCAAAGAAGTGAATCTTAATAATGACAAATTGGCTCAGGCCTGCTCTGAATCTAGAATTTTTATATACTTTGCATGCTCTTGAAAATATACTTGTACATCTTGTTGGCATTTTAATGTTGAAGGAATTTACAGAACCAATGAGACTGAGGGTCATAATGAATCAAGAAGTAGGTCCAGGTTTGGCGGTAGGGGTGCAAGTGGGGTAGGGAAGGATCTGTGAGACATCTCCATCTTCTATCTAGATAGGAGGCCAGGACAAATAGTACATCAAATAGTATACTGCATACCCAATAGTATGATAATCAACACTCACAGAAAAAATATCTTTAGATCTCTCCACCAGTAGTTCTTATAACTCCTGTTTTCTTTCCATTGACCTAAGTCTGAGAGGTAACTCAACTGCTCTGCTGAACTTATATTACCTAAGCCTTAAGCCTCAAAGATGAGGAGAGAATGTTAACAAAATCAAAGTGAATGGTAAAAGGGTCAAAGAAGAATGCATTATTATGCTTTTTCAGGAAGAAAAATAGTTAAGAAACTCTCATTCCAAATATATTTTATTTCTTATATTTTGCATTTATTAGTTAAGACATTTCAGCATTTACGAACAAGATATTTGTGTTACTAATGTAGAAAATGCAATTTAGTTTATGTATTGTTCTTTTAGCCAACATTTTTTATTTTAATAATGTGTTTGTAGATACTTTGACTTTCTAGTTAAGCAACCATCTCACCTAAAATAATGACAGTGTCCTTCCTTTCCATACCCCATAGTTTTATGTCTTTTCTTGTACCTCACTGGTACAAGATCTTTTGAGCAATGTTGAAAATAAATGGCGACCGTAGACATTCTTGCCGCCTTCCTTCTGATATTAAAGAGAAAAGCTAAGACTTATTGTTCCAAGTTTTTGTTAGAAATTCTTTATGAAGTTGAAAAACACTCAATTGCCAATTTATTGCAATCTTTTACAGTGAATGGCTGTTGGATTTTATCAAAAAGTTTTATGCATAGACTGACATGATAAGGTAATACAGTAAATTTCACTGAATATTTTTGTAAGATCAAACCACCATTCCATTTTTAGGATAAATCAAAATTCTTAAAGGAGCAGGTTCTAAAAGACAATTAGATCATATTACTTCTCTGCTACGATCTCTCCAATGATTTTTCCCTCTCGGAGATCAAGCCAACATCTTTACAGTGATCTCCAAAGTGCCACACAATCTGCTCATCATTACTTCTCTGATGTCCTCCGATCCCAATTCACTCGTTCCAGACCCCTCAAATGCACATCCTCTCTTCCTGGAATGCCCTGGGCAGCTACATAAAATAGCCCCTACCTCATGTCCCCTTACACTCACCTTAATTTTCTTTAGTTTCCTTCATGAAACTTACTGATAACATGGCTATTTATTTATCTGCTTATTTATTATCTGCCTTCTTACTCCAACCCTCACTAAAATGATAGCTTCAACATGGCAAGAATAAATGTCTCTGCCGTCTAAGCCTGGCACTTGGCAGGCACTGTGTAAAATTTATTGAATGTATGAATAAATGAATAAAGATAGTATATGCTCAATTTTTACAATTTGACTAAATCAATCATTTTCTCTTGTGAGCTGCATAGCACTTAAAGTCAGGATTATGTCAGCTGGACCTAATTATCAATAGCTACTCTAAACTCCTCCCAAGCAGAGATCAGAGTGTAGATTTCTCTTACGTTCTACACTGTTTTAATAGTGCTCAATTCTTGGCAGGTGTTCATAAAATTCTGCATATAGATTAAAGTACTCACAGATAACACTTGTCTTAAAGCTCCAAGAATATGCAATAAATTTGTTATAGTTATTTCTCTCTCCTCCCTCAGCTTTTTACAAAAAACAAGCCTGCTAAGAAGTAATAACATTGGAAAATCTCGAATTCTCAGTACTTCCTATTCTGTCCTACCTGCCAGAGAAGTGTTTATCAGTAACAAAATGCAGATGAAGAGAAACTCAAGCAGAAAGAGAAAAAAGGCAGAAGAAGAAACTCAGAATTGGAATTCCCACTCCATAAGCAGAGCTTTTGGAATTTCCCTGAGGTATTTTGGTTAATTAAAGATCATGTGATTGCAATATCTTGAGCTTCCTTCCAGTTAGAATATTCAATTGAAATGAGGCAATGTGGACTTCAAAGGGAAATACTACATCATAGAGATATCTCCATACATGAGATTTGAATATTTGAGAAATTCAGCAATTTGGCATATGCCTAGAGAGATAATATCACAAGCTTGAATGATCATAAACAATATTATAATATAATCAAGTAAAAAAGAATCCTCAGAGTTTACTTTCTTTTTGTCTCTGTGATAGGGAGTTTTGCCTCTTTTGTGCCTATTCTTAAATTTAATGCAGCCCCTGTCAATAAAAGCTACCTTATATTTGATCCAGTAGTTCACCACTGTAATTTATACCTTCTGCTTGACAGAGATACGGAGCACCTCTTCACAGGCACATTTAACCGAAAGACACATATCAGGTCACCTTTTAACCTTTACCTCTTCAGGCTGAACTATGCCGACCGCTTCAATCTTGCCTGCACAGATTCTACTTTCTTACTATAGTAATTTCCTTAAATCCTTCTATTTTTTTCTTAAACTCCTAGAAATTTAGGAGAAAATATTTGGACATGTCATTTAAGAAGTTTTAAGGGATACACATTATTAGGGAAACAGGAAAATCCCTGACTCTACCGGAAGAAAGGAAAACCTAGATTCTCGTACTATTTTATTATGGATTAGAGTTGCCTTTGGCAAAGCACTTTTAACCCTGGACCTCAATTTCTTTCAGTTAAAAAACAGAAATATTCTGTTTTATCACATAATGTCCTTGACCAGGATGGCAAAATGCTTTATGGAATTTAAGTTATTTTGTAACTATTAGCTATAGGTCACTGTATTTCCTGATAACCATAATCAAAAAGGAAATTCTGCCTGTTAAAGAAAAGTTACAAGAAGTTTTTCTTAATTCACATCTTCAAGACTGAAAAGATAAATTAAAAATGCATATTTTTCTTCACAATGCTATTAGTATAAAGTTACAGGAAAAATTCCTCATTTTGAGGTTCTTTGGTGGCAAATACCAGGAACTCACTTCAAACTAACTACCTGACACGAAGGGGAAAGCACGGCATCAACTGAGAATACCAATTTTCTGATTTTAAAAGAGTTGAAAACTATTTTTTGACAAATGACTGAATTTATTTACTGAGACACATTTAATTTTTTTTTTTTTTAATGAGCATTGTGCTGTTGTTATCTTCATTACAGTCAGTAATAGGAAGCAGAAGGGACTATTAGTAAATAACGAGGTAACTGCTAGTCTCGGTTTAAACTCTTTTCCTATTAAAAATGTGGCTACATTTTGAAGGCGTACAATTAAATATAAATGAGTTTGTATCCAGAAGTATGCAAGGGGAATGAGATAAAAAAATATCTTCTTACATAATGGGTGTTTTGTGCCTGATTTCTTGTGCAGTATGCTAAAAATGTAATCACCAAATGTGACACAGAATACATGGAGTTTGGAATTTCCTCTTGACAGAGTCTTTCCCGTCACACATCAGATACACACACACAGAGCCTTCACATTTCCACATTTAGTTTCTAATTGTTGAAACAAGTCATTTTCTCTTATGTTTCTTTTTTCTCCTTTTCTCAAGACATCAGAAATTTTAAAACCCATTTTCTAAAACATTTACAAAAAAAATGATACTAGAAAGAAATGAAAGCCCTAATCTGTGAAGACTTTGAAGTTTACTGACATCACACTACACTGAAATTACAGAAGTACAGTATGCAAGATCCCCATTGAGTACATAAAATTAGTAGGCTCTTATAGAGGAAGACATGGACACAGAACCGACTGACCTCCCGTGGAGAAGATCTCAATGACTTCTATGAGTGGAAGAGCACCTCTCAAATCTGCAAAATGCATCCTTAAGCCAAATACCTGGTGTCAATTTTTAAATATCTACATACCCAACTCCTTGCCCTCATTTAGTCTTTTTTTTTTTTTAATTGAATGGTAACTATGTACATTAATGCACTTCTGGGGTACAGTGTGGGGTCTTCACATGCAATCCTCATTTAGTCTTAATGTCATGAAATTCCTTACACTGATCCAAATAATAATTTCCTTAAATGTTGAGGATGGAAAAAGCAAATTAAAAATATTTTCATTCTAAAATGCTGTGAGCATAAAGTTATAGAAAAAAAAATCATCTTTTTTAAGATTCTTTGGTTACGAATACCAGGAACTCACTTCAAACTACCTGAAGCAAAAGAGAAAGAATTGTGAAAAGATAGTGTTCTACATGTTATGACTACCACTCGAATGGTGGTAAAATTTATTTAAAAAAAAAATGTCTTTCAGCTGGACAGATACCCACAACTGGGTCTACTAAAAAGATCAGGCAAAGGAAAAGAATAAAACACATGTTTTGTTTCAAGAGTCTTACCTCCATCTCCCTTTCTGGGAAAATGTTTTTTTCCTCTCTTTTAAGATCTAAGTTCCTCCAAAGTAGCTATGAGTTTCACACTTTATGCTTTTTAAAATCAGTCTGCTTTAGCACCTAATGTCTCTCAACTTCAATTTCCATGTTCCCAAATTGCAGCTAAGGATGCCTGCCTCCCAGACGTAGAAAACACCCAGATGAGATCATTCATGTAAAAAATTTATCATAGTGCCTGGTGTGTAGTTTATGCTCAATCAAGATTTTTTTCCAATTATGAAATTAAATTTATAATTTAGTGACATAATGTGTCATTTCTTCCCAAGATGTATAGATGAAGAAAGGGAGTCTCTCAGAGAAGAGATTTCATATATTTACCTCTCAGAGTTGATATCATGAAGAACCATTATAAAAATACCCCATCAGTGTATTATTAGAGATCAGTGGGAGCTGAATGGATGATTACTGCATTGTACTGCTTCCTACATTCATATCACTTTCAACAAAAATGCTTTTTTGGACATACAATTATAAGTAATAAATGGGTAGGAATTCTATTTGGGTTAATTATTTGTACTTATTTACTAATTTATGTTCAACACGTGTTTCTTCTGGGTAAACTCAAAATTATGTATGACTCTGTTATTGAAGAATTTTCCCAGTGGTTCTAGACTACTGAGTCTTCTTAACACTTGTGTTTATTTTTCCTGACAATTCATCAATATGCCACACAAAGTTATGGAAATGCTTCTGCATTGTGTCTGACATCTTCTGATGAGATGATGAAAAATGATGATCTTAAAAACAACACTCGAAAGATTGTTAATTAGATTTTTAAATCTTAAGGGTCTGTAGGATTTAAAAGTCAGACATCAGGAATTATTAAAAGAAAAGAGATTGACATTTCTGTCCACAGACTTTATTGATTATATTTTTAAAACCACAGACCAACGGAACAATGCTATAAATGTTTTGCTATGGAAAATTCAGGGGTTTTTTATTGGATGCCAAGGAAATAGTAAAAGTTTTCCTAGATGTCCAACATAAGAGTTCCAAAAATTGGAGTATTCTGAAAATTTAAGCAACACACACTATACTCGCAGATAGATTACCCACCAGACCCATTAGTTAACTACTCCTTTAAAATACGGCAAAGAGGACCAACTTGTTAAGAAACTACAACAGGTAATTCACCACTAGGTGATAAATGGTTCCCAGGGGGGAAATATTGCAGTAGATGAATAAAGAGAAGGCATTTCTTGGAGGAAGCTGCAATATTAGAGTATCTAAAAATGACAGAATCTCCAGATATATTTCTAGTCTTTCTCTATATGGAACATTCTTAAAATTTTGAAGAGGAAAACCTTAATATTTACTCAAGCTTATTATCATCTACAATGATGAAGGTAGTAAATTCAATGGGGGAAAAAAAAGACCGCTTGGTAAGATAATGTCTTCTTTACCTCTGGCTTAAGCATGTTTATTTCTCCTAAGAAGAATAACTTATATTCACAGCTATGCAATTTAAAAATACGAATTCAATTGTACACAGATACAACCTGGGAGAAAAGACAGAGATTATATTTCCTATTTCATGTATGTTAGAAATTAAATGTGTATTTAGCAATTACCTTAAAATTTGGTTGCTAAAACAGGGAAGTAACTAAAATGCCCTCTCACAGGTATAAAGGGCTAAACAAGCTGTGGTACATCCATACAACAGAATATTATTCAGGAATAAAGATAAAGGAGCCACCAAGCCATGAAAAAATCAGATCAGAGATGAACCTTAAATGAGTATTACTGAATGAAGAAAGCCAGTCTGAAATGACCACACAGTGGATAATTCCAATTGTATGTTTTCTTTCC
>NW_003852493.1:1289871-1292045 GCF_000181295.1 Otolemur garnettii | reverse complement strand
AGTTTGATGAAAACATTTCAAATTATATATAAAAACAGCACATTGTACCCCAAGATTGCATTCATGTACACGGCTATGATTTAATTTAAAAAAATAATGTATAAATATTGGTTCATCGGTGACAAACGTACCACACTAATGTAATGTGCTGGTGATGGGATACTGAATAGCTTTAGAGAGAGAGAGAGCACCTGAGAACTTGCTGTATTTTCTACTCAATTCTTCTATAGACTTAAAATGACTCCAAAAATTAAGGTCCATTAATTTTAAAAAATAACAGGAAAATGCATCTAATGAAAAATGTTAGTTTCTTTAGTTTTTTTGTAGTAGGAAAAAATGTGACCTCCAGGAGTGTATCAGTAATAGAGACCAGGGAGGGGCTTCATAAAGGATTCAGATTTGATAATTCTTGATAATTCTTAAGAATTCTTAAGAGTACCTAAGGGATATTATTTTGGCTTGAATGCTATCAAAGTCAGGAACAGTGGATATCTTAATTTTATTTTAAGAGGTGGGGATTAAAACAGAACTATTAATATTACATAACAACAGCAACAACAAAGCCTAAACATTTTGTCAGAAGAGGGAGTATGTAAGTCATTTTTGTGGTTGTTAAAAGGCTTTGTGTTTGTCTTCCAAAACATGCTTACAGAATGGCCTTCTCTGAGTATTAGTTATACGGTATGGCAATTTATGCTGAGTTGGGAACATCATGGCTTAGCTTACTATAATAACAGGACAATTAAATTATGCAGTCTCTCAATGTAGTACTAAAATACCTAAGGTGCTCATTTGTCTAGCTATCCTGTTATTTTCTAAGCAGTTTATAGATCCCAGCCAGATATTTCAAATAATCTATGTGTGTAATCCACTTTGCAACCAAATTCCAATTACAGTGTTGTTAAGGATGTTTTCACATGGAAGGAATCTAAAATCTGAATCAACTTAAACAACAGGGGGATTTTTTAATATTATCACTTGTAGCAAGATGCATTATTATGATACTTCTATGTTTATAAATTCTGAGGTTTAGTGACATCATTAAGGACTCAAGTGTTTCCATCTTTCCCTTCTGTAATCCTCATTGTTCTAGCTTTTATCATCAAGCTTGTCCTCTCACAGTCTCAAGATGGCTGCAAGTTCCTTTGGGCATTGTACTCCCACGCGACATTGTCCAAAACCTGGAAAGGAAGAAAGACTGCATTTCTTCTTATCCCTTCTTAAGACTGAAAATAACTTCCCCGAAGTTCCCAACAAATTCACTCTTTCTGTGTATATTTTCTTCTATTTATAATGTTTCCCTTAATCTGAAATATTATTACATATGTTATTGCATAAGCTCCACATGTCTGGGACTAAGTCCAGGAAATATTCTTTGAATTTAGATCGGGGCTTGGCAAACATTTCCTGTCAAATGCCAGATAGTAAATATTTTAGGTTTTGTAGGCATCATGGGCTCCTTATTGCATATTCTTGTTTTTGTTTTGTTTTGTTTTAACCATTCCTAAATTGAGGGTTATACAAAAACTGGATCCAGACTGGAATTGGCTTGCAGACAGCAGCCTGCCCATCCCTAATGTCTCCAATTGCTTTTGAACAACAATGACAGTGCTAAACCATCTGATATTTGAAGCTTTATCATAAGCCCAGCTCAGTCCGACGAATATATATTGAGCACTTCTCATTCCAGGCATGGAAAATAAATCTATAAATAAGTAATAATACTTATATGTTCCTATTCAAACCAGAAATGTTGAGCAGAAGAAAGATTCCATAATCAAGAGGAGTCACCTTGATTAGAGCAAGATCCATTA
This sequence comes from Otolemur garnettii, assembly GCF_000181295.1. Lineage (NCBI taxonomy): Eukaryota > Metazoa > Chordata > Mammalia > Primates > Galagidae > Otolemur > Otolemur garnettii. Next base: position 1,290,231 of record NW_003852493.1, on the reverse strand, counting down.
GGGAAAATAACATAGCATCTAGAAATCTTGCATTTAAGACATCTCTACTGAGAAGAATAGGTTTTGTTTTTATCTCCTCTTTTGAATTACTATGTTCCTTGATTAATTTGCGTGCAAGATTGTGTGAAGATTTTGGTGCCGCCATTCAATATTGAATATATTTTTGCATTCGGTGAGTTGGAAAAACTTCTTTATCTGCAATTGAGAGCCAAGTTTTTATGTTGGACTTAGGCAGTGGTGATTAAATTGAGGTAGTTGAGATAGGATCTCTTACAGGGCATGCATCTTATACCCTCGAAAGAACAAGTTGCGTATTCACTTTAGAACAAGTCACAAGTTGTAAAATGGAAGTAGTAACAG
>NW_003852493.1:1269338-1289160 GCF_000181295.1 Otolemur garnettii | reverse complement strand
TGGTTTTTATTGGTACGGGTTTATGTTAATACAAAGTTTTCCTTTTTTTTATTTCAGAATATTATAGGGGTACAAACAGTCCTGTTTTCAGAAGCTTTTGCCCATTTTTAATGGGGTTGTTTGATTATTTTCTTGCTGGGGTTTTTTTTTTTTTTTTTGAGTTCTTTATAGATTCTGGTTATCAGCCCTTATCAGATGTATAGCATGCAAAGATTTTTGCCCATTCTGTAGGTTGTCTATTCACTCTATTGATTGTTTCCTTGGTTGTGCAGAATGTTTTTAAATTAATCAAATCCTATTTGTTCATTTTTGTTGTTGCTGTGATTGGCCTTTGGGTCTGATTTATAAATCCTTTGCCTAGGCTGATATTTGCATCTATTTTCATAAGGGATATCCATCTGTAGTTTTCTTTTTCATTGTGTCTTTGCCTGGCTTTGGTTCTCTGTTCTGATCTATAGGGTATGTCTCTGTTATTGTACCAAGCTGATCACTATAGCCTTCTTTAGCTTGAAGTCTGGTAAAGGGAAGCCTCCTGATTTGTTCTTATTGTTTAAGGTTGCTTTGTCTATTCTGGGCCTTTTCTGAGTTCATACGAAGCATAGAAACAATTTTCATAGATCTGTGAAAAATGACATTGCTATTTTAATGGAGACTGCATTTAGTTTCTAGATCACTTTGGGTACTGTGGACATTTTAAAAATGTTGATTCTGCTGATTTGTGAGCACTATAAGTTTTTCCATCTATTTACATCCTCTGTTGTTTCCTTCCTCAGTGCTTTGTAGTTCTCACTGTAGAGCTCTTTCATCTCCTTGGTTAAATATATGTCTTAAGTATTTTATTTTCTTGATTTGATTCTCAGCTTGACTGATGTTGGCATATAAGAATGCTACTGACTTCTGTACGTCCATTTTGTAATCAGAGGCCTTGCTGAATTTACTTGTCAATTCCAGTAGTTTATTAGAAGAATCTTTGGGATTTTCTAGATATAAGATCATATAATCAGCAAAGAGTGATAGTTTTATTTCCTCTGTCCCCCTTTGGAAACCCTTAAGTTCTTTCTCTTGTCTGATTGCTCTGACTAGAACTTCCAGCTCTATGTTGAATAGAAAGTGGCAACAGTGGCTTGTCTCGGTCCATTCTAAGTGGGAATGCTTTCAATGTTTTCCTATTCAGTAACATGTTGGCTGTGGGTTTGTACTATATGGCTTTTACAATTTTGAGGTAAGTCCCATCTATGCCTATTTTGTTATGCATTCCAATCATAAAGGGTGCTGAATTTTGTCAAATGCTTTTTCTCCATCTTTTGAGAGGCTCATACAGTCTTTGTTTTTGCTTCTATTTGTGTAGTGACTTACATTTACAGTTTCGCATATGTTGAACCATCTTTGCCTCTCTGGGATGAAGCCCAATATGTCATGGTGGATTATTTTTTTGATAGGCAGCTGAATCAGTTTGCTAGGATTTTATTGAGAATATTTGCATTTCATAAGGGATATTCATCTGTAGTTTTCTTTTTCATTGTGTCTTTGCCTGGCTTTAGCATCAAGGTGATATTCGCTTCATAAAACAAGGTGGAGGGGATTCCTTCCTTTTCGATGTTATGTAATAATTTCTGTAGGATAGGCACTAGTTCTTCTTTGTAGATTTTGTAAAATTCAGGTGTGAACCCATCTGGTCAGGGAATTTTTTTGTTGTAAAGTTTCGTGTTGCTGCTTCAATTTTGGTACTTGATATTGGTCTGTTCAGGAATTCTATTTCTTCCTGATTAATTTTACTGAGGCTGTGTTTCTAAAAGTTTGTCCGTTTCCTTCACAATTTCAAATTTAAATGCATAAAAATTCTTATAGTTGTCAGAAATCACATTTTTTATTTCCATTGTATCAGTTGTGATTCTCATTTTTTGTTTCTGATCAAGCTCATTAGAGTCAATTTTTTTCTGCTTCTGGTTAGTCTAGTGAGAAGTCTGACAATTTTGTTTATCTTTTCAAAGAACAACCTATTGTTTAATGAATCTTCTATATAATTCTTTTGTTATCAATTTCATTTAGTTCTTTCCTGATCTTGATTATTTCTTTTCTTCTGCTGGGTTTGGGATTGGTTTGCTCTTCATTTTCCACTTCCTTGAGATGAATCATTACATTGTTTGATCTGCGATCTTTCTGGTTTTTGGATGTAGGCAATTAAGGCTGAATAAATTTTGCTCCCAGGTCATCCTGCATCCCACAGATTTTCATAACTTACATTCCCTTTATCACTTAATCAATGAATCTTTTGACTTCTATCTTAATTTCCTCTTTGACCCAACTATCATTCAGCAGTAGATTATTCAGCTTTCACAACTTTGTATAGAAATGAGTGTTTCTGTTAGAGTTAGGTTCTAACTTTATTGCACATCTTCTTGTGTTTCCCGTTACCATTACATAAGTGCCTTTTTTGTCTTTATTTACTTTATTTTGTTTATTTATTTAGGGACAGAGTCTTGCTCTGTCACCTCAGTTAGAGTATTAGAGTCCTCCAGGCTCAGCCTAGTTCACAGCAACCTCAAACTCCTGGACTCAATCAATCTTCCTGCTTCAGCCTCCCAAGTATCTGAGACTGCAGACATTGACCACCACGCCTAGCTAATTTTTCTGTTTTTCGTAGAAAAAAGGTCTTGCTTTGATGAGGCTGGTCTTGAACTCCATAATTCAAGTGATCCTCCCTCCCGCTTGGGCAATTGTGGTATCTGGACTTTGACCGTTAGCTTTAGGGTGATTTTACATTGCTGGGTGTCTATTATGCTGATCCATGTATAGTGCTGGTCTGTGTATTTCCTGTAGGGCAGGCAAATTCTCTCAGCATTTGCTTGTATGGAAAAGACTTAATTTCTCCATCAAATACGAAACTTAGTTTTGCAGGATACAAAATCCTAGGCTAACAGTTATTCTGTTTAAGAAAACTGAAGCTAGGCTTCCACTCCCTTCTGGCTTGTAAGGTTTCTACTAAAAACTCTTCTATTTTCCTGATGGGGTTTCCCTTGAAAGTCTATTGTTGCTTATGTCTATGTTGTAGAATTCTCTCCTTCCTTTGGCTAGATTGAATATTATGTGTCTTGGAGTTGTCCTATTTGCTATGAACCTTCCCAGAGATTGATAATCACCTTATATCTGAATGTCTGGATCTCTGGTGATGCTAGGGAAGTTTTCCACAATAATTCCCTCAATAGATGTTTCTATGCTTTTAGCATTTTCTTTTCCCTCAGGGATACCTAAATTCATATGTTTGATTATTCTGCCTTCATTTTTCTCTTCTCTTCCTCTGTAAGTGACTAGGTTGGCTCAAGAGCCTTATCTTCCATTTCTGAGATTCTTTCTTCTCCTTGGTTAATCTGTTATTGAAACTGTCTCCTGTATTTTGAAAATGCCTGAGAGATTTTCATTCCTTTAAACTCTGTCATATCCTTTCTAATTTTGTCAAGTTCTTAAGTGACTTTTTCATTAATTTCCTGAAATATTTTTTGGCTTTTTTTTTGTTGTTGTTGGTTTTCAACTTTCTCTTCAATTCCATTCATCTGTTTGCATCCATGTTCTTAATTTAATTTCTTTCATTTTGGCAATTTTCATATGGTTGGATTTCCCTGCAGTTGCTCTATTGGTATCTCTTAGGGGTATTTATCTCTTTAGATTTTTCATGTCTTCATGTTGCCTGGGATCTTTTGCTGACTTCTTCTCAACTGAAACCTTTATTTCTTAATTTGGGGCTACTAGGTTTGCGGGACTCCTGTGCCTTGCTGGGAAGTCTCCAGATAGTTGTAGGATGTAGGAGCCCAGCAAGACCTTATTCATTGAGCCTGGTGTTTTGGGGATTGCTCTACTCAGGGTCTCCTTCACAGAGGAAACCACAACAGCTGGATAAGGTTGTAATCACTTCCCAGGTTGCTCAAAACAAGCCACAGTATGTTGATGGCTTGAGGCTTGGGGGGTCCTAGCAGAGCACTGGACTTCGGAGCAGTTCTTACAGCTCTGCTTCAGTGGTGGGGGCTCTGGGCTTAGACCTTGGGGTCCAGGTGCAGTGCTGAAGACTTGGGGATGTATCAGGTATCTCAGTCCTGGAGGGAGTCTGAGGCTCTGGCATGAGAGCCCCAGACCTGGGACTTGGGAGTAGCCAGGAGCAGAGCTTCAGAGCAGGGTCTCTGAGCCAGAAACAGGGTTGATTTGACTTCTAGGATGGGATTAGGGCCCAGCAGGCAGAAGAAAGATGGTGCTTGGGGAGGTGCAGTCAGTTGCAGACTACCTCACAGGCACAAGGGCCCCACAGATGCCAGGTTAGGTAGGCAGAATCAGCTCCAGCAGCCCACAGACTGCAGAACTCTCCACACCCCACTCAGGAACTACTGAAATGGTTGCCCAGAGCCTCTCAGGTATGAGCCTACTGTACTTCAGAGTGAAAGCCTCGGAGCTGGGACTGGAGAGGAGGTGGAAGCAGAGCTTCTGAGCAGGGCCTCTGAGCCAAAAGCAGAGCTATGCAGGTGGTAGAGTGGATGGATCATACCTGGAGGATAGATTTGGGGCCAAACAGGTAGGAGGCAGTGGAGGCCTGTAGAGTCGAGGCAGGCTGAGCAGTTGGTGGGCCATTCCATAGGCTCAGGTGCTTCAGGGATATCAAATTAAGCACACAGAAGTTGGCTCTGGTGGTTCTAGCCCTGCAGAGCTCTCCACACTCCACTTAAGACTTGCCAAAGTGGCCACCCAATGCCTCTCAGGTCAGAGCCCACTATGTCCTAGCATGAAAGCCCCCAAGCTGGGACCAGAAGCAAGACCTCTGAGCAGAGTATCTGAGCCAGCAGTGGTTCCATGCAGATCATGGGCCTATTCAACCTGGAGGGAGGGGTCAGGCCCAAGCAGGCAGTGGGCAGTTGAGGTCTGGGGGTGGGTTTGGGGCAGAGCAAGAAGCTGGCTGCTCCATAGGCACAAGGTTTCTGCAAATGTCAAGTGAACAGAGGTTGGTTCTGGCAGCCCAGGGACCATGGAGCTCTGCATGCTCCACTGAAAGCCTGGTAAAGAGGCTGTCCAAAACCTCTCAGATGCTAGCCTGGGGCATCCTGGCATGACAGCCTCGAGTCACGACTGGGTAGAGCTAGAAGTAAAGCCTCTGAGCAGGGTCTCTGAGCCAGGAGTAAGGTTGCATAAATGGTGCTGATCTGGTCTGGAGGGAGGGTTCGGGGCCAAGCAGACAGGAAGCAGCTGGGCCCTGGTGGGCAGACTTGGGGCCTAGTAAGCAGCAATCTGTTGCCCCAGAGGCATAGAGATCCCACAGATATGAGGTCAGGTGGGCAGAAGTTGTAGCTCTCCATATCCCATTCAGGACCCACCAAAGCAATTGCTCAGTGCCTCTTGGGCCAGAGTCTGCTGTGCTCTGGTCAGTTCCGATGCCCAGATCCCACTGTACTCTAGAGAAAAGCACTGGCTTCACATTTCAGGGTATAGTTCAGAGAGGCCACAAGTCAGTCCACGCCCTCCCCAGCCTGGGGCAGACCTGACACAGTGTACCCCAGAGTTCAGGTTGGCTTCAGTTGTTGCCTGCTCCCCACTGCACCTATTGTCCGCATAACCTCACAGTCACAAGGTAGGTCCCTTGGCCAACCAGGTAAGAGGTTTGCGTGGGGGAGGGGGCGACTTGCAGTTCAGCTGCTGCAGGCTATTCTCCTGTTGTCCCCTCATGTTCTATGATGTTGTTGTACCTATCATCCCATCACCTTTTTTCTCACATTGAGCATCCCACATTGCATCTCTGATTTCATAATGCTGCTTCAGGAAAGAGCAATCCATACATAGGCACCTTTCACTTCCTTCCTCGGGAGCAGTGTGCTGGCAGGCTGCCTCTAGTTCACCATTATTTTCTCCTCTCTTGGTTCATCGATATCGTGAACAATCACTGTTTTTATTCCGGGATCTTGTTACTTTGCCAATATGAATTTCTCATAAAATGTTTTTTTTTCTTAATTTATTTTAGAATAAGAGTTAAAGGTGACTCATCAGAGATTTTGGATGCCAGTTCTCAATTAGAAAAAAAGAACCAAAGTTATAAGTGAATAATCATAACTGAAATATAATATCAAGTGGAGAGCACTGTAACCCAGTGTGGAATGCACAGTAAGAGACTGGGGCACAGACAAAGAAGGTGAGAACCCAGATCAGCTGGCAGAGATCAGCTAGAAGCCCCCATGAACTTGGCATTTCATGACAAGGAAGTTGGGAAGATTTTGGCTCTGCTCATCCCTGGGACAGATTGCCAGTTTTGGAACTAGATGGAGAGCTCTTCTGCCCTCATGAATCTGGATGCTGGTTTGATCTGGCATATCTGGCTTGATACCATAACCAGGTATCTACCTAAAAAATAGAAGCCATTATCCACAAAAGGTACCTATATTCATATGTTTATCATAGCAGTTTCACATCAGCAATGACATGGAAGAAACCTCAGTGCTCTTTAACAGATGACTGAAGGAAAATGTGATAATTATATCTACCATGGAATACTACTCACCCATGAAAGAATGAGACCATGTACTTCAGTGCCCTTCAACAAACAACTGAATAAGGAAAATGTGATAATTATATACACTATGGAATACTACTCATCTGTGAAAGAATGAGACCATGTCTTCTGCAGCAACGTGGATGGAAGTGGAGGCCCTTTTGTGTAGTAACTCAGAAACGGAAAGTCAAACTCTACATGTTCTTATTTATGAGTGAAAACTAAATAATATGCACACATGTACATAGAATGTGAAATAATAGACATTGAAGACTCAGAAAGGTGGGAAAATAGGAAGGAGTGGAAGATGAAAATTTCCTTCATGGTTATAACATACACTATTCGAGTGACAGCTCCACTAAAAGCCCAAACGTCACTAAATGCATCCAAATTTTTGTAACAAAAACTGCACTTGTACCCCCAAATCTGTAACAATAAAACATTGTTTTATTGCAGTCAGCTTCATTTGTATCTGCTAACTATATGACTCCTTCTGAACCTAGCTCTTTAATTTTAGATAATTTGAGACTATCAGGGTTTTGTGGAATTATGCCTTCCCCCCCCCAAGCCATTTGTTCATCTGAAAGACCACCTTAATCCATTCAAAATCTTAACCCAGAGCATGACACAGCCATATTTAACATTTACCCTGAGACTGCAGTTCAAAAGACTTTCTAATTTTATGTTTTACTGATTGGAATTGAGAAACAGCTCTATTTTCCAATTGTGCAACTTCCAGAATTGCTCTGATCTCTATTTCCTTTCATTTCTACTTTCAAATACATCAATTCTTTCCTGACCTTGGCTTTCTCATACGGCCTTCTCAGATGTACCTAATAACAACCCACTCATACAGCACCATATTGTTCCGAAACCTTTTGCCCAAAGCCACAACCTTTTATAGTACATCAACTACCTTCCAAACTATTTCAAAAAAAAAAAAATGTTATAGGCTATTTTGACACCCTAAAACACTTTTTTAGTGTCCAAGAAAGCCTCTCTTCCTCTGGTACCCAGCCAATCTTTGTCACATGTGTTAGGTGTTCTTGTTACAGTAGACCACCAGTTTTAGCAGCTATTTTCTGAAGCGGACATATTTGCTGCTGTAACAACCCCCCTGGCTCAGTGCATTGTCTCAGAAATTATTCTCACACTGCCTGTAAGCTGTGGTCTGGCTGTGGCTGCAGTGCTGCTCCTGGATGCTGCCTGGCTGTGCTCTCTGGTTCTCATTCCTGGACTCAGTGTGCAGGTGCCGTCTGGGACGAGCTGTGCTTATGGCAGGGGCCAAAAAGGGGTCGAGGTAAATCCCATGATCTTTTTCAAAGCTTCTGCTTGGATGTGACATATGTCATATTTACTCATATCCATGAGCAAAAGGGTAGGAATTATCCTTCACCAGGAGGAGGCACAGGACACTGGATATAGAGGTAAAGTCCTCTTGTAAGGGAGGGAGTGACTGTGTGCCCAGTAAGAGAGTGTACAGCAAACGTTGTCAATAGGCTCATCCCTGAGCTTATGTTTCCTGAAGCAGTTACTCTGTGGAACATAAAAAAACCTTCATATAGGAGAAGGATAACAATGGGCCCTTCCATTTTTTCATTTAACTTTGCAATTCCTAGGGATAATGTTCAAATATCTAACTATAGAGTTAGAAGAGGTTAGATATAATATTCTCTTCTTCCACTCTCCTCACCAAAGTGCTCACCAAAAACTCTGTACGCCATCTTTATTAGAGAAAATTTAAACATTTTCATGGTTAGAACAGAAAGTCTGTGACCCATGATGGAAAAGACTCTGTTATGAACAACTTCTGCATGTTATGGGCAGAAAATTTGGTATTTAAACTATTTTGTTTATTGGCTTCATGGAATACACCCTCCCTAAGAATACTATTTAATTCCTCACTTATAAAACAGGCATCTGCTTACTGAATTCTTCAAGAATAATTACATTGGTGAAGGTACAAAAAAGAAATAGGAAATTCAACATTTATAATGATATATCAAATTTTATCTTTGGCCTTTAAACTAGCCTTTATTTATATCTCTCCCTAGAAATTAAAATACTTGTCATTTTATATGACTTCTCCAAGTGAAACATTTTAAATAAACTGAAACATAATATTATTTATGGCATAAGTTATACCTTCCATACTATTTACATAATAATTATATATTCGACTCCATTTTTTGTGTAAAATTGTGTCATTTTATTTTATTTTAAAAGTCTAAAAATTATTCACCACCATTCAGAAGGTATCAGCTTTATTTGTTAGAATAAAGGCAGTCTCTGCTTTTGTAACAGAGAGAACTATTCTTCATTTGTCTTTGCAGAACACATTTATAGAGAGAGGCATTTATAAAGATTTCAAAAGAAGATTTGATGCCAATTGCCATAGTAAAGCAAATGCCACCAAAACTACAATTTTATACTTCAAGAAGCTAATAGGCCTTTAATAAAACATATTTCCTGTTGAGATAAGTAGAGCTAAGTATTTTCAGTCTACAGATGATGGAAAGCAAGGTTAAGGAAGAGTTTAAAGTAATTTGCCCAATGTCAAAGGAGTCAGAAGTTATTGGAGGAGGGCCCTAAGAGTTTATAGTAAAAAAGAGAATTGTAGAAATTACAAGCCACTCACTCATACTGTAGGATTTTTACTGCAGGAATAAATAACCTCTGTCATGAGAGTCTATTTCAATGGGGAACACAAATACAAATAGCTAAGCATCAGAATTAATAAAGAACAGTCATAATACCCAGATCATTTCATTGCACATATACAACATAAAAACTGAGAATTTATATGATCACAGACCTTACAAGATTTCCCTAAGCTCTTCTATTTTCAGCAGGGGTGACCACAGTCATTTACATATTAACCAAGTCATTCTGAGTGCAGAGCACATATATGTTACTTTTAAATGTAAGGTCAATAACCTATATGATTATTTATCTGTCACTTGATGTCACTTTAATACTGGAGATAAACATGATCGCAAAACATAGTCTGCCAACAAACTCAGTATGGAAGTTTGTGAAGAATGAGAAATCTCTCCCTTGCCTAGTAAAGAAATAACTTTTATTAAGAAGAACTTTTTTATTTTGTGTACAATTCTACACACACATAATAAATAGTAAATATGATCACAAGCTGAGTAAGAAAGAATGTTGTGTTTGGATTTTCCCGAGATAGTTGGACACTTTTTAAGGAAAATTTATAACCTTAAAATGTCCATTTCTATACCCATGTTGAGTGTCTGTGGCACCAATAATCATGGTGCCTTGCCCTTTGGCCAAACCATAAATTAAATACACAAATCATCTTTGTCTCACCTTGACCTTGAGAGGGCAGGTCCACTCATTTCTAAAGAAATGCCAAAAAATGTGCTTTTGTGGCTATTTTAATACTTCATGATTCAAGCAATTACTTTAGCAGATCTCAGGAATATCTCAAGGTATGACTTTATTCTTGCTCCTTAGTTATAAAATGAATGTGATTAATTTCCTGTCATGATCACTTAAGATCTTTATAAATAAGACCTTTGATCTCGGTGAAATTTAAACTATACATTTTATTTCTCATATCCACTGTGTGTGAGAGAGAATGAGAGAGAACTATAAAGTAGTAAGATTTATGTATAACTAGCATGTTATAACTTATACACCTATGACATACCATTCTTAAAAGTAGTCGCGTTAGAACACTTTAAATGAATTTTAGTGATGTTACTTTTTCAAAATACCACAGCTATTAGTGTAAATACTCACCCTTGTGGAGCTTCCTTTATAATCATACCATTTAACTTTTAATCAAAAATGGTGTGATCCAGTAGTATCACTCACCATTTTAGTAGACTAATTTCTAACTAATATCAAGCTATTTCCAAAACCTAAGGTCACCCTACAAGTTTCTCTCTGTATTACCATCCAAAATCAATGGTAATACAGATCAGTGCCTCAAGGATTGATAGGAATTCCACAATAGAATTTCAAAAATCTTTTGAGAGAAAGCCAATTATCATCAATGAAAAAGTGTAGTAAAGTAGTAATAAGGTTCCAAAGAGTCCCGGGAACCTCAGTCACCATTCAGGTTCTGTGCTCAGGCTTCAGCTAAAGACAGGAAGCTGATTCACTTCTTCTAACTCAAGGAGTCGGCTCACTTCTGCTACAGCAGCTAGACCACTATCCCCAGTGCTCTGGAGAAATTCACAGTCACAGTTCTTTTTACTCTTCCTGAAATAATGATAATTATAATAGAAATAATCATATCGATAATTACTATAGTACATACTTAAAGTGTGCCAAGGACTTTCCAAATAAAATATTTCCTCTAATCTTTATAATAATTCAATTTAATTCTCACAACAACAACAATCTAATAGAGTATTGTATGAATTCCATTTGGCTCACAATGTCCTTTGCAATAAGAGGTGACTGCTTTATATCTGATCATTAGCGTTCTTTTATGCAGAAGTTTGGATGTGTCAATTTCTTTAAAAAACAGAAATTGTGAAGTGAAAAAATTATAACGTGACTTCACACGAATGGTATTATTGATTTGACAATGGTCATGGTGATAGCAGTCTTACACAGTGGGTTTGTATAATTCACTGTCAGAGAAGTATCATCCCTTCATCCGTTCTTCACCTCTACCTAGAAGCCACTCAGATTATAGTTTCTGAAATTCCTTTCAGTAATAACCATGTTTCAGTTTTGGAAATGCTTGGCTAAACACTTTTCATATGTCAGAATTTTTAATTAACTTTTCCTAAAATAGTGGTATTTTACAATTCTAAAAAATCAGTAGTGTATAGTAGAATCTCTGTAAGTTGACCATAACCAAGTGACCACCATACAGAGGTGGTCAACACAATAACCTAGGCTTACTGTGCTGATAAATACATGTGGTGCATATCTGGTCTGTGAAAATCTGGTCAACTTCAGGAGGTTCACTAATGTTTTATTGGTTAGAATTTTGTCACAGGCCCATACGTGAATCAATCACAGGCAAGAGAAACGGAATAAGTATTGTTAACTGATCTAATTGATTCATCCCCGGAGGCAGGTGAGGAGCCCGTGGAGTGATGCACAAACATTAAGTAAGGCATATTTTTGAGCTGGAAGCTAATAGGAGCCACTACCTGCTCCCTCTATGCAGCTTTGCTCTCGCTTTTGCGTTATCCTCACTACATATTATTCCCAGGTAGTGTCACTAAAGACATTCCAAGTAAATAAAATACTTTATAAAAAGATAAGGTGAGATAAGGTTACAATTATACACTAATATTTCTATACCATCAATGTATACATGTCATGAAAAATATTAATGCACAAATATTATTATTGTCATATTGTTTTATAGCATGCCATTTTTCTTTTAACAGTAGATTTCTCATCATTCCTTTGAAACGAATGAATTCCTCAAAGATCCTTTTTAATGACTGAGGGGGATTTAATTTTGTGACTATCAAAATTATTTGTATTTTTTTGTAATTATTTGTATATTTTCTTGGGTATGCTTTGTCTATTTTTCTTCAAGTGTGTTTTCTTATTAATGCAAGACTTATGCTGAAAATATCAACAATTTTTATTTCATATGTAATTAGTTTATCAGTTGTTTTTCCATTTGCTGTGTTTGTATTTGTCGTACAGAAAAGATTTCAATTTTCACGTGGTGAAATCCATCAAATTTCCCTTGTAAAGGCCATCTGCCACACTACTCTTAAGCTGCCCTTCCCCTCAGTCTCCCAGGATAATGTGTGGTTTCTTTGTGCTTTTTACCCATAGTATACTTTAAAAGCATTGGCCTAGAGCCAGATAGCCTAGCTTCAAATCCCAGTCAGTCACAGATTTGGTATTACTTTGGGCATTTAAATTAATTGTTTGTGACAATAGCTATATGTTACTTAGAACTCAAATGCTTGACAATTCTTCTAGCATTTTTATTGTATACCTTTACATTTTTGAAGTTTCCATTCATTTGAATTGAAGTTTTTAACTGTACAAAAACAGAGTTCATTTAAATTTTTCAGATGGTTAGCCGGTTGTCCTAAAACCAGAGAAGTCAGATAATACTTCTGTTTCTGCCAATCTGAATGGTGACCTTTATCAGAACTACATTTCATAACTAATTGTGTGCTCCTGAGCTTTCTATTTTGTCATATTTCCTTGTATCTCCTGCAGTTTTACCTTCATTTTAATATTGTGCTTTTTGGTTCAAAAAATTCTTGGGCCTCAGTGAGGTCTCTAATCTCTTTTAAAGCTTTATTTCCTCTTTTCTCTCATCAAAAAGGTTTGTCTGACATCAGGTACTTTCTAATACAATATTAGTAATATAGTAACATATTTTCTTATTTTTGGCACTTTCTGACTAGGCCAGTTTTCTCCCTTTAGTATATTTAACTTTCCATACGTTAAAAATATTTTATTCTAGTTACATTTATTATATACACCCTATAATTATGATTTTCGACCCCATCTGTTTATTTTAATAAATATACAGATATATCCCATTTGAAAATATCAAACTGTTTTCTTTTGTTTTCTAACTCTTTACATCTTGTTTTTCTATTTCCATTTCTTTATTTTCTTTCTTTTAATAAATGAAACTTTTCATTCTGTTTTCTACATGTTTGTATGTCTATGTTTAACATGATACTTCAGATTGTTCCCTGTCTGGTTTCAGTTCTACTGACGATATTGCTAACTTTATACAGTATGTTCAAAATATCCTATTTCTTTATTAACCAACATTGCTAATAACTATTGACACATCTTCACTATGAATGATGAGATCTGAGCACATTCTCTGGGATTTTTCACCTCATTCCTAACAATCAACAGCCAGCAAAGCAGAAATTGGCCACACCTCTAAGCTGTAGTACAGTACAGCTGTGGAATTATAAGCAGCAGCTCTAATTATTAGAAAATAATCCCCATTTACCCTCAACATTTTTTCCTCAATGAGGGACAGTGACCTATGACTCAAAATTTAGGAAAGCTTAAATTAATTAATTTTATTGAACCTGTAATCATCTCTGGGATTCTCACAATTATTGGGGAGCAGAATTCCTGCAGGAAGGCAGGTGCTGAGATAAGATCATAGTGCACACTGGCCTGCAAAGCCTGAGGTGCAGTGGGTATGGCTACATAGCGGAATGAAGCTGGGACGTGTCCCTAACCAGCACTTCCCTAACCAGCACTTCCAAATTGGCTGGCAGCCTATCAGTCAGCACTGTGATGCTCAGGGTGCATCTGGGGTCCCTATCATTCCTTCAGAAAGGTGGGCATTTCTCTTACATGAGCAAATGATTAACTGGTCAGTCTATCCCTCCATCTGACCTCACCTACATCTTTCTGAATGAAATTATTTCAGTTCTCTGGCAAGTGAATCAAATCATTACTTCTTCTCAAAAAATTATACATATTCCTTATTTTCAAATTTTTCAGAATTTTCAGTGAGGATTTGGGAGCTGATGGAATTAAGCACATTCATTTAATTTTCCATTTAGATTCCACAGATTTTTTTATTTTTAGAGACAAGAGTCTCACTTTGTCACCCTCAGTAGAGTGCTGTGGCATCACAGCTCACAGCAACCTCTGGCTCTTGGGCTTAAGTGATTCTCTTGCTTCAGCGTCCCAAGTAGCTGGGACTACAGGCGCCTGCCACAATGGCTGGCTATTTTTTTTGTTGTTGCAGTTTGGCCAGGGCCGGGTTTGAACCCTCCACCCTCAGTATATGGGGCTGGTGCCCTATCCACTGAGCCACACGCACCACCCTCTCCACAGATTTTTTAAAGAACTATTACAATAACAATAACAAAAGACCTTTGAGATCATGGTTCTAATTCAGGATGTTGCCTAGCAGGTAGATTGTGTTTATGCAAGCTAGACGTGGGGCCTTCTAGGGTGTCCATTAGGAAGAGTCCCCTATCTCCCACTTGGCCTCACCACCTGCCTGTCTGCCAGACGCACCAGAAAAGCATCCCATAAGCGTGACTTTTAAGGAGCACAGAGTGCCTGTGTAAAGAACAGGGTGCTGCCTCCAAAGGACAGAGGCGAGCTTGGCAACTGGAGTTTGGGCTGGAGTTCAGCCTCTACTCAACCCTCTTCTGGGCCTCTCTGTGTGGTGCACAAATACACTCACCAGGAAGTCTGCCGAGGTCCTTCCCATTCAGATTTCCAGTTCTGGACGTAGTGCACTGAGTTACGACTTGGCTTATACCTAAAGGCTCAGTTTTATACCTAGATGGTATACTGGCATGAAACTGCACCTGGGCTTGAATCTGTGTATTTATTCACTGTCTGGGTGAGCACAAAAGGCCAAAGAGTTAAAATCAATTGCATTTGAGGGCGAATAGTGTGTCTTTAGGGTTATAATGCTCTATGTCTCTATCAAAGCAAGCGACTTACTTGAACAAGTAAAGACTCAAGATCCTTCTCTAATTGGAAAAGTAGTTTAAATGAGAGACACAGGCTTTCTCCATGAGGAAAGAGTTTGGGTCAGGAAGAAACATTTTCCTGGGTGAGAAGAGCCCTGATAAGGGGACCGAGGTCTCAAGTCAGAACAAATGCCCCTGGAAAGGGACCTGGAAACAGAAATGGGGAGCAGGAACGAGGGAGCCGGGGAGTCAACAGGAGGGGTCATGTTCTCTTATGTACTTAATTAAAACAGACAGCTACTGCCAGGTATTGCCCAAAGTCTTCACAAACCAATTATTAAAAAGTGTTTTAGAGATTAACACACTTTAGTTGCAAAACAGACTTTGTCCAAAAAAGGCTAAGTTTGACTTAGGACATTATATGTCAACATTGGAAAGAAAAAAATCATCTTCTAGATTTCTGCTTTCTCTCTCTCTCAAGTATTTATATGTGTATATGTTGGTCTATACATACATATATGTGATGACTAGGAAGGCACTAAAATCATCATCTCTAAAGCCCTTCAATTCTGTCAGACAAAAGCTTCTGTTACCCCATAAAGTACTATGCTTGTGATGAGTAGTCAGTTACTATAAATACCATTTATGAATTTTGTCACCACCTGAACCATAGATGGTTGTGAATCTATTTTTAAAAAGAAAACCAACGAACTATTTCCCTTTTATTCTTCTGTCTATATTGCAATTGCCATATAATCTTATTTCTTTCTGAATAAATTCTGCCACCCTGGGTGACATAGGAGAGGAAAGCTGTGGAATTTTCTAAAAATAACACCTGTTACTATGACTTGTATTAAGACCTTAGACAAATGAAACACCTTTAAATATGTTAGAGACCCAGACATAAGCTTAAATACAGTTTGTTAGGAGATATTTCAAATGTGGTGCATCTGCTATTAATCTCTTCACCTCCTCTGCAGGGTGTTGTCGCTGACAGGGAACAATCCGGAAAGCTCTCAGAGGCTAACACCTCAGCTGTAAACATCTCAGATTAAAGTCCCCTGTGTTCGTTCCAAAAAGTCCTTGATCCTCCCAGTGGACAGCTTCTCCGCTTCAGTACAGAGAGAAAGTCAGGGGTGGGATCCTGAAGGAAAACATTTTAAAGGAGGAGAAAAAAATATATATAGGCTTCAAACAAAAGAATATTGTAGAGAATCTGCAGGACATGTGTGGTTGTTCCTTTAACAGCTAGACTTTAAAGTATATCTTGCCATTTGCTCTAAAGAAGTATTCAGCATTTTAAATTTAAACAAGATTATCTATCTATCTCTACATATATATACACACACGCATGCTATTTTATATTGCACAAGAACTTTATGGATGCCGTGTGTGTGTGTGTGTGTGTGTGTAGTGAAAAAATCAGCTTAGGCTGGTGAAAATTAAATAATGACATTATGTTCTTGCTGTCTTCTCTTTATGGCAAGTGTCCTTGACTATTTTCGTGGAAGATTCTTTCAAAGGTGGAGCATATGCCACCATCTCTTCTTATTAAAAATATCTTATAGCTTAAACAAACAAACAGCTAGGAAAAGCAAGCAGAGCCCTGCATATTTTAAAGCCAACACATACTTAGATTCAACCTCGTTTCTGCCTTCAATGTGTATTTTCTAGGAAAATTGTCATTGTTTAAAAATTTAGGTAAAAGTTACCACGCACTATTTCAATTGAAACGAAAGGTGGTAACTTTATTAGTCCCTTTGTGGTTCTAAATATTATGATTGCATATTGGGCACTAACTGGATATTTTCTGCCTTTACTCATACTTAACTCTTTCTGTATTTTTTTCCTTAATAGTGTGTCAAATCACAGGCTAATCTTCTCAGTGTGGATTTTCTCTAATAATGTATTTAGAAAACAAAGTAGCAAATACCATGAAGGCATCTCTGTATCTGTCTGACTTTCTCTTTTCTTCATCTTTGTTTGCTCAGTGCCTAAAATGGTTCTTTGCATGTAGAAGGCACCAATCAATACTATTCAACAGTGAAGGAACAGAGGAACAGAGCTACCCTTAAATTTCTTTTAAGGAGCTTGCCTAAGTTCTGGTGACACTCACCAAGTAATTCCTGGACACCTGCTTTAAGCTGTTAATTCTGGAACTTCTATGACAAAAGAATCATATACCTTCATGGAAGCTGGAGTCAGAGGTGTCCAAGAGAGGAGAATTTGACAAGCCACTTAAATAATCACTCATGTAGACATAGAGATAACACTGAATGCTACAAGAGTGTGCTTGAGGACTCACACAGACTAGCAGGGGTCCTCAAACATTTTAAACAGGGGGCCAGTTCACTGTCCCTAAGACTGTTGGAGGTCCAGACTGCAGGCCCTGGGACGAGTCGGCTGCCAAGCAGGACAGGCAGCAGTGGCAAAAACACCTGGCTGGCCAGATAAATGTTGTAGGCAGGCTGCATGTGGCCTGTGGGCCATAGTTCGAGGACTCCTAGACTAGAGCTTTAAAGAACACTTTTTCAGAGAAAGTGTATACACCAAAATGTGAACCAGGAGTAGGCATTAGGTGAAGAGACATGAAGAAGGGAAGTGGTTGATGGGGATTATGGAGACAGAGCATGATGCAGAAGAAATAGCCTGTGCAATAAACCTTGGAAAATATGACACAGAATTCTCAGGCAATTGAGAATAGATCAGTAAGTCTGGAGAACAGAATGTGAGGAAGTCAGCTGACTCTGGAGGAAAGAAGGGGCTGCAGCTCCAACTTTAGGAAGAGCTAGAAGACTTGGGACTAGACTATGTGGCTTGTCATTCCACTTGGGGGGGTCCTCATCACAGATTTCAAAATGGGAACCCCATTAAGAGCATGTGGCCTGAGAGCTCAAGGTTATGTCTTGTGCTCTTGGTCTCTAAAAAAGCACTGTGGGTTGGGGTTTAGTGATAATCCAGTCAAGTTCTCGGATGGTCTCAAAGCCAGAAATAGCCTCTGGAAACATCGTCGGTAGACCACCAAGGCTGCCACTGCACGCAGACCAGTATATTCATATCTGTATATGTATTTGATGGTAACACGTGTCTGCCAACCCTGACCTGCTTTGGATCTAATGCATCTTACTGCTCTTGCATGAACTCCCTTCACTATTTTGGCCTCTCCAGATGGACATATATGGTTGTAAATGAGGGAACTGAATATTGCCTTTGAAACCTAGCCTGCTGGTGTCTTCCTCACAGCTATTGTTCTAATCATGAAGACCCTCGCAGCTTCTCAAAGGCCTCCCTGCTGAAATTCATGAAGTCCATGACATATTAAGCCACTGCATGAAATCTCAGTTCAAATGCAAATTTGAGTCCCTATCCTCCTCTGAGCTTGTCCTTCCAAAGTGGTTTAACTCAAGATATTTAATAAATTCTCTAGAAACAGTCAGGTTAAATTTGCTTACCTTATTTTCAAAACTCAGACCAACCTGTCTCAGAGACAGTTTTGCTTACATTGTGGAAAGAAGCCAGTTTACTTTTATATAGCAGTGAGTAAGCCCAAAACTGATAATAGATATGTATTTTTTACATTAAAAAAAAGTAAAGTCTGACATGAGTTCACCTCTACTGCTAGAATGAAGATAAGAAATGACATGTGGCTCCAGAGGAATTGATTTTAGACTGTTTAAATCAGGATGAAAATTGGGGGAGGGGAGATTCTACTAAAATCTTTCATTGAATATGCCATGGTCTCTCAAAGAACATCCTTACTTTTAAAAAGTTTTAAAAATGTTCAATTCTTTTCTGAATGCTAATAGCTCACTGTAGTAGTATGCTGAAGCAGTTCATAATAAGAGAAAAAACAAGACCACTTCAGGAGCAGATATAATGGACTTGGATTACGGAAAAGCTTCTGTCCATAAGACCAATGAACTTGAGTAGCAAAGGCAAGTTTAATTTTGGTCTGTTGTCAATCAGGTAGTGATTGCCAGACCAGCTCTGTGCAAAGAACTTACCTATTATTTGGTACCTGATAGCAAAAAGAATGGAATTTAGACTTAGTGGAATTCAAGGCTGCCAAATAGCTATTGAGAATTTCCAGAGGGAAGGAAAATAGACTGAGCACATAGGTTTTCCCTTTCCTGTGCTTTAAAGCCCCCAGGTTGGACAGGAGGAGTCAGGATGTTTTGGAAGTAGAACTCACACTGAACAGATAGCTGGTCAGGAGCCCCGGGTTTTGGTCCTGGCTTGGGTTCTGCAGGAAGTCATCTAACCTCCCTGGGCCTTATCATCCTCACCCATGAATTCAGAACTTGAACTAGCTGTTCTCTAAGGTCTGCTCTACAGATTCAGATAAATAAGGGCTATGTGGTTTTTGTTAGCCTCAATAGCTGACAGAGAGCCTGGCACATAGTATCTATCCAATAACTATTCTTTATGTGAATAGATAAAACTATTTGTTAAATTTCTTTTAATAGAACAGCATCATGTTTATTCACATATATGCTGAATAAAATAAATATGGCAATTAAAATAATTTTTTATGATACCAATAGTATCTATTGAATGACTAAAATATAACAACTGAAAAAGCCACACATAACTCAAAATGTTAAGATTGAGATGACACTTTGACATAGACTCCAACTAATAGCTATTTCTAATACCTCCCAGCAAGTTTATATGGATAGCAATTTAAATAGGCACCTCGCTTGGCAGGTAAGTTTGTTTCAGCTAAGACTCTAATGATAAAATGTTAAAAAAAAAAACCCGAAATAATTGAGGGACAATACCAAATTATTAATTGTAGTCAAATCTAATTGGGTTTTTCTTCTAATGGGACTATTTGTATGGAAGAGAGAGACAGAGAAAGACAAAGACAGAGAGAGTTTAGCAAAAACTACATTTACATAAAATGTCTACATGACCGGCTCGG
>NW_003852493.1:1265756-1269059 GCF_000181295.1 Otolemur garnettii | reverse complement strand
AAAAAAAAAAAAAAAAAAAAAAAATGTCTACATGACCATAATAATCATGTCATTTAGTTTCCATGATTTTCTAGGGTATAGCTATGCCCATTTCAAAGAAACAGGCCATGGGATGGTGCTAATTATTTAAAGCTCTTGATACCAACCAAAGAGCTGTGACAGAGAGTGGTGGCCCCAGAAGCAGTCAGAATATTACTCAGCAGAAAGAAATCGTGACAGAAGAAAAGGGAGAATCTCTGGAAAGGCCACAGCCTCTCTGAAGGCTTTCCCTGCATCAAGTAGGTGAAGTAAGTATATCGTAGCCCATCTTGGCCTTGTAAGTAACTCATTTGGTGGTGATGGTGACACAATCATTGTGCTAATGAAAAAGAATATTGAAAACAAACACAAAATATATCTGTAGTGAAGCTCTCCTAACAAAGATACTACAGACAATGACATATACACAGAAGACCTAAGACTTCTTTTGAATTGTCCTACATTCAGAGTTTTAAATATGGGCCTAGAAGCTGAAACAAGACTCTTCAAGTCACAGAGTGACTTTCTTGACAGCTAAGCCTTGGGCTTTTTTACATGGGGTTTTACTGTTTCTACATCAAGTATAATCTCGCCTCAAACTGTCAAACTTTTGGTTCTTAAAATATTAAAATAGCCTGAAGGAAATTTTGAGTTGTAGATCTCCAATAAAATTCAACAGGGGATACACTCCTTTCTTTGCTAATAGGAAAAGTTGAGGATTAACTATTTTTAGCAAAGCCATAGTTGCTTTAACCAGCATAGACTGAAAATGAATGAAACTTCATTCTTAGTCAGTGATAATATTATGGCTCCACCTATCCTAGAATGAAAAGATTAGGGTCATTATCACCTTGAGTCAAATTACTGCTTATTTTCTAAACTTAATATAGATGAGCCTATCATGACATTTGAATATCCATTCTAAAATGAATCTAATTCAAATAGAATTAGTCCTGATCTAGACTGTCTACCTATGGCAGCTCTGATTCATAAATTCCAGAGAGTTCCAGCTCTTCCTCTGGTTTTTGTGTCACAAATAGCTTCTATTCCCAAGGTTACCTAATGTTCCCACATGGTTTCCTTTGCTCCAGTCACGATGTCTGTCCTTATGA
Source organism: Otolemur garnettii (assembly GCF_000181295.1). Taxonomy (NCBI): domain Eukaryota; kingdom Metazoa; phylum Chordata; class Mammalia; order Primates; family Galagidae; genus Otolemur; species Otolemur garnettii. The sequence goes on along the minus strand of NW_003852493.1, from coordinate 1,267,929 downwards.
TAGGAAAAAAGAGGTTACTTCATTTTTTAAAAGACACTTCCAAAAGGATGTGCATAGTACTTCTTATGTTCTATTGGCCAAAATTTAGCTATTAGATGACACTGGACAGCAATTATAGCTGGAATATGCAGTCTTTATGTAAGCAGCCATGTGTCTTCGTAAATATGTGGAATAAGGTGGAAGACTAGAGGACTATAATAAATACATTTTTGGAAGAAGAGTCAGTACATCCTGTTATTAAAGCTACCCAAGAAATACTAACCTCATAGCTACTGCAATCCAAGTTGTGTTGAATACAGATCTGTCTTCACCCTCTTCACTATCATATCTATTTTGGTTGATTGCAAAGTTAGGGAAAGCTGCTGATCTTTGAATCCCCATGTCCTGTCCTTTGTGTTTCCCTCTCTCTGTACCATCGCCCCTACAGTCTGTCCTCACATGGCAGTGAGAACAATCATATTAAAACATAATCAGACCGTGTACTCTTAAGATGGAAATTTTCCAATACCACTTTCATTTACTCAGATCTCTGCTATGATCTCCAATACCTTACTTCATCTGGTTGCCCAGAATCACTTACTCACTTACAAGAGTAATTGAAGAGAATTTTAACTGAAGAGAATTCAGTTAAAAAGTCTCTTAACTCAGAGAGTTTACACTTGCTGTTCCCTCTTCCTCAAAATGTCTACTTCACATGTCTAATCCCCTCATCTTGTTTCCGTCTTTCTCAAATGGCCTCTTTCCTGGGGAGTATTACTTAACCTCCTAATTAAAATTAGCCCCTATCCACCCACCAATCTAAACCCCTCTTTCCTGTTTTATTTATCTACATAGCCTTTTTCACCAACTAACTACTATGACATAACATATTTGCTTTATTTTCTCTCTTATCCAAACACTACGAAGGCAGAGATTTGGAGGACTTTTGCTCATCATAACTTTAGTTCCTAGAGCAGTACTTAGAATATAATGGGTGCATAAGTATTTGTAAAAGAAATTAACATGTTAAATTTTAGCTGAAAAGATATAAAACATGGCCCATGTGAACACTTCAAATGTTCTGTCGGCTAAGCCAAAGATGCAATTAATGGAGTCCTACTGATCCTTAAATCCCTATGGTTTGCTCTCTGCCTTTCCCTATTTTTGTTTTTATTTGTGCAGTGTAATAATTCAGTTGCATAACATCCACATTGGCCTAAATATTTGCTCTTCTGAGAATTTGCCAATTTAAGGATTTTAACTGACCTAATACACACAGCTGAATGAATCAAGTGATTCATCATGGCTGAATCCCATTTAAGTGCTTGGGAATAATGCAGATTCTAGCACTCTTCCTTCCTTCCAAGATAGTTAAGATTACTAGGTGTATATTATCTTTCAATTTACATCGTGTTTCCATTGGGATTTTTTTTTTTTTTTGGCACTGTTCTTAGAGTAAGTAATATTTTATTGGGGGTGGCCATGTGAGATTACAGGTCATAGAAGGCCTACATATGCATAGCATTTGTTTCTGTGTATCAAAATCATTTTCTGGCATTATAGTTTATGTGCGGTTCTATTGTACAATATACTTTCATTTCATTTATAACTAAACCAAACAGGAGTGACAATGTAGAAATGAAAAGAGTTTACCCTTGTTCGGTTTGAGAAATTGCATCTGACATGAAATGAAAGGAAATATATTGGAATGTTGAAACAAACAACAAAAAAAGAAACACAATAAAATTTGTCCAAGGGAAAGCATAGCATTCTTTACTCCTTTCCTCAAGGAAAAACTATTATCATATTCCTTACCAATTAGAAGTATTGGCATCATTTGTAAGTTTTTTCTCATTATACTTTACGGAGTATAGTTTATGTGCATTATGTTGTACAGTCTCAAATCATGAAAGACAATATCTTGCCAACATTATGAGTGCAACCTTTGTTTCAGGAATATGTAATATTGCATGGAAGGTAAACTCATCAATGGTCAAAGAGCTTAAAATAGCTTATGATTAAAAAAATAAATAAAGTATCCAATGTACTCAGCCCTACTATGAAACTAATTTATAGCTTTCATAGGAAAGCTATAACCCAATTTTAGCCCAGGAACATGGGGAGAGGGGAGAGGGAGGGGAGGGAGAGGGTGGGTGGAGGGACGGTGATTGGAGGGATCATGCCTATAGTTCAT
>NW_003852493.1:1263089-1264905 GCF_000181295.1 Otolemur garnettii | reverse complement strand
CATGTCTCAGTCTGGCACTGCATCTGTTTTAATAAATTGTTTGAACCAAACATTTCCTCTTAGCTTACATCCACTGCAGTTAGATTTACTGAGATTTGCAATAGAGGTCTTAATTGAGTTATTTAAATATTTCCAAATTGCAAAGTGAATTACTTTTTAGCTAATTGAGGTGCAAAAGTTAGAGTTGGATTTTAAAAGAAAATGAAATTGGATTTTATATTTGTGTAATGAAGTATTATTTTGGATAATATGAAATAAGAAGATGTTTTAACAACAAAAGATAAATAAAAACAAGTGGGAGGAATGACACATAGAGGTTGCAGGAACATGGCAGGAACTAATCAAATAGATTAAACACTTCTACTCTGCCCCCTTGCCTTTGTTGCTCTGGGTCTTTACAGTTAGTTGAAGGGTAAACATGTTTTAAAATACCTGGAGCAGAGTTTCTCCAATTCTTTCTTCCTAAAGGGATTGGGATGGTGAAAGGGTAAGGATGGAGTGGTGGATATTTACATAAGGCCAGTTCTTCTGCCTCATTAAAATTCTTGGACGTGCCCAGTAGCTGTCCTTAGAATGCAGAAGTTCTTGACACAACTCTGGTGCTTTACAAGCAAATGTGAGATAAGGGGAAGAATATACTACTCAAGGATCTATTTACAGGTGATTTGTGAAAAGATAATAAAAGAGACATATGTAATTTATGCTCTCTTGGATAAACAATCGAGGAACTAAAAAGAACAGAGTCACAATACGGTAATTTTGTCCACTACTCAAAAGCTGACCTTGATTACATCAGGTGTCTCTTGGGAGGTCGTATGTCTTGATCTTTACCTCCCCACCTCAAAATGTAATGAATGTGCTAAACAGCCAAAACACCTGAGAGATCAGTAGTTATAAGGTCTAGCCTTGAGTTCAAAGCTGAGCTCCATCATCTACTAAATGTATGCTCTTGGGTCAATCAGTACAATGAACACAATTAGTACTTTATTCATACAAAGTGATTATTCTCGACCATATGTGGGAGTAAATTGGTGGTTATCGGAGACTAGGAATTTTAGAGCGGAGAAAGGGAAAAAGAGAGGTTGATTAATGGGCACAAATATACAGTTAGATAAAAAGAAATAAGAACTATTGTTTGATAGATCAGTAGAGTGACTATGCTAACATTAACCTATTGTGTATTTCAAAATAGCTAGAAGAGAATAATTTAAATGTTCTTAGCATAAAGAAAAGATAAATCTTTAAGGTAATGGATATCCGAATTACCTTGCTTTGATTATATGAATGTCTTATTACCCTGAAAATATATTCTTGTATTATTATATATCAATGAAAAAATAAACTTGCAGTTTCCAAGAACTTAAAAAAAATTTTTTTTAAAGTTTCACACAATGCCTGGCACATTGCCCAAAGTCAATTACTATTTGTCAAAGTTAATATTAAGTAAATAGTTTTATTGACTCAACTGTCAATGTTTTTATTGCCTTTTTTAAATTTCAAGCATTATTGCCACTGACAATTGAGCTATGGGACTATTGAAAGTGCCACTCAAGAGGCTATTATTTTAAAAGTATGGAAATAGAAAAAGTAAGATGCCACAGACCTGAACCATGGAGTGAAGGACAGTGAGTTCATGAACCAGAATGTAGAGATTTTCTACCTTCCATCAAAATCATCTTTGTAATGTTACCTTGTGTCATTCACAGAGGGTAAAACATTATATGACGCCCTCTTTCTGCCCTCAAAATCCCCATAGTCTAGTTACAAATAAATGGATTTAAACATACATTACAAATACTCTACAATGATATAACTC
>NW_003852493.1:1256115-1262187 GCF_000181295.1 Otolemur garnettii | reverse complement strand
GGGACTGTCTCGCCAAAAGCAGGACATCTGGTCACCCTATGTATTACACACATGCGAGTACTGAGTTAAGTAGAGTAATGTTATTTAACAACTTTATTGAAGTATAATTTACATGCCATAAATTTTCCCTTTAAAACATACGATTCAATGGTACTTAGAATATTCACAGAGTTGTACAGCCATCATCACAATCTACTTTTAGAACCTTTCATCCTTCCTAAAAGAAATTCTGTACCTGTTGGAAGTTACTTCCAGGCACACCCCATCCCTCCCACACTCTGGCAACCACTCCTCCCCTCCCTGTCTTTATGGATTTCCCTATTCTGGGCACTTTACATACAAGGAATTACATGGGGTATAATCTGCCATGACTGGCTTCTTTCATTTAGTCTAATGCTTTCAAGTTTTGTCCATGCAGTAGCAGGTACAAGTACATCATCCCTTCTGTGGCTAAATGCTATTCAATTGTACGGACACTTACATCACATTTGTCCCTTTATCCATTGATGGGTATTTGGGTTTTTTCTTGCTTTTTGACTCCTATGAATGATGCTGCTTGTAAACATTCATGTATAAGCTCTTTGTGTGGATATGTTTTTATTTCTCTCGAGAATATAACATGGATTTAAATTTCTGGATTAAATGTTAATTCCAGGTTAACATTATTATTCTACTGTTCCTTAAATGTTAATTCCATATTAACCTTTTAGAAACAGTAGAATTGTTTTCTAAAGTGATTGGACCATTTTACATTTCTACCAATAGCATACGAGGGTTCCAGTTTTTTGATAGCCTTGCTAATGCTTGTTATTTCCTGCCTTTTTAATAGTCATCGTGGTGGGTATAAATATTTCATTGCTTCATTTGGATTTCCATGATAAATAACATACTTAGCATCTTTTCATGTGCCTATTGGCCATTTGTTTACTTCTTTGCATTTGCCTATTTTTTTATTTGGGTTGACTTTTTATTACTGATCTGTAAGAACTTACACATTATTATTATATCTGTGACTTGCCCCTTTTCTCCACTTCCACCTTTTTGCTTTCTTGATGGTATCATTTGTAGTACAAACATTTTTAAAATTTTTACAAAGTCTAATTTATCTATTTGTATTCATCTGTTGCCATGTTTTTTGATAGATGAAAGCATTCTTTAACCTCATATGCATAAAGATTTATTATTCTTTTCTTCTAAAGAGAAAAAAGTTTTAGCTAATTTTACTTTTCAGTTAGTCCTATGATCCATTTTGAGTGAGTTTTTGTGTAAGGTGTAAGGCAAGTGTGTAACTTTATATTTTTTGCACATGGATAAGCATTTGTCCAGTATCATTTGTTGAAACAACTATATTTTCTTCCAATGAATGCCATGACATAGTTGTCACATGATCTGTATTTGTGAAAGATGCTGTGGAACAGGATTGGCTGTTATAATGTGCGCTGCTGCTCGAGCCCTGTGATCGAAGGGCCCTATGCTAGTTTTAATGCTCTGCTGAAGCCGTATTGAAATTCAGAATAATTTCCTAGCCAAAGGCCCACATTTTCATTCTGTGCTATTCCTGAAAATTATGTGAAGGATGTGCTGTGGGAAAATCAAAGGAGACCATAGTACAAGCCTAGCGGAGACCCTTTAGGAAAAGGTTGTAGCATCTAGGTGAGAAAAGAACTCTTTGGGTTTTCGAAAATTTAGGGTTTTTTTTCCCAATGAATGGCAACTACTTCTATTTTTATCTTTGTAATTCGATTTTGTTTAAGGGTGTTTTCTATACAACAGATATACAACCAAAATTTGTTGTTTAGTCTTTCTATGTAATTTGTTGAAAAGCATACTCTAATCATTTCTTTGAAATAAAACTTTGTCATTTACTACATTTCTATAGGTTCTGAAATTCTATTATTTTTACACTGATCAGTCTTTACTCTGCACACATACATACGTACACACACACACGCGCGTATTTTTGTGCCTGTGGAAGCCATTTTAACTCCTCCTTTTATTTTCCTTTTTCTTCCTTTCACGGTTTTATTCCTGACATTTCCTATGTGCATATTTCTCTACCTGAACTTGAAAATAATCAAGTTAGAAACAAACAAAAAAACCCACATTATTTTAATTGAAATTAAATTGAAGTCACAGATTAGTTTAGATATTATTGCCAAGTTTATAATGTTGAGTTCTTCTAGCTAAGAAAAACTCAGATCTTTCCATTTAAATACTTTTTTTGGAGTCCTTCAGCATGATATCCAAAATTTTATAATTTGGATGTTGCAAATTTTTAACTTGGTTTATTATTAAGAGTGATAGATTGCATTTTCAAAGATGACTGCAAAAATACCTCTATGTAACGTGCTTTTTCTGAGATGTCTTTATCAAGGTGCTCTCATTAGGAAGTGGAGTCCATTTCCCGTCTCCTAATGCTTGATAATCTCTCTGATTGCTTCCATCAACAAAATGTAACAAAATGATACTGTGCTAGTTATAGGCATAGACCCAATCTGTCACTTGGGACCCTATCTCTTAAGACACTCCCTCTTAGAGCTTAACTACCATGCTGTAAGAGCCTTTGAAATCTGAGATGTAGACTCTGGCTGTTAGCCATTACAAATTTTTCAGACAATAGCTTAAATTGCTGGCAAGTAGGTAAGCCATGTTGAATAATCAGCCCAGCTGAATTTTGGGAGGATTGTCCTCCCAGCCAACAAGGGATCTCACATACGGGAGGAAGCATAAGCAAGAACCACTTGGCTGAGCCTATCCATAGAATTATAAACAAAAACAATAAATGTGCTCTTTTAGGCCAGTAAGTTTGGAAGTGCTTCTTTTTTTTTTAAATTTATTTCCTTTTTTTTAATTTAATGATAGCTGTGTACATTAATGCATTCATGGGGTAAATGTGGTGTTTTCATATACAATTTGAAATATTTTCATCAAACTGGTTAACATAGCCTTTATGTCAATTTCTTAGTTATTGTGTTAAGACGTTTATATTCTACTTTTAGAAAGATTCACTTGTACCCTTGTAAGATAAACCATAGAGGTAACCCCTCCAATCACCCTCCCTCCACCCATCCACTCCCTTCCTCTGCCCTCCCCCTCCCCCCTATATTCTTAGGTTATAATTTGGTTATAGCTTTCACATGAAAGCTGTAAATTAGTTTCATAATAAGGCTGTGTACATTGGATACTTTTTCCTCCATTCTTGTGATATTTTGCAAAGAAGAACACTTCCTAGCTCCATCCATGTAAACATGAAGGAGGTAAAATCTCCATCTTTCTTTATGGCTGCATAGTATTCCATGGTGTACATATACCACAGTTTATTGATCCATTTATGGATCGATGGGCACTTTGGCTTCTTCTATGACCTGGCAATTATGAATTGGGCTGCAATAAACATTCTGATACAAATATCTTTGTTGTGGATAACTGGAACACTAAGTATTTGTCTTATTATTGTTAGGGTAAATAAAGTATTTTTCCCCTTCCATTTTATTTACTTGTTTATATGAGGAAAGTCTATTTTTGATATGTGAGTAATTCCCATACATAAAATCATATCTGCAAAATAAACACATTTTATTCTTCAAATACATATACCACTTATTTTATTTGCATGTCTAACTATATTGGTGTATACATCAGAACGAGATTAAAATACAGTAGCAATATTAGGCTCACTTTTTATCACTGACTTTAGTGAAAGTGATTCTAGGGTTTCATCTGGTTTTGAATAAAATCATTATAGAAAAAGAAATTTACTTAGAGTTTCTAAATGGCTTTTTAACAAATAAGGAATAGTTATTAAAAGTATAATAAAATTTTAAAGCATCTTGTTCAGTTGTTCTGGAATAATTTTATTTTTGATTAATCTTTTCACATATCATATAATTGAATTTGTCTTATATAATCTGAGAGCCTCTTACATTAATTATTATAATGTTTGATTTTAATTCAATCCTTTTTCTATTTTTAATCTTCCTTTTCCCTTATCATTTGGTACTTACTCTATATTATTTATTTTGAATATAATTTTCCCTCATCAAATTACACTGGTTTTATTATCTGCTATTAATTTCCTAATGGATAGTATTAAGTAATTCAAGTTAGATAAATAGCTCTTTATTTCTTAATTTAACATGAAAAATGTCTTTGAAAAAAACTATGAAAATAGGAATATATACACTTATATATTCTTCTGTTTCTCATTCCCTCTTTATGTAATATTATATTAGCACTTTATATTTTTTCCAGATTTGTCATTTATATTTCTTATGGATCCAAAATTTGTTTTCATAATTACTTAGATTGAATTTTAAAATTCTTTCATATAACATCATCATTCCCAAGATTCTGATTTTGATTTGCCGCTTAGTTGGCTAAATTTTGTAGTCAAGTAGTTTTATTTTCCAAGAACTCATGAGTGCTATAATTCTAAGATTTTGCATGCTTGAGAACATCTTTTTTCTTAACCTAATGAAGGCAAAAGCAGTTAGCAAAATAGATAATCAAGGATTCCCTGTTGTGTCTGTCTTATAAAATTGTTTATAATTTGTACTTAGAAAAATAGGGGACAGGTTTGAGGAAAAAGGTAATAAGATACGGTCTGAACAGATATTTTTACTTACAACATGTACTTGATATTCTAAGAGGAAATATAGGTGTAGTGCTCAGAAGAAAGACCAGAGCCGAAAGGTAAAGCAATTAGAGTTGTTAGTATATAAGGAATAACTGAATTCATTAGAAAAGATAAGATGTCCCAAAAAGAGCACATAGATAATTCAAAGACTTCTGTGTAATATGATCATTAAAGGCAAGTAGAAGAAATATGATTTAAGCAAGAGAGAAAGAGATTTGAAACACAATCAGAAGTAGAAAGAAATTCGGTAAGTGTCATGGAAGACAGGTAGCAGAAAATGTTTCCAAAAGCAAGGTACAGTCACACGGGACAAATACTGTTATATATAGGAAAGGAAGTCTAGTTATGAGCTCTAGAATTTTTAATCAGAAGGTGAAACCTTATTGGTTATCTTTAGTCATTGGTAAGTTTCATTAGAGCTGTGGGCAAAAATCACAGCTTATGATATAATAGGAATTAATATCTAGCATCTGCACATTATGAAGAGGAGTGAGAGACCTGAAATTATACAAACAGCTAGAGGAAATTTTCTCATATTCAACCGACTTTTGGAGAATTACCAAAGACAAAGTAAAATAAAAGAGTTGTTGGAATGTATAAAATTAGCGATAGTTACCCTCATTAACATAAATTGCCTATCACTAATGGATAATTACCAAGTAGAGATCATCTATCGTGCTTATTATTAATATGAGCCAGATTATTTGGTGGTAAGTTATTTAGTTAAAAGTAAACATTTTCCATGAAGCTTCGGCATTTATTGACTTGTGGCGTGTTACTCTCTGCATAAGATTTTAAAGAAAGAGAAAAGTCACTAGCTCCTGGGAGTTCTTACTGCAGGAGAAAATGAATCAGTGGTTTACCGAGTACAATGATCATGTTTATGTTACGTTCTTGTGTAAACACCTAATGTGAAACATTGAATATTAAAGCGCTGAAGCACCTTATTTCTAGGAATCTGGTACAAGAAGAAAGTACAATGCCTCTAGCATCCCTCCGACTTCCTGACACCATGCTCCCTATCCTCTCACACACCCTCCTTCACTACACAGAGATTATTTACAAGGACAGCAGACATGTTATTGAGACAGGAAGCAGTTAGCAAAGTAACTAAACAGAAGCAGTTGATGCTGTGGAGACAATAACTGAGCAACTTCACCTAATCTGACGGAGACATTTATCTTTCTACTCACAGTCAGGATTGTCTATAAATTGTGCAGTTACAGCTTTCCAAGATCCTTAAAAGCCCTTCTGCTTATACCTAATCTAGTGCCTGCCTTGTGTATTTTAAAGCAGTTTTTGGTTGCTTGGTTGCTTGCTTCTGTCATTTTTTTTTAAATTAAAACTGACCAATTTTCTCCCTGTTATAATAACATTTGTGAAGTTTCAGATAATTACTTGATTGCCTTGCTTTCTTTCTTTTTTTTTTTTTTTTT
>NW_003852493.1:1223620-1255927 GCF_000181295.1 Otolemur garnettii | reverse complement strand
CCACCTTAGGTGTACGTGGCTGGTGCCTTAGCCTTGCTTTCTTTCTCTCTGATATTCTAGAGAAGAAATGATAGAGAGCTCTAAAGAATAACAGAGCAAGTGTTCCTTACATTTGCCCTTTCCTATATTAATTCTTCCACACCAGTTACATTAATAACTAGCACATGTGCTGCAACATCCACCCCTCAGCTTGTAGTTCTCTTTCTCCCTTCTTCGTGGATTAAAGCCTATTCATTCTTGGGACCTCAGTTTAAATGATGCATCTTCCCAGAAGCATTCCTTGACCTCCTAGCAAAGTGAAATCTCTTCGCTGTGGATTCTCATGCACACCTCCTTTAAAGCGTGTGTCACAGCTGCATTTACAATGATGTTTGTGATTGTTTGATTGATGCCTGCCTTGCCCACCAGACTAGCGACACAAAAGTACCAACTATGCCTTATTCTGTTTATCGTTTTCTCTCCAGTATCTAGCACCACGCCTGGCACGTAGTAACACGTATATGCCAAATTATTACTTAAGTGGTAGATTAAATGAATGATCTTGAAAGATAAAATATCTTCATATTCCATGAAGTAGTGGTTCTCAACCTTCCTAGTGCCGCGGCCCTTTAATACAGTTCCTGTGGGTCGCGATCCACAGGTTGCAAACCGCTGCCATAAAAGCACTCTGCGCTTGCAAACTTACAACCAGTAAAGTTACAGTATAGCATCTAAAAAGCTAAAAGCACCCTGTATGCTCCTATCTCAGAGGCCTTGAAAAATAGATGCTTAATTTTTCGGCCTGTTGACTTTTATTTCAAGGAAATGCATAGAGGATCTGACTCATTTAAATAATAGTGAGTGGATTGTAGATTCTGTTATCAAAAACAGCAATTCTACAGGCCCAAATAATTTTCAAAGAAGCAACCATATTTTTATAAATAATTTTTTTAATAATTAAAATGGTGGAAACTGATTGCGCAGAACATTTTAATAGAATTTTATTTCTTAAAATTGGGTTTTAATTTAGTTGAAGTGGGAGAAATATATCTCTTTTGGCTAAAAACTTTAAATAGTTTTTGGTGCCAGAAGTCATTGAATTGCTATATAACCAGAATTTTACTCATTACTCAGTTATGATCAATTCTAATAAACTCATTTAAAAGCACTCACCTCAGATATTTGAATGGTTCAAAATTCAATACACATATAACAAAATAATCTTTTACATGGATAAAAAAATCCCTTAGAAACCACAAAGTCTGAATTTACTCCTGGGTTGGTCATTAATGTAAAACATTAGTCAAGTGAAAATTGAAAGCAATTAATGGCTTAGGAACTACAGATATTTTCTCGACTAAACTGGGAAATGCCTGATTCTGCATTTTATGTACGCTTGCTATGAAATCAGAAATATTTTGGCAGATATCCAGGAAATTTTGAGACCTTTTTCAAATATTCTAGACATTTGCCAAATAAACAGATAACAAAATGTATATAGAATATACTTCCCTCTTCTTAACAGCCTTATAGGAACTTGAATCACTTAGTCGCCTTATGAGCAATAGCTAAAAGGAGATACAAAGTTTCTCCCAGGAATCAGTTCTGGAAATAATAAATTCTGAATATTTTTCATTTGCAATGATACCTGTGGAGGCCAAAGGACCTAGTCAATTTAAGTGAGAAAACAAATAAAATGTAACTCAATTACAAATGTCCATTATGGCAAAAAAGAGGGATAGTCAGAAAATTAAAGTGCTAGGAGCATAAAACCCAGGTCTTTGTCTGATTACATTCTCTTACACATAGTGAGGCATCAGTAAATCCTTACTGAGTGAAGAAATTAGTAAATGTTAATGGCTATGGATTTTCTTTCCTTATGCTTCAAGCTTTATTCTTATCAAATAACATCCAGAATCCTTTTTTATATATGACAGATTCAGTTCTTATGCATGTAATAGGATAAAATAGGCAATCACACACACGAGTGCTCACACACATACACACACACGGAAGACCACAGTAAGGAAATTTTACAATACAATGCCAATTTTTGAAAAGACATATTAGGCAGTTTTTGTTTTCTCTTTGAAGATACTTGTTTACTACAAACTTGTAAAGAAATACAAAAGCAAAGTAAAAATAAACATCCCCTATTTGTTTACAAAATAACTGTGAAAAGAACAAAAATAGAAGGGATGGTAAAAAGTCAATGATACCATGAACAAACTAGAAGAAGCCATGGGCTTCATCATTCTGGGTACTTGATCAAAATTCATTGACTAAACAAATGACTCTCTTTTTCTCCCAAAGTATACTCAATCATCTTTGTATTATGCTTTACTGATCACTTAAAACACGAGGTTACTTCATAAATTAAATTTTTTTAAAGATTCAAAATAACATTTCTTGCCTCAAATGCTTCTCTGAAAGACACATGATTGTCTCTCTCACATTTATGGATGACCTTAAAAATACATTTCATAATCATCTAGCTTACAAATAAAAACCCATACGACCCAGAAGCAGATATTATAATAGCAAATGAAACCTTGGAGTACTATGTTAAGAAAAATGCCATTTCATGTCTTGATTCCTAAACCAAAAGACTCCTGAGCAAAGTCCCTTGACGTCCTGGTTAGATCCTCCAATAAATCTTTGGCCCAACTACCCAGGATCCTTCTTAATCTCTAGATTGGAGTGAATACATAAAAACCCACCACTGATAATAGATATTTGGGGTTTTTCCATGAAATGAGCTAAAATTTCTGGAATAGGAAAGCTAAAGTTTTCCCATTTCCCACTCCATGAAACAAATATAGTTAGGAGACTCTCAAATCTTTGTAAGGTTAAAGTCCTTATTTAAGATTGACTGGAATGTATTAGCCAGATAACTATCCCAACAGAGACTTTGTATTCATTGTCTAATTTGTCATGTTGGCAATGAAAACTATACTATGTAAGTGTCCAAATCATTTATGTGTTATTTATGATTCTCTGTGTAAATCCTTTTTAAATGGTAGGTGAGTGCTAACAGTTCCAGGAGTGATGCCAGTGCATTTTGAACACATGATGAATCTCAGCATTTGTGAGAATAACTTCATAAAATATGACTGTCTCTTGCTATAGACCACAAACTTTCACGCTGCCCTGTCAATTTGCAAATCCAAGACCTCAACAATCCCACAGAAAAAATTGGTTCTCACCCTCCGAAATAAAATTACAACCTTTACAAATCTTGTTCACATTGTGTGTCTTCTCCCTAGCTTTAAACTGCTAAAGTTATTGGCTTTGTGCCTTCGTAATCTTGAACTCTTTATTTGCATCCTGTAACAAGTCTACCATCAAGGTTGCTGCCAATCAGTCTTCATACACCTCATTTTCCATTTGTGAATTTTCAGCACGAAGAAGAGGTGCCACTTAACAAGTAATGCATCATCTTTTACTCTGGGTGATTTGACTTCTCTATGGCCTACTGATATCAACTGTCCTCTGCGGGTATTATAATGTCTCTGTATCAAATGTGTGGATGTTACAGCTTGTGAATTTAAATTTCATGCTTTGCACTGGAAGCAAAAACAAGATTAAAATTAGTTTTGAGTATGCTATTTTCCCTAAGATAAAATTATAACAATCTAACACAAAAGCAAAAATGTTTTATTGACATATAGAATCTTAAGATTTTCCCTTAAGCATTAACATCAAAAGCTACTTACCACATATATCTTGTAATGGTAAATATGTCAAGGCAACTATATTGTAAAGCTAGGTTTCCTTAGGAAGGTAGAGTTTTTGCCATTACAAAAAGATTCTGGGGATATATAAATACTTATAAAATAATATGCATAGGGTTTTTTTATTCAGACATAGAAATAGAATATTTTACATCTATCTTTAAAAAAATTTATCATTTTTTCAAAATATTTTATCTATTTATAAGGATACTGTCTTTTCTAGAAGAAATGCTCTGTCTGAAATAGTGGTTTAAAGCTACTAGTCCGTTTTTGTTCAAGAATTTATAAACACTAAGAGCATCTTTTGCAAATATATATTTATATATATTTATTTATACCTAGAATGTAGCAATCAACAAAGGGGAGAAGATACGAAAAGTAAACTTTTCTCTTTTTGCTTGGAAAAAGAAGACATTGAGTTTTTTATGTTCTCACTATCAATATCTCCACTTCTGATACTTATTAAGTTTTATGCTGCAGAGAAAGGAAACAACTATTCTGTAAGCAGGAGAGCAAGCCAAGGGTACTATTTCTTTAATTGACTGAAAGAATAGTGATGAGGGGATAGATTGTGTATGAAAAGAAAAAGATGTTTTGTTTCTAAAAGATAAGCAATCCAACAGTGCTCTGAGATTCCTAGTCTTGACTAGGAATAGATGCATTGCTAGCAAGGATTATTTTGTTGTAATCTAAAATTTAGGATAATTAAAAGAAAAGTTTAAGCATCAACAAGAAAGATAATGGCTTATGCCTTGACCATTTCTTTATTTTAAAATGTCATGTTAAAAGACCTAACTGCAGGCTCGAGGCCTGTAGCTCAGCGGCCAGAACTCAGGCCTATACACTGGGTTGGCGGTTTCGCACCCAGCCAGGGCCTGCCATACAACAATGGCAACTACAAAAAAAAAAAAAAAAAAAAAAAGCCGGGTGTTGTGGCAGGTGCCTGTAGTCCCAGCTACTTGGGAAGCTGAAGCAAGAGAATCACTTAAGCCCAATAGTTTGAGGTTGCTGTGAATTGTGATGCTACTGCACTCTACCCAGGGTGACATAGTGAGATTCAGTCTCAAAAAAAAAAAAAAAAAAGGACCTAACTGCAATTCAGTGGGGAAAGGATGACCTCTTTAAGAAATCATTCTGGGGAAACTGACCTCCATACGAAGGGTAGGAAAGTATCTTGACCTTCCATTTCATACTATTCTCTCTCTCTCTCTCTCTCTTATCTCTCTCAATTCCACTTCCATATGCTTTTCAAGTTTAGATGTAAAAAGTTAGATACAAAACACTTAGAGGAAAATAGGGCATACCTTTGCAATCTTGAAGCAAATAAAGATTCTTAAGTAGGATATTAAAAATACACAAATAATGACAGAAAATATAAATTTAATCATATTAAAATGAATTACTTCTGCTTAACAAAAGAGAGCATTATGAATGGAAGCCAACCCAGAGAGTAAGAGAAGACATCTATGCTACATATACTCAACAAATGACTGGTATCAAATTACATAAAGAACCCAAAACCACTTTAAAAAAATGGAAAGATACACAAAAGGCTTAAACAGATGATTTAAGAATGAGTATATCCAAATGCTCAATTAACATATAAAAAGTTATTCAACTTCATCAGCCATCAGATAAAGAAAATTAAAACCCTTAACAATATGAGGACACTGGCTCCAGAATGACTAGGTGATAGCAATGGAAATAAATGTAGACAAAAATATAAAATAACTCTCAAGCCCTGGCGTGAGCATAACCTATGGCCTAGCAGAAATCCATAACCAATAGAAATACCTACATATGTCTTGCAAAAGACATGTACTGAAATGTATATAACAGCAATATTCATAATAGTCCTAATTCAGAAACATCCTATCCATGTTTATTAGCATAAAAGAATTATGGAATATTCACCAAATGAAACATTGTACATCTAGGTTAATATTATAGGGGAATTTCTTTCTTTTTTTTTTTTAATTGAATGGTAACTGTGTATTATAGGGGAATTTCAAAATAATTTTGGGAGAAAAAATTTGGAAATACTGTATTATTCCATGATTTTATACATATATATATAATGCCTATATATATGTGTGTGTGTATATACCAAACCCATGATTTAATACATATATAATATATATATGTATATGTATATATAGGCATATATATGCATGTGTGTATATACCATACCCATGATTTTATGCATATATATGCCTATATATATATAAGCATGTGTGTGTGTGTATACCACAACAAAACTAACCCATGATCTAATTAACTTATAATACCACAAGTTAGGACAGTGGTAACTTTGGGAAAGTGTGTACTAATGGGGTTGGTATTATTTGGCATTATTCTTTGTTTTCACAATTTGAGCTTTGGTTATGTATATGTATTCACCTTTTGGAAATATATTGAATTACATATTTATGTGCACCATTATGCATGTATATCATAATTCCATGAGTAGAAAAATGTCATCTCTAAAATGAATATTAGGAAATTTTACTTTTATGCAGTGAAGCATAAAATAATTCACTGTTGTGGGGGAGGTATCTGAATTTTTAAAAATGTTCTTTCTATTACAGTCTAACAAACCAGTACCGCTTGGGAGACATGTATCCAAGTAACAGTTTCAGCTTTTCTGATGTTAATAAAAGCCCTGATGAAATATTTCAATTTCAACATAGAAAATGACATCTTCAAAGAGAGAAATAATTATGATATTTTGCCCTCATGACATGAGTTAACATAAGTTTAATATTTGAAGTTTAATGTTAAACAAACTTCCCTTTTGTAAGAATAACTCAAAAACTAGAATTTCAGACCTAATATACCTTTTGAAAATTTCTTTCAGTAAAGTTAGATATGAAAATAGCAGAAATAATAGGAATCACTGGACTAGAACAAGAGGAAACAATTCCATGGAAGCCTCAGGAAGCCAACACATTTCTCTGCCTTTCCTTCCTCAGGTGCACAACTCAGATGCTAATGAAGCTCAATCTGCAGGCTCAGCCCTTCCACAATTCCGGAATCAAATAGCTAGCCAGACTTCTCAAAGATTTCTATAAGGAATTCGGTGGCTTGGTAACATTAGTCCTACAGTATCTGGTATGTCTATAGATTGATTTTTTTTTTCATTTGTTTGTTTGTTTTGCTTTGTTTGTTTTTATAACCAGTGCTTGCTCTTTCTTTATGAAGCAATTCTTGCCTAACAACCTAGGTCCCCTTACTTTTTGTTTTAAGTGCTCTATCCAGGAGTATCCTGCTTGGTGTCTGGTCTGACATCCATGCATTTTCTGAACAGCAGTCTCATTGTGCTTCTTCATTTGCCCCATGGACCTAGGTCTTTTGATTCTCATTAGATTTGCTTTATGTGTACCTGGACAATGGCCTGTTGTTTGCTCCCAAGATTTGTTGAAGCCATCCTCTGATTGAAAACCAGGACAGCCACCCATCACTCACTCTTCACCAGACTTCTGTGTCTCCACATAGACATTGCTAGTTGCCAGATCCCTAACCTGAGAAGATAGTCTAACCCTGATATGCATGATGCATCTGCCTTTCTCTAATCCCTCCCACTACTGATTTTGAAGTACATCTCATCGCCAGTGGATCTGTCTCACCTCTGGGTGAGAGGTCTGTCTAGTTGGTTCCGATGAGGTATATCTCAGCTCCCCGAGGGGGTTTCTAGCTGTCCCAAGTTTCAGCACCAAAAATGAGAGGTCAAGGACAGAAAATAAAAGATTATTCTGAACCATGAATGAAAGGAAACAGAGTCCAGTTTCTGTGTGGGCAATGCGGCCTTTATTTCCACCCAGGTGGGGGTGAGCTGAGTTCAAGAAGGAAGTCAGCACATGGGTTAAGATGGATGGGAATTTAAAGGGTTGGAGGGGTAGAGATTGGCACATTTACTCTTTTCTGGGTAGGACATTCATATACTCATTTCTTCCTGGTTGGGTCGTTCTATTTGGATGGATCAGTTCCATTTGGGTAGGTCGGTTCTATTCGACTCTATCATTAGGTCCCAAACATTTCAATCTGGCCCTTCCAACAACCTCAGTGAGAAGGCAGAACTTTTATTTTTGTCTAAGCCATGCTCAAGACTCCAGAAAAGGAGAAATAGCCTGAAATTTCCCATCCTTGACCATGTTTATCAAATGCTATCCAACTTGGGCATGGAGATGAAGATACAAAGACAAGGAAAGGGCTGAAAAAAAGCAAAGGAAACAAGAAACATGAGCATAAGAAGCGTAAGAAGAGCATAAAAGAAAGAATATGTAAGTAGTTTCTGCATACTGTTTCCCATTCATCTGTTAGTTTGAAGCCTCTTTTGTAAAACACGTTACTGCTGTAGAACTTGTTTATTTTGGTTTTATTTAATCATCAGTGTGTATCCATTCATCTTTTCATTAAAGTTTTTCTTTTGTTTTCAAAGTCATAGTCAGAGTTCTTGATTTATCCCACCTCTAACCAAATCACTAGTTTGGATTAGATAATGAGTTCTTGATCTTTTGGGTCAAGTTAGGGCGGGGGTGGGTCCCTTTATATTTGCTAAAGTCATCATGAATATAATAAAGTCAGGTCTCTTGACATAGTTGGAATGAACTGAAGGGCAGAGGGCTGATTCCTAGAACCATGGTGAACACTCCTGGTCCTAGTGTCAGGCAAAGTAGAGTTTGAATTCTTACTTCTCCATTTTCATTGGGTAATTACAGGAGCTTCAGCTTTCTCGTCTACAAAATGTGGATAATAGGGTTGACTGCATAAAATTGCTTTAACTTAAACATAGAACGTAAAAAGTACTCATGTATTTGCCATTATAAATATTTGTGTTTAGACCTAGTGGTCTAATTAGAAGCTCTGTAGAATAATGGAAAAAATAATGAACTACAATTAAGTGAGGGTAGGGTTTCAAATTCTAGTTTGGTTTACTATGATGCTTTGCATAAGTGATTTAACCTGACATTTCCTCATCTAGGAAAATATGCTACAAACATCTTATCTATTATTCATTTTTAAAAGTTTTAAAATACTGTGGATATCCTAAGAACCCTAGGACCCAATGTTATAACTAAATATATTATCCCATAAACAACTCATTTTAAAATATAATTCACCATTATATTTTGAATTTTATACTTATGTTTTTCTTTCTGCTAGATTGATTTAACACAAGATGTATTTCATCACTAAAAGCACATTACTTTATCACCTTTGATACCATATAACTCAGGCAAAAACAAAATTGTATCAAAAGCATCACTAGGATAAATGAACTTATATGTATTTCATGATACATTTTTCAACCTATTAGTCATTATATAGAACTTATGTTTTTTAAATATATTTTTGCCTAAAATAATTAACCACATAGTGAAAATTTTATTATGAGCCAGGAGGAATTTCATGTGAAATAAATCCAAATTAAATTGTCTATATGAACATGTATATGGTATATGTGTACACACACATGCATGTGCATACTTAGGTATCTATGAAGAGATATAAATGTATAACTAAGTCCTCATTTAATGTCACTGATAGATCTTGGAAACTGCAACTTTAAGTGAAACAATATGTGATAGGTCTTCAAATAACATCATTTCCTTCAACACCATTTCATTATAACATTGATGAGAAAAATATTGATTTTGTAATAAGTTGTTTTGCTTAAAGTCACAATTTCCAAGAACCCACAGAAGATGTTAAGTGAAGACTTGTTATGTGTTCTTATCTACACACACACAAATACACAGACATGCATGCAACTGAAGATGCTAAACCTTGTTTAAAAAAATAATTTGAAAGCAAAGAAATATTATACAGAAGATTTTCCAACTTTTCAATTTTCCAAAAAGAAAATAAATAGTAAATCTAAAATTGCAATATCATTTTTTAATGTATTTGGAGAAAAGCCTGTGAATTTGAGAGATTTCAATACACACAGATGACATAGTCAAACCGCTTGCCTCAATGTGTTTTCCCTTCTCCTCTCCCTTTACTTTTTGCTTTGTAATGTTAGGTATATTTGTTTTCTACAGATGCCGAACACAGAGTCAAAGACACAGCAGCTTAAAGTAACACATACCTATTTGCAGCTTTTTTGGATCAGACACAAGGCACAGTTTAGAAGCATTTCCTGCTCTGGTTTTCATGCTTTCACATGTTGCTCATCAGGAGGATCAAAGAGGCAGGGGTCTGCATCCAAGTTCATTCAGGTTGTTAGAAAAATGCATTTCCCAGTGGCTGATGGAAGATACACTTAGCCCTAAAGGCTGCCCACAGTTTTCTGCCATATGACCCTCTCCAAAGGCAGTTCACAATCTGGACACTTCTTCAAGGCCAGGAGAAGGCTCTCTGACTCCATTCTGCTAAGACAGAACTTATATAATGCAATCATAGAAGCAAGATTCCATCACCTTCACAATATAATGTAACCTAATCAAGGCCACAAGAAGACAACTTAGGGTGTGTCTGCCACATCTTATGATAATAATTTAGTAAGAATTCTTTTCCAAAAACCACTAGTTAAATTTACCCAGACTACTGACCTTCAGGCTAGCTTCAGACTTTATTCAGATTTTCTTTTAAATAACAAGCAATAACGTTTTTAACTCCAAAAAGGAATCTATGCTAATATGTTGACTCCACTTGAACTTTATCTCCACAGGGTCATTTAAATATTTACATCTGTACTGTTTTCACGTATCTGATTGACAGGCATTTTATAAAATATTGATATCAGAAAAACAATGTGGTTATCATGACAATATTACTTTTGTGTTAAAAATTTATACTGAAAATGTTGTTCTCTTTTTATAATGACAACAAAAAAATACTTCTCTAGTTCTTTTAAAAGCCAAAATGTGTATCATTTTATTCTGGCATTACTATTGGCAGAAAATTGTGACCATGGAGAGGATAGTGTACTTTTCAAATCTAACTAGTCCTCTCATAAAAACAAAACCAAACCCCCCCCAAAACAGCCAGGCATAGTAATTCCTCTCATATATATAGCTATGTGTACAGTCCTAGCTACTCAGGAGACTGAGATGAGAGGATTGCTGGAGTCCAGGAATTAGAGGCTGTAGTGATCTACAACAGTGCCACCTCACTCCAGCCTGGGTAACAAAGTGAGACACCCCCCCATATGAATAAATAAACATGCAAACAAACACACAAAAAGAATAGTAAAAAGAAAAGAAGAATATCTATGTACATCTACAAATAATTTAATCACAAAATATTCCTATCAACTTCTAAGAACCAAAGTTGGTAGTGACAACCCTCCACCAGCAGTATGACCTTGCATAGAAAGACATGAATATGAAATATTCATATACAAAAGGAAAATTCTCCCCTTTTGGAATCCTCAGCCATGTATACATAAGAAAAATCTGTGAAAGTTAGATAAAGATACAACAGCTCCAATTTGAGAATGAACACCAAACAACCATGGAGTTTTACTCGATTAAATATTAGAGAGCACAGTTAAGTAGACCTATTATGGATTACGGAATTATTATTATTTTTTATTTTTTTATTTTTTATTTTTTGCAGTTTTTGGCCAGGGCTGGGTTTGAACCCACTATAGGCCCAGTCCCTTACTCCTTTGAGCCACAGACACCACCCGGATTAGGGAATTATTGATTAAAAACTCTGAGCTGGGTAAGAGAAACTTCTGTGAAGAGATGAAAAAATGAGTAAGGTAAACCCGTAAACATGAAAGAGAGAAAAGTCTCATTTCCTGTGTAGTAGCTATAGGGAGGTGCCAAGAAGCCTGATGTTTGGACATCCCAACACACAGAAGTTACATTTTTTAATACTTTAGAATTACAACAGAAGAGATTGTTTTCAAGCAATGAAGCTACTCTGAACTATTCCACACAACAGGATCCTGCCCCTAAAAATACAAGAAAACCTATGTCATTTAATGTAAACAACAGGAATAGACTGTGACTAAACCTGATAAAAAGATAGAAGAAATGAAAATATAAATACAAAAACATGACAAATACACTAAAATGTCTGACAACAAAGTAGATGTAAACTGTAATACAACATGTAAACAGAAGAAAACAGCAAATACAAATTAAGAATACTCTAAAGCTATTAACGAAAAGTATAATCAGAAAAAAAAATCTCAAAATGAGACTACATAACAAAATTCCCTTGAGTTTGAAATAGAGCTTTAGGGACTAAGGAGAAAATTAAAAAAAAAAAAAAAGAAGAAGAAGAAGAAGAAGTTTTTTCAGTAAGTAAAGTGTGGGATAATTTCCCACCTTACAGTAGAGCTCAACTAGAATAAACTTGAAGAAAGAGAGACCATGGAAGGTAAAGTAATAGAGGAAATATAGAGGAAAAGGAGGAAAAACATCAAACAGAAATTATGTAGATAGATACATAAATGTATAGGTATGCACATCAAGAAAAGAATATACAAAATGGGTACAAGGTCTGACAATTAAGTTTGTGAACTTGCCACAGTGTGCTTATGTTGGCAACACTGTACAAACAACTTAGAAAGGTTTTGTAACCTCAGTATATCAGTGTCTCACATGTCTCCTAGCTTTGTTTATGTTGACATGTGGCAGTGTCTTGCCAAATAGCTTTCATTATTATTGTTATGTTTTTGTATGCCATCATGAGAACATCATGGCTTGAATTACAGCAATGAACAAACATTTACTTGCTTGTCAAACTTGGCAAGAGTGAAAGTAAAATCAGGTACCTGTTAATCCAAGTTTATGGGGATAATGCCATGAATAAAACAATAGTGTACAAATGGGTTAAATATTTTTCTGAGGGGAGAGAAAGAATCACTGATGAAAAGAGGATAGGGCAACCAGTGATGAGCAGAACTGATGAAAACATTGCAAAAATTTATTGAATTTTTCATCAAATTGTCAGCTGACCATGAGAAACATAGCAAACCCAGTAAACAGCCATAGAGAAACAGAAAACTCTTAACTGAAAATCTTGGCCAACAACTCATAGCTCCTGTATCACAATACTGTACCAGGTGGCACTGTCTGTGAGTGACTCTTCAGCTAGTGAACCAATAACTATACTGGAACAACCTTCCTTCTCACCCGATCAGGCTCCCAATGACCTTCTTTCTTTACCTGAAGATAAAGGAAATATTAAAAGGAAGACATTTTGGTGACATTCGCAACATCAAGGATAATACAATGATAGCTTTGATGGCCATTCCAGAATAAAGAGTTCCAAAATTTTCTTTGAAGAGTGCATTAGTTGCTAGAGTCAATAAATAGATTCCCAAGGAAAATACTTTGAAGGTGACAGTAATGTTATTCAGCAATGAAGTATGTAG
Organism: Otolemur garnettii; assembly: GCF_000181295.1. Classification (NCBI taxonomy): domain Eukaryota; kingdom Metazoa; phylum Chordata; class Mammalia; order Primates; family Galagidae; genus Otolemur; species Otolemur garnettii. Next base: position 1,242,877 of record NW_003852493.1, on the reverse strand, counting down.
CACTTTCTCTAGGATGATTTCACAAACTTAATTGTCAGACCTCGTGTAATAGGTAATGATAAAAAGAAAAAATATATATGATCAGCACAAATAATAAATATTATAACTCATGTAATCCTAAAATATAAAAGGCTTGAACCTACATTTTTGCAAGGGTATGTCACACAATTGGGAGAATAACAAAAATGGTCACACTGAGACAATTTCTAGTAAAACTATTTGGCCTAAAGTTAAAGAAAGTGTTCTTGAATATTTAGGCAAAGGGATCAAATTAGTTATAGAGAAATAAAATCAAATTTTCAACAAACATCACAGCAACACTTAATAATGTAAGATGATGGAGATATAAATACTCAAAGAAAAAGTGTAAGTTCAGTATTTTAAATTGAGCTAAATTGATTTTCAATCACTCTTATACATTTTCAGGAGCACAGGGAATATTAAACTCAAGATTCTTTTCTGAGAATTTATAACAGAAGCAACCCACCAAGAATTCAAGTGAAGTTTTAGCAATTTTTCTGCAAATCTTTGACTAAAATAAACTAAATAATTCAAGACATCTTAAAAGCCCTATCTTCAGCACTACACAATCTATATGCATAACAAAAGTATAGTTTATCCTACAAATTTATACACATGAAGAAAATAAATTGAATACACTTAACTAAATCTAACACCAATCAGTGGGGATAACATAACCAAGTACAACACAAATGTGATGATCTCTTACAAAAGAAATTTATTACATCTAAAAAAAGTAAATAAGAAAAACAGCACATACTGGTTATATAAGTTCACTACCTCAGAGACTGTCAATCGGCATGAAAGATTATCAATGTCTAATCAAATTCTGGGGAGAAAGGAAAGAAACATGAAAAAATCTACTGGCTAATTTTATTATTGTTACACTGGGAAAGTCATAAATAGTTTTGATAAAGAATGGAATAAGTGTATGTTTTAAGGTAACTATTAGAAAAAGGCACAAGCCTTTAGTATACTGAAGTACTTTGTACTAAATGGGCATAATACCGTCAATTTAATCAGAAATAGTTTTAAAAAATAATATACATAGGCTTGCTGCTTCCCCTCCCTACCATTACAATGATGAATCAAAGGGTCAAAATTTTTTAAAAATTTATGAAAACTGGCAAAAGAAAAATAGTAGTTTTTAAATAATTGCTAAATCTATTTTCTTTTACATGTTTGATACAAATTTTACCAATGTATTAATATAATATACATTAATATAACTAAGAAAAAATAGAAATTTTCTTAGCATAATAAAATGTATATTATCTCAATTTGAAAGTCAATGATTAATGAAGATAGTCTAGCACTGATACCCTTAAAGTCTGGAAAGACAGGCATAACATTTTCCATAGTATGTCACAGTAAATTGCAGGTATTGCCCAACCTAAAGGTGATATGTATATAAAGCTGAGATTCTTAATCCAAAACCAAACTCTGAAATGCTCTAAAGTTCAAAATTTTTTTGAACACTAACATGATACCTCCAGTGGAAAATTCCGCACCTGACCTCATGTGAAGGATTGCAGTCAAAACATAATAGAAACTTTTTTCATGTAAAATTATTCAAAATATTACAAAAAGTGACGTCCATCCTATGTGTATAATGTGCTTAGAAAAATACAAAGGAATTTTTTGTTTTTACTTGGGTCCCATCCCTGAGATGGTTTATATGCAAATATTCCAAAATCTGAAAAGATCTGAAATCCCAAACACTTCTCGTCTCATCTCAAACATTTTGGATGAGGGATACTCAACTTATATAAATATATATATGACATAAGAATTTTGAAGAAAGATTATCGTCATATGTAATGATATTATAACTAAAAAAAAACCCACAAAATTTAGAAAACATCTACTACAAACAATAAGAATTTAGTAAAGAGGCAGGATATAAAATTAACATGCCCAAATCAATAACCTTAACAAGATGTAACAGAAAGGAAGGCTCTATTTAGAGTAAAATCATCACAATAAAGTATATAGCCATAAAATTTTAAAAATACTTTGGGAGATATAAGGAAAATATAGCTGCTCATGAAAGATGAAAAGGAAATGTGGCCAAATGGCAATGCATATCTTGTTCTTGAACATAATTATTTAGCTTCATAAAAATGTCAATTCTGAGTTAATTTCATAAATATCATTAAATAAAAATTCCATAATGTTCTTCCTTGGAATCAGACAAATTGATTACGAGGTTCATACAAAAATTAAATAATAAACATAAACAAGAGAAAGCTGAAGAGGTATGTGGTGGGTTGTCCTACTTACTTGATATTAAAATATTTTACGGTCTTCATAATTAAAATAGCATAATATTATTTCATTAATAAGCTAAAAGGCCAATGATAACAAATATAATATCCAAAGGGGACTCACATATGTATAGGATTTAGTCCTGATTTAGTATTTAGTAATTTAGTAATGAATTTAGTACTATCTCAAGTTATTGAAAAAAGATACATTTTTAAGACATGGCATCAGGGCAAATGGATAAGCATATGGAAATATGTAAAATTTGATCCATTTTCACATCATGTACTAGGATAAAATCCAAATGAGTCTGAGATCCCATTATAAGAAAATAAAATTATAAAAGTAGAAAACATGGATGAATTTATTTTTTAGACTTGAAGTGGAAAAGACTTTTGATCCTATCTATTTATTCATTCATTCATCCAGGCAGCCAGAATGATAAGAAGTAGATTCAAGAAAAAAAAAATCATAGAAGTATAAGCCTGGCAATTGTACACTCAAATATAAAACTTGTACATTCAAACTTTCCCTGAAAATAAATGTATTTTCTAGCTCTGTCCATTGGAAAGGCATAGACATATGGCAACCCCCCCAGTACATAATTACCTTTAGAGCCCAGATGGTAGTCTCAATTATTTCCCACTAACAGGATCGGTAGTCTTTGGGGAAAAGACTGATGACAGGTCTGGGGCAGGAAAAATAGAAGATGATCCTAGGGTACCATGTCTAAAGGTTCTAGAGGCCAGTTTGGTGAGTCTTGCATTGGCTTAAATTAGATGAGACTGCATCAAAAAGAAAAGAGACTGCAGTGCATTGAAACATCTAATACAGTAAACTTATGCGTATGAATTAATTTTTTTTTTTTGAGACAAAGTCCCCCTCAGTTGTCTAGGCTAGAGTGCCATGGTATCAGCCTAGCACACAGCAAACTCAAACTCCTGGGTTTGAGCAATCTTCCTGCCTCAGACTCCTGAATAGCTGGGATTACAGGTAGATGCCATAGTTCTTGGCTAATTTTTCCATTTTTAGTAGATGTTGGGTCCCACTCTTGCTCAAGCTGGTCTTGAACTCCTGAGCACAAGTGATCCTCCCAACTTGGCTTCCCCAGAGCACTAAGATTACAGGCATGACCACTATGTCCAACCTAACCTAAAATAATATTTTAAAATCTGATTAGATACTATTAACATTTGCTAGATTATAACTTATTTTCAAGAAAATAGATATTTTTAAGAAAAGTAAAATTCAAAAAGTTATACTAGTTTTCTTATTGAAAAAGCCAAATAAAGTTCTTCACTTTATTAGTGACAGCTAATAAATACATGATAAAATTTGAATGATACCATTTTTCAAACTTTAAGTAATAGGTAGGCATAATAAGCAACAAACTTTAAACTAATGAGGTAAAAGGTAAATAGTTGACAGGAATCTTCTCATGGAGGAATTGGGCTGCTACTGTTCAAATGCACTTATCAATTTAAACATTACTAGAAGTGAAATGATCACACACTTTGTGCTTCCTAATGCAACACACTAGGAAGTACAGAGCATAATTATTTGGATGTCAAATAATTGGATACAAGTCTAATCCCCCTCCCACAAGAAACATAGGGGATAGAGAGACAAGGTAAATGGCACTAGGAGAAAATAATCAGCCAAAACGCAGCACTGACTTGTACAGGATAAAAGATTCAAGTTCTCCAACTAAACTGTGGCATAGCAAAAAATAAGAGGGGAGACTATTAGAAGGCAAGATGCTTAAGAAACCTAAAAATCAAATGCAGTGCCGTATCCTGTTTGGATCCTTATTCAATCCAGCCATAAAAAGTCATTTTGAAGACAATTAGGAAAAATTCAATATAAATTTGAATATTAAATGAAATCAGAGAATTATTATTAATTCCGAAGGTGTTATAGTAGTGGTTACATCACCAAAAATAAACGCCTTTATTCATTCGAGGTGCATACTCATGTATTTATGGGTGAAATAACGTAATAGTTAGGATTTGTCTTAATATACTCCTGAAAAACAAAGTAATACATGGTGGATTTTCAGAGTTGCTAATATTCATTTTTATCACCACCAAAATATAATGAAATTTCCGTGTGCCAAATATCCAACTTTCCAGAGAGACTATAATATCTCCTTGTTGAAACTGGCCATTGTTCCTGATTTCTCAGATACCAGTATTTATGAAATTTCCAGTGTCTGGAACACAGCATTTGTCTATTGGGAAGAAACAAAAGTGAAAGGGACTATTACCTAACCTACAAGAGTTTATGATTTTTCAATGGTGCCATAACACATAATACGAACACTTTCAGAGAAACATGCACCAATATATTTTCGCAGAAGTTATCCATGTCCAGGAATACTGTAGAATTATTTTCCCCTTTGGGGAAGATCATTACTTGAATAAAGGCATTACTTGCACCTGTCTCAAGATTATTGTTAAAAACAATAGCAGTGGATGTGGACTTATAAATGTCAACCTATAAAGGACCTTGGAAAGGAGAAGACAGCAGGGCTCAATTTGCTACTTAAAGTACCACTGTAAAAAACCACGCTAAGGAAGTGAGCAGCGGATATTTATGATGCCATCGCTAAGATATGTGGAGTGCAGCTAGAGGGGCTATTACAAATGACAGAACAACTCTTCGTAAGTGGCTTCTGACTCTGTTCTCGGCGGACCCCAGTTAGGCCTGCCCATGGAGGATATATAGAGTGGCCTCAGGCTAAAGCAGAGCAGTGGAAAATAACAGCACCCCCAAACAGCACACACCAGAGGAGCTCAGATGCATGCTAGGTGTCTACTATCTGTCTAAGTCAAAGAGTAGTGTTTACACTGATGTTCAGGTTATACTGTAATGTATTTAAACATCTCTTCACTCAAAATATTTATGATGTGTTCAATGTCTGAGCAAAGCAGAAAACCTGTGCTGTGACGGAGCTTCCAGTCAGGTGAAGGAGGCAGGCTTTCACAAATAACTGAACGATGAACACAGCATCACAAACTGGTAAGGAAAGAAGCAGTTTCTTCCTGAGTCCATATTAGTAGAATCCTTTTCTAATCTGGGAGGTTCAGGAAAGGCTTTCCTAGAGAATGCTACTTACCTGAGGCTTGAGGAAAGAAAAGATGTGTTGTGGGCAAAGTTAGTAGAGCAAACACTTTCGAGGCAGAGGGGATTTGTGGGAATAAAGGTGCCCCTTCAGGAGGCCAGAGGGCTATAGTGCAAACAACCAAGAGGAGAATAATGCTAGGTGATGCTTGAGGACAAGGCGGGACTAATTTTAAAGAACTCTGAAGTTACATTAAGGAGTTTGGATTTTATTTTAAGAGCAACTGGCAGCCCTTAAAGGATATTAAACAGAAGACTAATATGGTCAAATTTATATTTTTAAAAGATCATTCTAGTTTCAGTATGGAGAATGGGTTGTAAGAAGGCTGATAGAAAGATTGCAAAGAGGTTTTGCAAATGCCCAAGAAAGAGATGATAGTAAATGAAACGAAGTTGGTAACACAGTACCGGATGAAGAGCGTCAGGCCACCTGTCACTGTCAGCCAATAAGCAGAGATAGGAATAGGTCCACCAAACTTTGTCAGAAGGCCAGATATTCTGGAGACTAGTGAGAGTAGCCTCTAAGACTGTTCTGTTCTCCCATGTCCAATACCACAGTTTTATACATGAAAGTTCAAAGCAAAAAAAAAGTTAACCCTTATCTTAAACAACAATAATCAGCATTACCTGTGACCCATAATAAACAATAATCAGCATAGCCCATGACCCAAAACAACATTTCTAATTCAAAAGTTAATCTCCTAAACCAATAGCCCTAAACTACTCAAAATATACACTTTTAGATTATAGCTGAATTGACAAAGCAACAAGAATGGGAGACATCAGGTGAAAGTCACACAGGACCTAAACTAGCCAGACAGCTGTGTCATCTCAGCCCTAACCTGACAAACTCCATCTTATTCTCACTACATGTGCTCTACATGAAGAGAGACAAAGAGCAAATTGAAGAGATACATTAAGAAGGTGAGACTGTTAAGCTCGATCAGAGTTTAGATAAGGGGACGGGAAAGGAGGGACGTGAGGTAAAGCAGAGGGGGTTGTCAAGGAAAATCCTTGATTTCTTGTTTGTGTACCGTCACGCATCACCTAACTATGGGGTTATGTTTTGAGAAATACTTGATTTCCTTGCTGTGCAAACATCCTAGAGTGTCCTCACACGAACCTCGCTGGTACAGCCCAGTACGCACCTAAGCTATATGATATCGAGTCTTGCTCCTAGATACGAACCCATCCAACATGTTACTGTACTGAATATTGTAGGTAACTGTAACACAATGGTTAGTATTTGGCATGCAAACATAGCTAAAGATAGAAAAAGTACATTAAAAAGACCATATCATAAGGGGTGGTGCCTGTGGCTCAAAGGAGTAGAGCGCTGGTCCTATATGCCAGAGGTGGTGGGTTCAAACCCAGCGCCGGCCAAAAACTGCCAAAAAAAAAAAGACCGTATTATAATCTCATGGGCCCACCTTTGGACATGTAGTCCCTCATTAACCAAAACATTGCTATGCAGTGCATGATTATAATAGAAAGGGCTTGAGGACCACATCGTACAGGTGGGGAACAGTAGACAAAACTAGATTTGAAGGAAGTGTTGGGTCTGGGATATGTTGGATTTAGGACATCTTATTGGATATGTCAGATGGGCGAATGAATGTAAAAATATGTAGCACAAAGAAAGGTCTAGAAACGTGGGAGTCTTTAACCAGATGGTAAATGAGGCCAGAGACGTAAATGAGATTTCCCAAAGGGAGAAAGAAGAGAGCAGGGTCTCAAGCTGAAGCGAGCCAGCAGGGATGGTTGATTTTTTTTGTTGTTGTTGTTTGTTTGTTTTATTACCAGACAAATGTTTTAAATGTTTCTGAATTCATGAATATTTGGGTCTGGCATGCATTTTCCAGTTTAACAATTTTCCATCTCTTCTGCCAGGCCACTTAACACATTTGTATTACCTGCTGGCTTTGAAGACATTTGAGTTTTCACAATATGGTTTGAAAGCAAAGAGGATGTAAGATAGTCTTAAGCAATTTCATTACATATTGTACATTTGGATAGCAACAGATGAAGCCTGCAGAGGAGATTATGAAAATAGCTGAAGTGATAAGGGTTAGTAAGAATATCTTTTAAAACTGTACTGTGTCTTCATTGGAAAAATTTATAAAATTATAATATGAAAATGATATTTGCTTAAAGATATATCTCGTAGTATCTGAACCATGATCATTTATGTACTATTGAATATAAGCTTTTAATTTTATTATTTTTCTGATGCATAAAGGATATAAAGTTTATAGTTCGATGTAGAAATAGATACTTAAATTATACACAAAATTTATTTTAATTTAAACTGCATCTTCCTGCCATTTTTTAAAATTCGAATGGTCTGATCTTTACATACGACACAAATTGTTTCATTAAGCTAGCATCTGTAATTCTTCACTTCTATAATGTCTAAATTGAAAAACTGGAAGTCATTATATAATTTCAAACATTACCATCTATGAAAAGAGAATAAAGAATGAAAAATATTAAGCATGTTTATGAGAGCAATTGACTGAAAAAAAGTTATTTTGCTTTAATTGCAAAAAGAGATATTAAGATAACAAAAAAATCATCATTCATTTGCAATCTTTATAATAAAAATTTATAGGGCTTTTTTCCTTTCATAACAAATGTCTTTTCCTTAGCTTTAGGCAAAGGCATTATGCTATGTAATGTATCAAATTAATGAATATTGAAATAAGTTATGTGCTTATAATCTTCTGTAATTGTCATCTTTTCCCTTTTTAATGCTGTAATTGATTGAATTATATATATGAAAAGAAAATTAAATCTGTTCTTAAAAATAATCATTCAGATGCAATGTAACATAGCAATGAAAAGCATGAACTCTGGGTGCAGACAGCCTGGGTTTAGATGTTCAGCTCTGCCACTTTGCACCCAGACAATCCAATATTTGCTGCCTCAATATCCTCATATATAAAATAAGATAATAAGGATAATTACTTCATAGGGTTGTCATGAGAAAAAAATTAATCATTATAAGTTTTCAAAATAATGCCTAGCACATAATAAACAATCTGTGCTTTTAATAAATAATTTATTATTATTTAAAATTAACACTTCTGTTTCACAGGAATGAAATTTTAATCAAGATGATACTAAATTATATTTGGAGGAACAATATAGGCTTCTTTCCATTCCACTCATTCAAGCTATAGGAATGTATTATGAAATGAATTATTTTTTTAAAGACACCATAGAGTTGAATCTTTTTTTTCCATTTGTTTAGTCACATATCATTGTGTATTTACTATATATAGGATATATTAGGCCTGCAGATACAGACTAATCACTGCTCTAAGAAAGTTTATATTATAATAAGAAGACAGACATTACATTAAAGAAATTCTCTGTCTCTCTCTCTCTCTCTCTCTGTCACACACACACACACACACACACACAAACTTCATGTTATAAAAAGTGACATAAAAAGAAAGCAAAGAGAAGAAGTGAGTATAATATGGGGCCCTGATTTAAGTTAGGGATTAATGTGATGTAACACAGATCACTTCAACTCTCCACCAGAACACAAAAGAAGACAGTGCAGGTACCGTGATACGTGTGTGCCACACATGCTGTACCTGCATACAGCATCTCAGGATTCTGGTTTGGCTAAAAGCCTTTTCTTAAACATTGGTTCGACGGTACTTGGTCCATAACGTGAGAAACTGGTTTAAACTCCAGATGCATTTCTTTCAAACAACTTTGGAAAAATTCTTCAGTTAAAGCAGAAAGTGCATGACAGAATCCCACTTAAATAGCTTCTGCCACTATCAGCTTTCTCATTGGTGTTAGCGCCAATGCCAGATCTGAGTCAAGTCACCACGTTTTGTTCCCTTTTAACTTGATCATAGTACAAAACTTGTATTTTGCAAGCTTGTTCTTAATATAGCAGCCTGCTCACATTATTCCCTGGATCCCTGTTTATAACAAACACAGGAAGAAGAAGATGCTGAGGGCATCCTTCATCCCCAGGGCTCACATCCATACAACCACCCCCCAACTTGGGAAACTTGGGGAGACTCAAAACTCCCTGGGGAATATGTAGTCGATCTTCTGTAGAGCCCATCATATCCTCAATATCTTTGGATGGTCCCTTCACCTGCATGGCATAGCTGGAGCCTGGCTTTACTCTGAGGACATTGCTTCACCTCTCAAGTGTTGTTCCTTTTTTCACACACACCTCATTCCCTCAGGGGAGGGGGGTGTCATCCTAGCTCCTCATAGTCATTTCCAGTCATTGAAATTTCATTTTCTCCTCCTTCAAACTCACATTTTATCTTTATATCTTTAAACTCTACCATTAGGACAATCTGTCTTCATTCTTTGGCAAGCTCCTCCTCAATCACCTGCATACCTTGTAGGAATACTATCATTTTTCTTGACAATTTTAATATTCTTCCAATCATCCATTCATTGACCTGATCTCCCTCCATGGTCATTATATCCAGTTTCATACACATGATCATGGTCTCTGGACTTCGTATTTTCCATAAATATAATGATTATAAATCCAAAGTTCTGGTATCCTACTCACTGACCCCTGTTTGTTTTTCTAGTTCATACTTTTTAACACCCCCAGTTCAACAATTACTCAACCATAATTTTTCCACTTTCTAGAAAACAGTTTCATACTATTGTTTATTTCAAGTGCCAACACCTCCTTCCCATCTTACTCATTCTCAGTGATGCCTTTGATTCCAATTTTAGGAATTGCAGAAAAACAAAGCAGAAACAGTTAAAAGACAACCCACACCTGCTCATCAAGCTGGTTCTGTGTTTGTGAACCCTGACCATCCTCCTGACATTAAGGTGAAATGTCAGTGCTGTTCTCCATGTCCGCATTATTATCCCTGTGCATTTGATCCGATCTCTTTCACCCTGCTCCATCACTCACATAATTGTCTTCTCTTCCTTCTGGTGGATCATTTGCTCCTCTCTGCTGGATCATTCTCATCAACATATTTTTAAATTCGTTTTACCTTTAACTGTTGCCCCGTTTCTCATCTACCTTCTGTAGCAAATCTCCTCAGAAGAGTTGTCATATTCACTGTCTCAAAGTCTTCTATCCCCATTCTTACTTGAGTCCATCTAAACAGGTATTTGCTCACCACTCTACTGAAATTTCTCTTTTCACTGTTCACAGAAAACCTTCATATCATTAAATCCAATGGTCAAATTTTGATCATCATCTCACTTGACATAACAGAAACATTCAACAAATTGTCCTTCTCAAAACACCTTTATGTTCCACCCCCCAGGACAGCCTGCTTTCCTGGAATTTTTCTTGTCATATTGGGCTCTCCTTTTGAGGTTCCATGGCTGAGTCATCCTACCTACACAAAATTACATGGCTTGGTTCACATTTTTCTTGCCGGACTATACTCAATTATGATTCAGTCACTTCATGCCTTTAATTGTCATCTGTATGTAATGACTCTAAAACTTACATCTATAACCTAGAGGTATACCCTGACCTACAGATTTGTATGTCCAACTGCTTAGTCAACATCTATCATCTGATGTAGAATAGATATTATAAACTTCATATATTCCAAGACAAATTCCTGATAAACTCCTCACACACTTCCTTATCTCAATCATGGCAAAAACAATATTTTGCTCAACCCCACCATATTTAAGGTTATAACTGATTGGACTCTTTCACACAATCCAATATTCATCAGAGAATATTGTCAGTTCAAGCTTTAAAATACAGTCATAATTTTAGTCCTTCTTACCACCACCATTGCTACTATTCTGGTTCAAGTCCTAATCTCCTCTTATCTGTATTAAGGTAATTTTCTAATTTACCTCCCTCGTTCTTCTGTTGTCCTCCTTAATTTTGTCCTTGTCTTCCTACAGTTAGTTCATAGCACTGCAGCCAGTGTGATTATGTCATGATATCAGTCCTATCATGTCACTCCTTAGCAGCAGCTGCCCTGTTGGTTCCTGTGGAAGACATGAGGACACATCATGCAGATCCCCTTTCACGGGAGAAATTGCTACCGTGTGTTGGGAGTATGGTCAGCAAGCAGCCTCCCACTGTCACTCCCTCAGAATCTTCCTCAGAGGCAAGAGTCACCTTGCCTGAGGTGACAACCCATATCCAATGACTAAGCAAGGCAGATATACAAAGACCCAGTCATTTTGGTTCGAAGTAGGACAATTCTGAGGGGAAATGTTTGCTCCAGAGACTTCTGCACTATGCTGGTCAATGTTTTGCCACGTGTGCATCACAATTAAACTTCTCCACCTAAAATGTTAACATCCTGACCAATAGCCCTTTCTTGATCCCTCTCAGCTTCACTTTTCTCCATATTATCACCTTTGGACATATCTTATCACCTACAGATTTAATTTTATTGCCCTCTCACTAAAATATGTAAACCAAGAAGCAGAAATTTTTTGTTCATTGTTGTATCCCCAGTGTCTAGAAAATTGCCAATACTTTGTAGTCATTCAATAAATATTTGTTACATGAATTGAATAATTAATTTCATTATTTATCTAATAATCATTATAATAGTCAAAAACAATGTTAAATATTGCTGAAGATAAAGAATTACATAAATTATATAAAGTTGAGCATGGCCAAACAAACATGTATTTGAGGGCATGGTTTGTCTTTATGTCTATTATAGGAACCAGCTGGGCATTTGGAGCTAAGGAATGACATGACACAACTAATATCACAAGACATCATAAGACAACCATGTTGGCTGCTGTGTTGAGGTAAGGATTTGAGTCTGGATATAGGTAAGGTCCCTTACACTTAGTAGGCACTCAGGAAGTGCTGTTGTTGGTGATGGCAATAGCAACAGATAGTTACACCCACAAAATACTTCAAAGGCCCGGGAATACTGCTCTGCAGATGGTCCATGTAATAGTTAACTCAAAAGTTAAGTGATTAATCAGTTACCAAGATTGTTTTTATACATTGTCAACTTGCAAATATATATAGAAATGACCCCAAATAGACTGAGAAGTCACTTTGCTGCTAGCTAGCCTGTTTCTTATGGAGTCAGGGTCTTCAAGGGTATTCTAGAAAACAGAGAGCAGAAAATAATTGACCTTTAGGCCTTTCAGTCAAGATCTTTCCCTCTGTCACAAGTTTAGAAGCCCATTTTGCACCTAACCCATGAAATCTCTTAGAGATTGCTATGGCCTCATAGAGGTGTTTATTAAATCAGAAGACAACCAAGTTAAACTCTAAAGGTATTTAGAAAACCATAGATGGAGAGGAAAAGAAGGACATAAGAAGACAGAAAGAAAGGTCTGGTGAGATGCAGAATAATTATGTGGGTAATGAATGGAGAACTAGGGCATGAGAAACCGCAAGGATGACATATGCTGTTGTTGTTGCAAACACCCATTTCCTGATCAAGAAAAGTAATAAAAACCAAGTGCATCCAGAATTTGGGCCATCACTATCTCTCACATAAAGGGTGTCAGCCCCCGGGCCCATTCTGTAAATTCTACTCTATTTCTATTGTCTTTATTTTCCTCATCCCTGGTCACCACTGAGTTCTGGGGACACTCATGGGTTGTGTGGGAGCTGGTTCCCTGCAGAGGTACCTTTCTAAGAAAGTAAGAGTGTAAGCCACAATTTCTCTTCTAGCTCACACATAACATCTATTGGTTAAAGCAATATTATGAGATTATCCCGGTTTCAACAAGTGGAGAAATGGACTTTACCTCTCAAGGTGAGATGTCACAAAGAATTTGTTTCTATTTTCAATCTAACATTGACCTATACAATGAAACTTGACCCCTATAAAACAGTTAAATAATATGGGAATTGTACAGTTCTCAAGTATTTTGCTTGAAGATTTCTGGCTGATGAAAACATCTGGTGCTTGATGTACTTTTATTTTTGCATTTTTATTGATACAATATGTATAACATAAGGTTTGCCATTTTTACATTCAGTGTACATTCCGTGGTTTTTAGTATATCTACAAGGTTGTACAACCATCACCACTATCTAACTCCAGGACATTATCATTCCAGAAAGAAATCCCCGATAGTCACTCCACATTCTCCCCTTCTCCCAGCCCCTGGTAATCACTAAAGTGTTTTCTGTCTCTCTGGATTTGCCTTTTCTAGACATTTAGTTTAAGTTAAACTATACAACATGTGACCTTTCATGTCTGTATTCTCTTCTTAGAACAGGGTTTTCAAGGGTCATCTGTATGGTAGCATGCATTAGTATTTTATCCCTTTTATGGTTTAACAATACTCCATTTTATGAATGTACCACATTTTTAATCTATTCACCAATCAACAGACACTTGGGTTGGGATTATGAATACTGCTGTTATGAGCACTTGTGTACAATTTTTATGTGAATATATGTCTTTAATTCTCATGGTTATACACCTGGAGGAGGGATTGTTGGGTCTTGATGTACTTACTATTCTGCCCAGAATTTCTCATTATTTGGATGATTGACTGAGTCATATCAATGTGTTTTATACATTTATTTAGATACAGAGATGGGAATAAGTCAATGTTTGTATATGTTTCTGGGAGGACAGGCAAGATGGAAAGTATTGGGGTCCTTATCCCCAAAACTTCAAATGTATCAATGTGGTCTCTGTTGATTAGAACAATTCTCCAGCTCCAGGAGTCAGAAAACAGTCACCCCTGTTCAGGTGAATCAACCCCTCCCCCCACATCCCACTACTCACATAAGTATATTTTACAATAAACAGATATTTCCCTTATTGTTCTTGGGCATTATTAGTACACCTCATCAGTTGAGGTTATTCACATCCCCTGTGGTTTGGAGGCACACTTTTTGCTTAATATTGCGATGCCTCTGGGGCAAAGTCCTACCATTTCTCTTAACATGTCAAATCAAAGTGTATTATGTAAAACTTACAGGACACAGACAGCTGATAAGCTTCTTAGAAACATGGGATGTCAGGCCTCATCCTAGATCTACTGAATAACAACATACATTTTAACAAGATCTGCATGAATTAGCATGCACAGTGAAGATGGAGAGGCAATCCCATACAGCAATCTCAACAACAAGCTTCTGCAGAACTGAAAGCTGGAGGCTTAGTCTTTTACTTAAAGTCTCCCTGTGGCTCAGCACTTGTGGCTCAAGTGGCTAAGGTGCCAGCCACATACAGCTAAGGTGGCAGGTTTGAATCCAGCCCAGGCCGGCCAAAGAACAATGATGGCTGCAACCAAAAAAAAATAGCCAGGCATTGTGGCGGGTGCCTGTGGTCCCAGCTACTTGGGAGGCGGAGGCAGGAGACTCGCTTGAGCCGAGGAGTTGGAGGTTGCTGTGAGTTGTGACGCCATGGCACTCTACCCAGGGGGACAGCTTTGAGGCTCTGTCTCAAAAAAATTAAAAAAAAGTCTCCCTGTGATAATGTGAACATTAAATAATATTACCATCAATAAAAAAAATTACTGGATATCAACTATGTTTCAGAAACTATGCCAACTTCTTTTCAAGCATTATTTCATTTCATTTTTATGGGCATCTAGTATTTTTCCCCCATTTACAGATACCAAAGCTAAAGCTCAAAGAGTTCAAACTGCTTGATGAAAAGCAAGAGCAAGCTCTCTGAAGAGTAGAAGCCAGGAGCCAAACTCTGGTTTGTCTAATTCTAGGGCTCAAGCTCCTCGCCACTACCCTAACCCTATCTTGCCTTGTAATTTCTACAAATAGCATTCTCACAATCTAATTGGGGTGGGAGGCAGAAAGAAGATAAGATCTATTCTGTAAAATTTCTAAACTCCCTTAAGTAATCATATATGTTCTTACCTACTCCCATGAACATCAGCTCCATGATAATAGGAATTTTTGTCATTGTCACTGCTCTATCATCAGTGTCTAGAATAGCACATAAGCCATCACTCAATTTATTGAATGAACAAATTAACTTATATATCAAAACCCTAACTATGGCTTATTAAAATGAGTGAAATTTCATCTTTCCTGATTTCTCTTCTGATTTCTGAGCCTTGGACTCTACCTGTAATATGAATACTAAAGGCAGATTTGCTGTGGCACTGATGCATTTATCGCCAATGAAAACAGAAATAACATGGTTTTATGCATCCATAGTAACTCCTCAAAATGCCATCTTATCACATAGTGTTTTGACACAGTACAACCTTGAAGGAGCTGTATTTGTGGCTAAAAATGTATCTTGTCAGTTGTCTTTTTATTAGAAAACATTAGTGTGGAAACATCAGTCTTGGTCTAGCATGTGGGTACATTTTGCAAGAACTGAAAATGTGCAAATGGTGTCAAAATATGCATTGAGAGAAGTTAAGATGTATTCCCCCAGGGACTAATAGTGCAAGAAATTCTTGAAACTGAACATTCTATTTCATCCATCTTGTACATGATTGTTTTACAGTGAGGCCACTTGTTATTCACCTTCATTCCATTAGGCAACCAAATTACATGCCAAGCTAGCTTTATAAATAGAACCCTGAGTAGGTGGACCCTAGCCGAAGGCAAACAAGAGAATAAATTCATTTATATGAATATAATATCATCTTTTAGAGTAGAAATTGGCTTTTTTATTTTTATATACAAGAATTGTCAGAATTAGTCAGACAGAGGTAGGAAAGAGGGTAATTATTCAAACGTACTTAGGAAAACACAAAAGACCTTCAATGTTTCTTTATGATAATAAAAGGATATAAATCTGTATCAGACATGCTGAAAATTACATTGTGGTTATTGAGGCAATATACACACTGATTTATTGACAAGGCTATTCTGCATCTAATGCTAATACCAAGCTTGATCTGCACACAAGCCTTACAGGCATTAATATCTTATTGGCTGCTATGGTGAGTGGCTAAGTAGATGATAATCAGGTGAAGGACAGCATCGAGTCTTGTTTGACACATGACATAAAAGCACACCTGGAAAGCCAAGGGGTTGGTGTTCTAACTCTTTCTTTCATAAAATTTTACAAACTTCCCTCCAGCACCTCAAAAGTAAGATAAGTTTATATTTCAGTAGGGAGAATCACCTACATGTTCAGCTACATAATTTGCAGGACCCAGTGCAAAATAAAAATGTGAGATCTCTGTTTAAAAAGCAGGGGGTGGAAATGCCATTTAAGGCCCTAAAATATGAAGTCGTTTCTTTTCTTTTGCAGTGACTCTTCCAACTTGTCATAGCATTTTTATGTTTGCTATTTAATTTCATTCTAAGTAAAGAAGTGAGAAGAAATCTTAAATTATTATCATGATTTTACCATTCATCTTTACATGATGAAATACCAGTTTAAAATGCAAATACTGGATTCTATTAGGAATCATTGAAATTAAGATTATTTATTTTGTGGTTTATCCCCTGAGGGTACAAAGGGCTGACCAGAAAATACAGACACAAGCTAGACTTAGACTGGTTGGAAGAAGGAGTGGGGTGTCTTTCAAAGTCAACTGGGTGCTCACAGGGTAAGTGCAGATCCACAGGGCTGCTGGGGATGCCACCTACATCCCAGGGCTCACGTGCTCTGGACCCTGACCTCAGCTGGCTTCCACTTCCTTCCAGGCTCGGGATCAATGTACCTAGCCGTGACTAGGGTGAAGAAGTTGAGCCAGGCATTTCCTCTTCCCTTGGGCATTGCAAATTTGGTGCTAGATCCCTAACTAGGGGTGGTAAAAGGCTTCTATAATGCTGCCAGCTCAGCATTATGAGACATTTACCACCAAGCCCTCCCTCTCCTGATGCCAGGGCAAGCCCTCAACCCTTGCCATCCCTACACCCTTTCTGAGGGCAGAGTAGCAGCAGTGGCCAAGTGGGGCTGACAATGTCAGGTAGTAGGGACTTGGGCAGCCTGGAATCAAACTGGGCAGGTGCCGGGCCTTGTACACTGTACTTGTCCCACACCCTCCATACTTAACACATCCTTTCTTTTGAGACAACCTGGGTAGGGACTGCTGTTTGCCTTCCAATATCTATTCTCCCCTTGTTTAGTAGCAATGGAACCCTCAACTTTTAGCAAGACACAAGAATATCTGGGATAAAGCAGGCATTTTCCAGCCACGCTTGCTGATGAGTGTCCAGTGGAACTTAGTCATGGCTCACAATATGGAAATGGAAGCAGCAGTGCGGCAGTGGCACTCAGTCTTTGCCTTTTCTCCTTGGTCTTTTCTTCTGCCGTGGAGAACATGGATGTCATATCTGGAGCTCCAGATGTCATCTTGAACCTGCAAAACAAAGGCTGTGCCTTAGGGATGACTAAACAGGGAGCTTGAAGGCACTCAGTTTCCACCAGATTGGTTCTGGATTGCTACCACTAAACTTAAGAGAAAGAGACACGTGCACATCTAATTAGATTAAGCTCTCTTTTTCTGGGTCTCTGTTAGTCTCAGCCAAACCACAATCTTAAAGACAAAATAAAAGGCATAATCCAATTATTATGTTATTCTACTTACCACTTTCCCTTTTCCAACCCTAAGACTCTTCCTATTGCTACCTGTTTCTTCTTAGACTTGGAAAAGGATAGCCTCTCAATATTTCTATTTTGTGATAGCTTTATTTTACCTTATTTAACCCAAAATGATTATAATTGATTGTTATTAATTTAGAATTCCATTTGTTTCCTGCAAAGAGGTAGCAATCTTTTATTATTATTATTCTTAGCAAAGTATCTCAAGAATGGAAGACAAGTATCCAATGGACTCAACCCTACTATGATACTAATTTATATAAAAGCTATACCCCAATTATAGCCCAAGAATATGGGGAAAGGGTAGCAATTGTCTAAGAGAAACTATATGCTTCAGTCTTGTCCAATCTCGACCATGCTAAAGAAAGTGAATTCTCAGCTATTGTACACTTTATCCTTATACACAGGTAAATGGTTCAAAATAATTTTCCAAGTCAACTCTAAATAATGAGAAACCTCAGCTGAATCATGGGTTCCTATCTAATTAGAAACCACTTTTTGTTAATTTCCCTCACTCAGATCATTTCTTAAGTGAGCTCTTAGGAATTAAAGTGATTCTCCACTCCGTCAGAAGGAAGTAATATTCCAAATTAACATCTATTCAAGTGATTAAAATGTTACTTTCCTTATTTAAGAGAACCTAACCAAGATGTCCTGCAATGTTTATATCTGACCAACCTAAGAACTGTTATAAATGCTTTAAGTTCCTGTAATATGAATTGTTAGCAAGCAAAGGAGATAGAGAAGCAAGAGAAAAGAGATACAGCCACTAGATAGAATTATTTTCCCCTGGATATTGAGGATTTAGGGAAACCTTAATAATAATCAGCAGAGTTTCTATAACTCATGCACCAACGCTGTATTCTTTTATTTCTTGAACTTGCTGTGTCAGAACTTCCTTAGATTTATGACCCAGAGATCATACATTTCTGTATTTATTTTTTCCATCTTTCTCTGTATGTTATGCTTAGGATCGATCACCAGGCAAAGGAAGATAAAACTCTGAATATTTATGCGGAGCACAGGAAAGGACCCTGCTGTGAGCTATTAGCTCAGCTGGTGACGTGGGCTCCCAGTTGGATGCTGAAGAGATGGTGAGAGCGCTGTTGCAGCCTTTTATAAAAGGGGCATGAGAAGCACCTGTTTGCCTGCTTCATTAAACTTCCTCTAATGAACACCTCTAGGGAGCAGAACTGGGGAACTTCTTTCCTTTACTGCTATAAATAGCAAAAGGTATTTAAAAGTTCTCATTTAAATGTGAGTGCTGTTATCTGTAACAATTTGCAAGAATGTAATACACCTCAGGAATATAAATGAGCCAGTACTTGCATGTATTCGTGATGACCTACAGCAGGAAGATGGTCTCTTGTACTGTGTTGAT
>NW_003852493.1:1218733-1222531 GCF_000181295.1 Otolemur garnettii | reverse complement strand
AAAAAAAAAAAAAGTGGAAGGGATTCCCCAGCCCTTGGGCCATCCAAGCAGTACAAGTGAAATAGGATATGGAAGGTGATCTAGAGTAACCTAAGGCTAATTATTATGTCATTAGCTTAAATCTGCACTGAGGCTTGCCACACCCCCACCCTCCAAGTCGGCTTTCAGACAGTGCATGGGAAATCTGTATGCCAGTAAAACTCAGGTTATGTAACTCTCAACCATTCATCAAAGTGGTTCAGTGGTATCATTTGAACCACATATACCAAAGACAGCCAGCCTAGACAATAAAGAACAGCACCCACAATTGAGGCCTCCTGTTATGACAGGGGGCCCATTCATTTTCTGTAGTGAGGTGAACGTATCTTCCTTTGCCCAATAAACTTAGGCTTCTTACTTGTTTTGCTGCCAATGTGCCTGGTCATTCTTTGACCAAGACCACAAGAAGAACTGGAGTAGACAACTGACCCTGCAGTCTCCTTTGCCTCTATTTTAAATGTAGGTATTACCAAGCATCCACCTCTACCCTTCTACTCTTTCCACCTATTGATTATTTGTGGGAGACTTCATCTACCGACTTGTTTTAAAGCACTGGCTTTCAAGTTACAGTCATAAGGCATCATGGGGTAGGGAAAAAATATTGGAGCTTCCATTCATAGATATATTTTAATCTCATACTTTTAATATGTCTAATATACCCTGCACACAAAAAAAATCATATAGGTAAATAAGTTGTTATAATATATGCAAAGTTGATTGCAAGCTTAAAATGTTATTGGCTACGTCAGCATTCAGGCTATCTGTGTTCTCAGTTCTTGTGTGATCTTTGCTGAAGAATGATCAGACACCCCAAAGTAAGGCATGAGCGAAACAAAGTTTATTAAGGAAGAGAAAGGTTTGCAGAGCAAGATATGTTCCAGCAGTCCCCTATCCCAACAAAAGTCCTTGTTTATGGCCTGGGGTTTTTATTTTATACTGTCTGGTTTGGTCCCACCTCATGGTTCAGGGGTCACCTTGGAACCACTGAGTCTTACTGTGTATCTACATATGCGGACCTTCTGTCAACCTCTCTGAAAGCCCATGGGGGTATGAACCTCAGTTCAGATTTAGCTAATGACATGATAATTGGCCTTAAGGTTGTTCTAGGTCACTTTCCAGATGTGATTGCAGCTACACAGCTGGGCCAGTGGGCTAGAGAGTCCTCTATATTCTTTGGCAGTTGACTTACTATGTTCTGGCTGGTAGGTTGGTAGGGCATTTCCTCCTTCCCAAATGTGAGCAATCACTTGGGACAGGATTAAAGTGGGGCAGGCAGCACCAAGATAGGGGCAAGGGAGCCTGCCCTTTGTTCCTGGGCCTGGAGGTCCTCACTCTCTACTTAACAGATATGCATTTTTATTTGATGAGATTATATAGAATTTTAAAAATCTGACCTCTTCTACAAGCAAACCATGGGGTAAAAGTCAATCATTCTCACCAAGTCTGTTCCTCTTGACAAAGATTCTTTGTTTGACCACACTTGAGTCACCCCCTGAACCTTCCCGAGGGCCTGTCATGCAGTTATTTACAAAGTGCAAATTTAAAAAGAACCCTCCTAAGTTTGTTAGAAAAGCATGATGGTCTGAGGTAGTCACTGAAGTAAGTGAATGAAACAAGTAGGAGTTTAGTAAGAAAGAGAGAGTTTATTAACAACCTGTACAGCAGGCTGGGCCCTGTTCTAACAATTGTGAGCCCTGCAGAAAACACAGTTTTTAGATTTTTTTGTACAATTTTGAGCATCAACTATTCCTTAGAAAGTTCCCATACTTTTTATTCATTTTCTGATTGGTCCATCCAGGACTTTGATCAACACTATCCCTAAAACAGCCCTGGTTAACCTGACCAATTTAAAGACAGAAATTGTCAGAGTGGATCAAAAAAGAAAACCCAACACTTAAAGAGTGTTTTAAGTATCAAGTTTTAAGTATAAAAACACTTAAAAATAAAGAGATGGAGGAACATACACTCTGTTAACACCAAGTAAAAGAAAAATAAAGCTGGATAAATGAATTTCAAACAGAGTAAATTTCAAAACAAGAAAAGTTATCAGAAATAAAGAGGAGCATTACGTAAAGGTAAAGAGGTCAATTCTCCAAGAGATATGAAAAATTTTAATATATATGTACTTAACAAGAAAGTGTTAAAAAAAAATGTGAGCTAAGAACTGACAGAACTGCAGAGAGAAATACATGAATTCACTATTGTTGGAGACTTCAACACCCCTTTATCATAGACAGGCAGAAAGTAAGCAGAAAGATAAGAATATAATCAAATTCAATAATACTATCAATTAACTAGAATTGGGGACCTCTATGGACTATTTCTTTAATTCAAAAAGAGCAGAATATACCCTCTTCCTCAAGCAACATGCATTGAACATTCACCAAGATAGAACAAATTATAGGCCATAAAACAAACCTTACCATGTTTAAAAAATAGAAATCATACAGTGCCTACTCATATACCACATTGAGATAAAACTAGAAATCAATACCAAAGACATTTAGAAAAATCCCAAACTACTTGGAAATTAAACAACATGCTTCTCAACAACACAAGTGTCAAAAAAGAAATTTCAAGAGAAGTTTAAAAATATTTAGAGCTAAATAAATGTGAATATATAACTTATGAAAATTCATGGAAAGCATTTCCTGAGAGAAATGTATAGCACTGAATGCATACACTAAACAGGGAAATGTCCTAAAATTAAGGCTTGCACTGTAGGAAACTAGAAAAAGAATAATAAAACCCAAAGGAAGCAGAAGAAAAACAGTAAAAATTAAAGCAGAGAGATCGATGGTAAGAAAATAAAATAGCTGGTTCTTAGCTAAGCTAAGTAAGATAAAGAGAATGCAAATTACTAATATCAGAAATGAAAGAGGGGTTATAAATATTATGAACATGAAAAAGATAGTAAAAGAAATACTATGAACAATTCTATGCCCACAAAATTTGATAACCTAGAAAAGATGAAAAATTCTTCGAAAGATATATTTGGCCAAAACTCACACAAGAAGTAGACAATATAAATGGGCCTATGTCTATTAAAGAATTAAATCAGTAATTAATCACCTTCCAAAACAAAAAGTACCACACCCAGATAGGCTCATTGGTGAATTCTACCAAACATTTAAAGAAGAATTATATCAAATATCTACAAACTCGTTTAGAATGTAAAAGCAAAGGGAATTCTTCTTAATTCATTCTATTAGGTTGGCATCACACTAATATCAAAACCAAACAAAAATGTTACAAGATTAAAAAAAAAAAAACACTATCTCCCATGAATATAGAATGAATATAGATGCAAAAATCCTTAACGAATTGAACTCACTGATGTGTATGAAAAATTATACACTGCTATCAAGTGAGATTTATCTCAGGTATACAAGGCTGGTTTGACATTTAAGAAAATAAGTAATATAGCCAGGCACAGTGGTGCATAACAGTAACTCAGGAGCCTGAGGTTGGGGAATTGATTGGTTGAGCCCAGGAGTTCAAGACCAGCTTGGAGAACACAGCAATATGCCATCTCAAAAAAAAAAAAAAAAAAAAGAGAGAGCAAGAGAAAAAGGAAAACTTAAATAATATAATCCATCACATCCACTGGCAAAAGACAACAAAAAAAATCACATGACTATAGGTGAAATGCCTATATGCTTCTGGCCAAAAAAGCTATTTGAGAGAGAACAGTGAAAAGACTTTGTGCAAGTATACTTGAGAGAAACTGAGGCAGAATCCCATGTGACCAGGTTAGTT
>NW_003852493.1:1211370-1218024 GCF_000181295.1 Otolemur garnettii | reverse complement strand
CATTGTGCTCATGTACAAAATTCCCTATATAAACCAACTGCAAATAAAGAAGCTCGCCATTTTGCCTGAGCGAGCAGATGGTCACCTTTATTTAAAACACAATTTCAAAAAGCATGCTTATTCTCTGCAACATCACTTTTCCTCGAGACCCTTATGGCAACACGTGACTATGTGTGTATCAATAGATTCAGAAAAAGCATTCAGTAAAAATCTCTACCCATTTCATGATAATAATTCTCGTTAACTATGAGTATAGCTACCTTACAAAACTAAACAAACCCTTATCGTAGGACCCAGCAATTATGCTCCTGGGCATTTACCTCAATGAAGTTGGAAATATTGACCCCCCCCACCATACCACCATACCCCAGCATTCATAGTACCAAAATATGGATGCAACCAAGATACTCTTCATAGTTGAATGTACAAACTGTAATACATCCAAACAACAGAACATTGTTTAGTGCTGAAAAGAAATGAGCTATAAAGCAATGAAAAGACATGGAACAACCTTCAGTGCATATTAGTAAATGAACCATGCTAATTTAAAAGGGCTACATACTGTATGATTTCAAGTATATTGACATTCTGGGAAAGGCAAAACTATAGAGATGATAAAAAGATTAGTAGTGGTCAGGAGTCGAGGGGAGAGAGGGACGAATAGGCAGATTACAGAGGACTTTTGGGATCAGTGAAATACTCTGTATGATACTATAAATGCAGATACATATCATTATACATTTGTCTAAACTCAAACTCATGGAATGCACAACACCAAGAAGGCAGTCTACAGTAAACTATGGACTTTGGATGATAATGATGTGTCACTGTAGGGTCAACAATTGTAACAAACGTATGGCTCTGGTGGAGGATGTTGATAAAGAGAGAGGCTACCCATGTGCAGAGCATGTACCTGCCTCTCAATTTCGCTGTGAATGTAAAACTACTCTAAGAATACAGTTTTTATAAAAATTCATGTAGTTTATGTTCTTGGGCAATAAAAACTTAGGCGAGTAAATTAAATTTTATGATAAAAATTTTCTGCTAGGAAAATAGCCTCATAGTGCTAATTGTCCAATTAGCTAATTTACATAGTGTTCCAGTATAAATTAATCAGATGGTTTTAAAAAATGCTTGGAGCTCCTTCATTAGGAGATGATATGCTGAGTTATCTGCAACATATACTAAATGAACTTGAGTATCCTTTAAACGGTGGTTTCAGGTGTATTTCCTAAGTATCACTATCTTCCTTTAAAAGAAAATAATCACACTTTTTACAAAGTATAAAACAGGATTATAATTAAATCTGTTATGCACCAAAAGGAAATTGGGGGGAGTTATAATAGCTGTCATGAAAATTCACTGATAAATTGTACAATTTAAGAGCAATTTCTTTTCAATTATCTCCATGAGCTCGTATTTACCAACATAATAACCAATTTGTGATTTATATTATCTCGTGGTCTCTTCTATTCATATACTTTTGGCTAGGGACAGGGAATTACTCAGATCATTATTAATTCTAATGAAGATAATAATGTGCCATGAAAAGTGTTCTTAAACTATTCTGGAAATTACCAAATAGAAGAGAAAATGTCTTTGAAATAAGTCATAGAAAAATAAAAAGCAGATAGCAGAGAAATGTCAGGTACCAATATGTCGGCCCCTCAGCACTGACTTTTATTTTTCAAGCATCAAGATGAAATCCATCCCTGGGAACCACTAACGAGTTCTTCTCGGACCAGAAAAAAAGAAAGGAAAAAAAATGAGGCATCCCTCAGGTCAGACTGAGTTCAGATTCCTTCAGATTATATTTTTGGATAAATCCTTAGATTGTCAATGAAGCCAAGAATCCATAAAGTTAAAGCCCAGACTAAGCTTGAAAAGAGATCTGCTCTTTGGTCATCTCAAAATTTTGGAGAATTATACACTTCAGATGACCCCTTGAGGTCACTAAATTTAGATGCTTATCTTCTCAACAAATCAGTACCTAAATCAGCCTGAACTGCTTGGTGTCTGCCTTATTTTTATAACCTCTAGAGAAAGAAATGCAACAATTTTTCATTCTTTAAGATGACTTACAGTTTGAAATAAAAACCATTATAACTACAAAGATAATTAAAATAAATAACTCACATACATTATATATACCATTTTTAAATGAGTAAATTTTTTGTAGTAATAGACAGGTGGGTGTCCAGCTCATGGGAACATCATCATGTGTTTTATAGCTTAATTTAGCATCTGGTGCCTTTGCTGACAGCTCTACAGGGAGAGAGAGTAAGGATGGACCACATCTGCAGTTAGTAATAGCCAAGCAAAGCAGTCATGCTCTAAAAAACAAAGATCTTCAAGCCACGTTATGTGATGTTGGGATGCTAGCCATGATTTGTGGTATATTCAGAACACTCAAGGTATTCTAGGTTTATCTCAGAAATAACACCATACTTGAAGTGCTAAAACAAACCCAGAGCAATAAAGTGTAATGGATTTCACAGTGTCTTTTTATTCCATTTTTTCTAACTTCCCTAACTTTAGCTTCTGACAGTGGTGTTGTATTGGTAATACACATAAAAGAGAAATTTAGAATTTTTATCACATGAAATATTTCCCCAAAGTCTATTGCTGTTAGAGTAAGAATGAGCTAGCAATATAATAGCTTGATTTGTCAATACATTAAGGAAGAACCTTTATCTGAATAAACTCTATATACACAGATAACATAGGAATAAAAAGTGTGTGAGAGGTAAACAGTCATGATACCAGAAAGTGAGGGGGAGAGAGAGAGAGAGAGAGAGAGAGAGAGAACTACTTACAACTTCTTGCCAGCAGGTGGTGCTAGAATCCATCATTGCATCATTGTCCCCCAGTTGGAATTTTAAGAACCACTTGCATTATCCTGTTAACTTACCTGCTATTCCCTCTTTGAACTTTTTCCTATCCTTTTACTTTGGTGCATTATGTTATGCTATGCTCAATTATTTTCAATTGGCAAAAAACTCAAAGGAAAAAACCCTGTAAGATTGATTGATTAACTCTGCTAACAATACCAACAATCAAAATGTTATAATAAGAATGTTATCAACCTGTGGGTTATTAAATAGAGCCATTTAAACTTTGGAAAATATTTTACAGCTCATCAGCAGAATCATATTTAGATGTGTGAAAGAGCAGCAATTTCAAATAAAGTAAGGCTAAATGGGTTTCTAAAAGTCTTAGGAGCCTTGGACACAATAGGTTTACCCGTTAACTCCTTGGCTATGGCTTAGGAACACTTATAAATGGAAGCAATTTAATATGCATAGAATGACATGATTATCAGAAATTTATGGATCCAGTCATTTATACCAATGATGAAAATAATCTGACTAGTACATGATTCTTATGCATCCATATGTGCCCAAGGCAGAAATCACTAACCAATTACAGTACCTTATTGGGCTGAGCAAATGTAAGCCTCTTATCCTATTCAATAGGGCTCTCACTTCATATGAAACCCATTTTCCATCTCTGTGACTGGTAAAAATAAATGAGGCCCCAAAAAGTTAGTTATTGTTCCAGAAATCCATTAGATACTTACTGAACCAAAACTAGAGTACAAATTTTAAATTTTAAAATAATAATCTTTCTCCAATACCAGGAAATTATTCATACTCTTTATTTTATAGATCTGGAAACCAGAATACAAAAAAGTAAAAAAAAAAAAAATACTTGTGTAAGAGTATAAAGTCAGTAAGTAACAGACAGGATCCACACCTTTGTCTTCTAACTCTGTTTTCTTAATATATATTGGATTTCTACATCAGAAACAGGACATTTTCTGTTTGTCTATTTACTCCTTCATTTTCATAAAATCTTTTATCATTTCCATATACATTTCAGGAACCATGTCAGGCATTTCTTATCTTTGATGAATAAACATACATGAATCTATCAAGGAGCATACAGGATAGACAACTGAACAAGTAAGCAATATGTGATTCTCATCGTGATAACAGCTACGAGGGGAGAACCATGAGAAAAAAAAGTATAAGGGTATGTTTAAATTGGTTAGTTACAACATGTTTGAATTTATGGAAGAAGGGGGTTTTTTCCCTTAATTTTTTCTCTAAAATGAGAAAGAACCAACCATAGGAGGAACACAAATTGCATTTGTTGGGTAGAGGCCTGGAAATAGGGACAGTACGTACCAGAAAAAGAAAACAAGTGTGATTTCCCGGAGGCATCATGTTTTCTCATTGCCTTAGAGAAGGTATTTGTTTCTGGCAGGAATAATTTTTAAAATGATGTTGGGTCTTTCCCTGTGCATGTTACCGATTTCGATGTGTCTTATCTAGATGATTCTCACTTTGATCACTTCATTAAGTCACTATGTGCTGGATTCCTCCACTGTCAATTTATTATTTTCCTCCATGCAGTTGCTGAGTACCTAGGGAATAATTGTCCTGTTTCTCTTTAAATTTTGCCCGATAATTTTAGCACACAGTGATGAGTTTTTATCTGCAATATCTATTAATATGTGTGTTTTTTTAACCTAACAGAGATTCTTTATTTCTCTTTTTCTTTCTATATTTTTTAATTGAAATTCTACAATGAGGAAAAGCTATTTGTATCTCCTAGTTCCTTACTCATGTTTTTATACTGGTAAAAACTCGTAGCAATGTATTTTCTTGTATGGGTTAAAATTCACTGTTACCATGCTATTTTATTGCTCAGGTTACTGCGGTGTTGACCATTAATTCCTTCAGGTGCATCTCTTTTGTTTCTCTGAGAAGCCTTTGTCTGTTTTGAGCACTTCTTAGTTTTCCAACACCACAAAGCGTTCCGGTCTCACACTGTATTTTCCTTTCCTATCCCGAAGTCAATTATTTCACCTAGAACATCCAGTTCCTTTTATTGGATAGGAAAACTATTCTAAACTCCAAGAGCATATTAGATTGACCAACCTAATCTAGTTTAAAAACACTCAGGATCTATTGAATCTGGATTCCTGAAGAAGCTACCTAGATACCTGAATTTTTAAAAAGCTATACAGCTAAGCATGTACATTTTCATGGTTAAGACCCACTGTTCTAAAGGACATGAATAATATCTGTGCTATTTTTACGACACAGTAAAAATGACGGTGGGAATGTTCCCAGACTAACCCACCCATTATTGCTACCCCCCAGTCCACTCCAGGAGTAGCGAACATGGTTCCATTCCTAGACTTCTGGCCTCTCATGTAGAATCAAAGCCTGGGCAGAAGAGACTGAATGTAGTGGAAGAAAGAGACTAAGTTTTGGAAAATAGTTACTAATTTACAAACTAAAGAATTGAGAAGGGGGTAAAAAGTAAGGTAGAACCAAATCCTACAGGAATGTAGTTATTTGTGGGGAGAAAAAAACAAAGAGCCACGTGAGCACTGCATAAAAGAGAACGGGGAGGAAGTAAAGGGGGTGGGGGCATTTATCTGTGGTCCCTGAATTGGGTCCTTTTTAATGTCCTGTCAGTCTGAATTAAAAGATAGAATTCACGTTTAACCATTTAGATTATTTAATGATTTTTTTTCAACATAAATGGGACTCAATGAATAATGCTTCTACTATAGTTTTCTAGGAAGAATGTTTCCTTAGTCCATCTCTAAAAGGGCTATTATGCATCTTCTCTCACCTCAAATATTATCCTCCCATTCCTCTCTCAAGTGCCCTTTCCTCATATTTCATTGAGAAAATAGAAGAAATCAGACAAGAAATTCTCCCTTGTCCCACCAACTTACTTGCAATCTACTCAAAGCTATAGTCAAACTTCTCTTTTTAACCTGTTACTATATAGTCTCTATTCCTAACTGCTGCGAAGATTCCTAACTCCTAGTTGGCTGATTCCCTGCCTCCAGTCTATCCGTCTTCTTAATCCATCCTGCCAAATTAATCACCCCGTATAACCATTCACTTATTTATTCTGTGGGTATTTACTGAGGATTTATCACATATCAGCACTGGGAATCCATATTTTTAAAAATGGCCCCAGCTATATTAAACAGTTCAGGTTCAGTTTTGGAAATAGTTGCAGACAAATAATTAAAATATGACAATTATTGTATCTAGTCAAAAGTAGCATAGAGGAATGAGAACTTTGCTCTCCATTTCTCCATCAGACCATGTACTTGGACTAAAGCTCAATGGTCTCATAGCTAATCTTTCTCTTATAGTCACTCCAACCCCACAGTTCTTCCTGTACACAATAACTAGAGTGATTCTTCAAAATCAAATTAAGTCATACAATAGCCGTTGAGGCTCTTTGGCAGGTCACCGGGGATAGAAATCCTTAACATGTCTAACAGCACCTGTCATCTACTTAGTCTCTTGATCCTTTTGTGACATATATTCCAACCAAAGTGAATCTTTTAATTCCTCAAGTCCTTTTTTCTCCTTCTGCTACAGTGTCTTTGAACCTACGATATATTCCCTTTGCAGGAAACATGTTCTGGATCCCTTTCATCCAGCTAACTGTTAATACCCTAAGGTTATTTTGAGCAGGAAGGTGTCCCTAGTTGCCCAGGACACCACTGGGCACCACTAAGTGGTTCCCTCAGATTACATACTTTACCTATCACAATTGTTACAACTCATGTTAATTACCAAGCTAACGTTCTCACTAGATGACGTCTAACCC
>NW_003852493.1:1199096-1211316 GCF_000181295.1 Otolemur garnettii | reverse complement strand
TGGCTGTTGTTCAGCAAATATTTGTTGACTAAACAAATGATAAGGATTGTTCAATGGTTGTTGAAGGTGAAAAGATAGGTAAGCACTTTCTAGGAATTTCACGGATAAAGAAGGAAGGTTTTAGTAGCAAAGGGACACGGAAGCCTAAAATAGAAGCTTGTGCTCAGGGAATTCCAAAGGGCTCTCTGCTGCAGGAGAGGAGTGGGGCCTCTATGACCTACGAAGTGATCTACACATTAGATTGTCACTTCAAAGAAGTTTCTGAAGGGTTTGCACCTCTTTAATATCGCTAATGGTGAACCAACTTGGGCTACAATTTTCCTCCTCTAAAATCCAAACCTGAAGACAGATTAGAAAAATTGGAAGGTTTATAGATCTTATAGTGATACTCAGCATCTAATCAAAACACTTAAAAGCCCATAGGGGTCATGAGTGGAAGGTGATAAAAGATCTGGATTTCTGGGAAAAGGCCAGGGGCCACAGAACAGGATAGGGGAGCAGGATAAGGGGGCAGTGGGTAGGCAGAGGAAACAATTATTTCTGTATACTTTCTCTCCCACACTGCCTTGCCCTGATTACTGAGCAGGAGCATTGGGCAATAAAGCATCATTCTGAACATAGCGCCTGCTAAAGGCAGCGGGATCAAAGCAGGCACCTAAAATCAGGGATGCAGGAGCCAATAGCACAAAGCACAAGCATCTGAGTGACTTTTATCCCAGCCTCTTTACAAACCCACGGGCAATTGCAACGTGAATGGCAACCCTGTGTAGCAGCAGGGATGGGAGCAGAAATCCTGGTAGCTTTCTTTGCAGTGAGGAGTGATGAAGGATGGGGAGCCAAGGAGAGGGATGATGTGGATCCATACTGTAAATGGAGAAATGTTCATTTATACAAGGGCGCTCATCACACACACACCCAGCTCTCTTGGAAGAGCAGAAGCCAGAGCCCCGGCTTTTACCCCCTCCTCAAAGTTAAAATTATTAGCAAGAAGTGGCTGATAGATTTGGCCAGCCACTGCAAAAGCAGACTTTAGCAAGTGGGACAGAAAAAGATTATAAAATAACTACTTGCTTTCAGAGAGATGGGAAAGATAATGGGCGACATAAAGCAGGAACACAAACTATAAAAACAACCAACGGGGGACGGTGGGCTTGAGACATACAGTCACTGAAATAAAGTGGCTGTGTTTTCTTTTCTCTCTCTTTTTTAAAATGAGATTTGATAGACCTAAAAAATGATTTCATATGCTAAATATCAAGGCAAGGAACTCTTTAAATAGGGATGAATAAGAGATAAAGGGAGGAAAAACTGGAGATAACATATATGAGGATTAAAATTTAAAAATTGAGAAAGGAGATTCAACGGGACTTTTTTTATTTCAATAGATTTAGGGCTGCAGGTGATTTGGGTTCCATGGATGACTTGTACAGGGTGTCCCAAAGGTCACCCATAAAGTCACCATACATAGGAAAAATGGGGAAATTGTAGCTAAATGTAGTTTTATTTACAAAATATTCATTACAAAATTTTGCAAAGAGGTGACCAACACATAGAGAATATTTTGTAAATATTGTGTAACCTTTTTAGTGACTATTTTCTAAATAAAGATACATCCACCTATAATTTTCCATTTTCTCTATTTATGATGACTTCTTGAGTAAACTCAGGGACATCTGGTAGATCTATTTTAATTCTTTGAGAACTCTCCACACTGTTTTTCATCAAGGCTGTACTAATTTATATTCCCACTAACAGTGTATAACCGTTCCCTTTTCACTACATCCCTGCCACCATACATTGTTTTTGACATTTTAGTCATGTCCATGCTGACTGGGTTAAACTGATATTTCATCGTGGTTTTAATTTTCGTTTCCCCAATAATAGTGATGTCGACCATTTTTTCCTACATTTCTTTGCCATTTGTATATCTTCTTTTGAAAAATGTATTTTCATGTCATTTCACACTTTTTAATTTTTTTTCTTGCTGAATCGATTTCTTTATAGATTCTGGATATTAGTCCTTGCCAGATATATAGTTTACAAATATTTAAAAGTAGTCATTCTATAAGTTGTCTGCTTATTTCCTTTGCTATGCAGAAGAGCCATAGTTTAAGTCCCATTTATTCATTTTTGTTTTTCTTGCAATTTGTTTGTGGTCTTAGTCATAATTTATTGACCTAGACCAACATCCAGAAGAGTTCTTCCTAGAGTTTCTTCTAGAATTTATATGATTTCACATTTTATATTTAAGTCTTTAATCTGAATGAAGAAGAAAGTAGGTGGTAGTGACCTGAGACGAGTGAAAAGTCGCCTAGATTATTTTCTTATTCAGGAGATGTCTAAAGATTGATAAGCTGTAGAGATTAACAAGGGAAGATCTGTATCAGTTTGCATCTGAATAACATTGGAGGCTAACTACTGATGAATAAAAATTGAATGTATAACTTTCAGAGAAGCAGAAGGATTTTAATTGTTCGGAGGAATGGGCAAAAAAGATAAAAAGGAATTATGGAAATTAAAACTCCCTAAATATAATGTCAAAATTAAGTTTCCAGAGACCAGCAATTTTGATAAATGTGAATCTGGAGAAGTAGCTAAATGAGATATAGAAACACTCAAATTGGAAGGAGAAAAGGACTGGGAAGAAATTGACTATGAGAAAGATATTTCACCTACAAGAATACAGAGAGACTGAAAACAAACAGAAAAATGAAATGTTTTAATCGAATTATGCATTTCTATCAGCATGTCCTCAATGGGACCTTATTTTAGTCTATGGGTTGAAATTCAATACTACGCCAGGGGCCCAGGCACCCAACAGATGGTCCCGTATTTAAAATTTCTTTTCTCAGAGGATTTTAAAAAAATTAAAAATTAGCAAATAACATATGTTGAGGATTATTAATATTACAGAGACCTGATGTTATAGAAGCCTAATATATATCATATGGAGACCAACTGTTCAAACAAAATTGGAGCAAACTCAGCTGGGCAGAAAGCAATTTTACTTATTCTTTGCCAGGCATCTGTTTTTCTGTCCCTTAAAGGTAAATAAAAAATAAGCAAAAAATGCAATAACATTAATAGTCTTTTTCTCTCCTCAAAAGCAAACTGAAAATGAGTAATCATCATCATGGCTAGCATTTATTGGCTGCATACTCTTAACGTGAACCAGGTGTCAGCCTAAGTGTTTTAACATGTATTAATTCCTCTGAGCAGTAATCCTATGAGACAGACATTGCTGTTCTCCCCATTTTAAAGATGAAAAAGACAAGGCACTAAGGCATTAATGTCACAGAGCTAGTAAGCAAAGGCACTGCGACTGGGATATAAACAATTAGTCTCCAGAGCTCACACTCCTAAGTACATGACACAATGCTGCTGTCAATAAACTTACCAATACAGCTTTCACTCTCATCTCGTGTTAAAAGTCGGTAACCCTCTCAAGGGGTAGCTGTTTCTGTTCCACAGATGTTTCATTGTGCCTGATAGTGGTGTGGGTGCACTTTCTGCTCCTCCTTATTGCTTCCAAATAACTGATTCTTCTTCCCTAAAAACCCAGTTTGAATTCTGCACCACCTGCCATATTGCTTTGTGGCAGACAGCTGCAAACTCTAGAGTCATCTTCCTTTCCCTAGAAGGCCTGGACCTGCATCACCGTCATTCTCACCAGCTCATCAACAGTCCCCCTGCCTTGGGCTTGCTGGTTTTAGCATCCTCCTAGATAAGGCTTCTCATTCCATGTCCTCTCAGTCCACTTGTCCCCAACTCCTCCATGGATCCCAGCCCTCATATCTCAGCCTCCTCACCTGTGGTCATTCAGTGGGAAACTCACAGATGGATGACCAAGAGCTGCACGTTCAAGATTTCTCTTGAAATCTTGCTTTCAAGTCTTCTCCTCTCTGACCACAGCCTCTGATCTTTCCAGCAGTCTGGACTCCAAACTCCAATTACTCTTCAACCTTACTGGGACCTGATTTATCTGACCATATCATCTGCCCCTCATGTCCTCCCTTTTTAAACTATTGCCAATGTTTGATTGCATTGTTCATCATTGTAAATACTTTGTATTCACCCAGAAAACTCTTGCTTTTATATGATTGGTTGTACATGGGTCACTACTAAAATTTTGAGACAAACTGTATCATGGTCCATTATTTCCTTTCCAGGAACCACAACTGACAGCTTCCTTTCTGATCCATCTGTGCAAGTTTCGATTTTCTCCGTTTACTGGTGCTGCTGGAGGGCTTCATGTGTTTCAGTCCACAAGGATTTTACATTTGATCTTTGCGTATCTCTTTACTACCATACTGACCCAGGTATTCATTTGTCAACACTCCAACCTGGTAAAATCAATTATCTTGCTTATTTGCTTCATTTGTTCTGAAGCTATGCCCTCATAGCTAACTATGGCTCCTGAAAAATAGAGAATTGTGCTAACTTGTATAAATTTAATTTCATGACCAATAATCTCATGTAGTCCTAGTAGTCCATGTAGCCCATTCACTTTTCCTTTCTCCCAAAATTGTTATTTTCTTTGCCCTCACCTCTAACACATTCTCTTCTCTGGTTTTCTATTTCATTTGGACGAAAGAAACACAAAAACAATCTGAAAAGAAGTTCCACCGTCTCTTTAAACTCTCCCAAATCAATACTCCCACATTCGGCCTTCTCTCCTATTTCCCATGGATGATCTTCTTGGTCTCCAAACCATGGCTATCCCCTTCATTTTTGCACTGGATCTAAGCCCTTCACCATAGTCAGGGACATTTTTCCAGAAATTTCTCCTTTCTCCAGACTCATCAGTTTCTTCCTTTTTGCAAGGTCGTTCCCACAACCATACTAACATATTTTAATAGCGATTACCAAAAGAGATAGATAGATTTGCAAAATCACTCTCCTTAATTTCACATCCACTCCCACCATTTCTCTGCTCTCAGCATAGCAAAGTCTCTGGACAATTGTTCTCATTCACTCTGGTTCTCTTATTCCTTTTGTTGCCGACAACCAGTCTTTCATCTTTACCTCTCCAATGAATCTGTCCATAGCAGTCTCCACAGTGCCAGACACCACACAATGGCCCTCTCTCTTCTTTCAGAAATACTTGACTAGTCACCTGCTCCTCCATGAAACGTTTTCTTTGGCTGAAATCTGCACCCCAGCTCTCTTGTTTGCTTTTTTTGTTGAGACAGAGTCTCAGTATGTTGCCCTCAGTAGGGTGCTATGGTGTCACAGCTCACAGCAACTCAAACTCTTGGGCTCAAGAGATTCTCTTGCCTCAGCCTCCCGAGTAGCTGGGACTTCAGGCACCTGCCACAATGCCTGGCTATTTTTTGTTGAAGACGTCATTGTTGCTTAGGGCTGGGTTTGAACCCGCCAACTTCCGTGTATATGGCTAGTGCAGTAAGTACTGTGTGATGGGAGCTGAGCCTCTCTTGATTGCTTCTTAGCTCACAGACCAAACTGTCTCTATCTCCTTTGCTGATATGTCCTAATCCTTCCTGCTTTCACTCCAGTGTGACTCAATTCTGTAAGAATTAAGTATGATATAATTAACTAAGTATTAATGCAAGAATTGTCTGGTAAGGTTTTAAAATACATTTATGCCTAGGCTTCAACCAGAGTAATCAGGGTCTCTGGGGGTGAGTCCACAGGTTTGGACAATTTTGTTAATGATACCCAGGGGCTTCTAATGTACCTTCAGGCTGAGGACTCCTGGAAACATTGGCACACCCAGGGCTTCATCTCAGACCTGAGTCTGCTCCATCTACACTTCCCTAAGTGATCTCATCCTCTCTCCTGGTTTCAAACACCATTAATTTCTTGTGTCTTCTAACATTACATGTTCAGCCTAGCCCTTTCTCCTGAACCCTGAAATTTTACAGGTGTGACTTCCTTTTGCCATCTGTATTTAAATGTATATTTGTCCAAGTTAACGCGTTCAAAGATGAACTCTAAATCTTCCCCCCAAAACTGCTCCCACTGCATCATCCCCTTTTCAGTAACTAGCAATTGTCTTTCCAGTTATGTGGACCCTTCCCAGTTACTGTGATTATCTTGGAATCATCATTTATGTTGCCTTTATTCTTATATCTCACATCCAACTGTCAATCAATTCTTTCAAAACGGATCCAGAATCTGAATACTTTCCTCACCACTTTCAACGTCACAGTCTGATTTGAGCCCTTGTCTTCTTTCATTACACTATTATTGTGGCTCATAGTTAGTCTTCTGATGCTGCTGTTGACAAATGACAGCAGCCAGAGTGATCCTTTTATAATATAATTTAGAAATTTAGATCCTGCCACTTCATTGCTTAGAACTTTCCAATGGAATAAGTCATCTACACCCCCCCCTTATGACTCTCTGCTACTTATCTGAACTTGTTTTCTCCCACTTTTCTCCCTCCCTCTCCTCCCCTCCCCTCTTCTCTCTAAGCACACCAGGCATTGCACTATTGCTACAGCATGCCAGAGGCACTCTTGCCTTTGTCTGGGACGCCTCTGCCTGGAACATTCTGCTTTCTAATATCTTCCCTGATTCACCCAAACATCATCTCTTCAACAAGGTCTTTCCTGACTACCCCATATAAAATGGCACTTTCTCACTACACCTCCAGTTACCCATATTTGCTCTATGTACGTGTTTCAGTCTTCCCAGAAGGGGCACACACTCCCTAAGCACAAGGTTTTTGCCAAAGCATGGAATGGCTCCTCACATGTTCTAGACACTCAGTAATCAGTTTCAGAATAAACGACTGGAGCTTGGGAAGCTAAAGATTCTGGGGATGGCCTATGTGAAATTATTGTAAATAATAAAGTGGGGGAGGACCAAAGAAGGCATTTAGAAATAACATGCCTCAGAAACCTTTATCCTTGCCACTTTTGTTAGGATTGTGCCTTTGATTTGGTTGGGGATGTGAAATTGGGATGAGACTGAAAAAGATAATTGTTTAATACTGTGGCTTAAAATAAATCACAGTGAGATTTGCATTCTTTGAGTCACTCTTAGTCTGGAACACTTTAGGGCTACATTTAAATATTCTATGTCTCTTTTCAAAATTCTCTGAGACCCTACAGCTTCTGCAGGACAAGCCCTGGTATCACTACCAAAATATTTACCAAATAAGTGAAATCAAACTACATGGTATGGAGGTAAAATGAAGCAAAAACTTACATAATATTAAAAATAAGTAGAGTTAAAAGCAAATTAGGTTCTCTAAGCTAAACATTTTCAATTATAAGCTGATTTCCCACCCTCAATTAAGGAAATAAAGCTAGAATTCTTCTAGAAAAAACTTTATAATCCCCTGAGCCAAAAATGAAAGGCCTTTTGCCAGAGTCAGGTTGGTGAGTCTCTTAGTGGCCAAAGCTTTGCATATTGTAATGCTAGGAGAAAAAGAAACTAGTTGTATTAATAATTAGTGACCTGTTAGAGTTGGCCACTTTCTTGCCTCAACCAAGACTACACACACATACACACACGCACACATGACTCAAATGTTGAATGCTGGAATTTGATATCTCCTATGTATAAAGGAGCAACTAAATGACTATCTATAATAATAATTTGAACAAGAAGTTCTAGTTGCTCACAGTCAACTTATTTACAAAATTTCTTTAAACATTTCTTGTAGGTCTTTATGTTCTGTGCATTGATAGATTCTAATATAAACAACAGGATGAATCCCTTTGCTTTACAACTTTAAGATTAAAAATTAAAAAGACTAGAAAAAACAATTTTATCTTTTGAGAGTCAGGTGAACATGTGAATCAAATATACTGTCTCCTCCACACACTAGATGTCACTGCATGACCTGAAACATTGTCTGTAATTTCATCTATGTAGTTACTATCATTATAGGCAAGATCAGTGTGTAATACAAAATAATCTCCAGGCATATTTCTCAATGAGTATCTGGCCACTTGCTTTGCTCAAAATGAATGATTTTGATCCCCAGGAATTCTATATATCAGCCTACAAACTAACATTATTTTTATTTTTATCATCATCTCCCTTTTTTCCAAATTCTAATATCAAATAGAAATATTTATGTTTATGTACTCATTTAATGCATATATAATGGTCTCTATTCTAAAAGTTGCTAGGATAAACTTAAAAGAAAATAAAAATTATTATTATTTTGAGACAGTGTCTCACTATGTCATCCTTGGTAGAGTGCCATGGTGTCACAGCTCAAAACAATCTTAAACTCTCAGGCTTAAGTGACTCTCTTGCTTCAGCCTCCCAACTAGCCACAGGCACCTGCCACAATGCCCAGCTATTTTGTTGTTGTTGTTGTTGTCATTGTTGTTTAGTAGGCGTTAGTTGGGTTCAAACCCATCAGCCCCAGTGTATGTGGCTGGCGCCCTTCCAACTGAGCTGTGGGTGCCCAGCTGAAAATAAAACTTAACTAATGACCTTAATGTGTTTCAGGGTCAATATATGGTTATTAAAAGCTTTCTGTGTGTCAAGCACCAGCAGATACAAGAAGGGGTATTTATGAAGGAGACCCAAAGAAAGAACAGTGGGAACAGAGAGGAAGAGGCTTATTAGCGGTGTTAGGAAACACGGCCAGTCTTCATTTCGTCAGCTCTCGTGTACTTGAAGCATCTTATTATTTACGTTTCCTTAGGTTAGAGCAATGTTTATCATTTATATTTAGTGTTCTTTGAGAGCTAAATAAGTGTTTTGCAGAAAAGAATTCCACGGTTAAATAAGTTTTTAGAAAGTGTGGTTATTTTTTTAAAAGGCACATTTTTAATTGCAGAATTTCTCCGTTTCCGCTATTTGCAGTTGGATCACAAGTCTCTAAGAGTAGAACGCAGCACCTCCTATGTCTTGTTTAACAAGAGATACCTTCTTAAGGAATAGTGGTGGCCCACTGAATGGAGTTCTACTGAAAAGCAGCGGAGGAAATGGTGGTGGATACATAGAATGTGAAGATTTAAATATTTATGGCTCTTAATATTTTATAGATTTAGGAAAAAATCTATGATCTTGTTTTTCCCAATTACTGGAAATTGATAGCTCTGAAAAAATATTAAAAAAAAAAACTGGGGTGTTTTTTAGTTTAATTTTTCCCTTTTGTAAGTAATTTGTAAGATCAAACAAATACTCTACGCAGTACAACTCAAAACTCTCATTAATTATTTAGCTGAAACAAACAGAAAGAAACTTCGAAGAAATTTCATGCCAACTGTAAGTTTCAAATTATGCTCTGAGATTTTTCTTGGGAATTAAATATTCTTTCCCTTTGTCATTAGGGTTTCCTTTAAAAAAATAAAAAGGAGTTTGAAAAGCACTGTCTTAGGAGAAACCACGGTTTATGTGAATAGAGAAAATGGAACAATGCCATAAAGAATATTTGCAATAGAGTCTGGTAATGAGGTTGAGGAAAGTCAGACTCTAAAATCTCCTCTGAATGTTGGTGTTGGTCCCTTTCACTTGCCCCTTCAGTCCCACCCTACACCTTCTCCACCCTCCTTGCTGCTGTGAGAGACTCAATCTGTATGGAAAACACCAACAGGGCTGCTTGAGCCCTTGATTTCCCGTAAGTGCAGGCACCAGCAGTCCTGCCTGGCATGACACCAACAGACAAAAGAGAAGAATGAGGTCAGGATATCTATTCTCCTTGCTTCTCTGTAAGGTCGCTTCAGCCTAACATTTTCCTCAATGGAAGGTCATTGCTTCTCTCAAGTCAGCTTTTCATGAGTTTCAACATATGTGTATCCACAAGAAACCACCATCACAAATAAGTCAAAATATCCCTGATGCCCCCTTTACCTTTCATCATTCCCTCCTCCCTGGCCCCAGAAACTCTTGTTCTGGTTTTTGGCACTGTGGATTGGTCTGCACTCTGTAGAATTTTACATTTACAAAGCCAAACAGTATATAATCTTTTGTGTACGAATTTTTCACACAGCATTTTGAGATTCATCTGACGCATTGTTTTTATCAGTAGGGTTTTCAGTGGTTATTCTGTTTTATTTTTTAAGACATATTCTTTTACTATTCATAAAACAAAATTTACTTTTCCATTCTTGTAGTGATAGGTTATGTGAGATATTGTGACAGATACTATTGGTGTTCTTAGATAAGTTTGTGGACAAAAATAATTTTTTTCTCTTAGGTAAACATCATAGAGTGGAATGGATTAATCTTATAGTAGTTGAGTATCCAAAATTTTAGGAAACGTCCAGACTTCTAAAGTGGTTGCACCATTATATGGCCTTACCAATGGTATGTGAAAGTTCTATTTCTTTCACAACTTTACCAACACAGTATTTTCTAACTTTTTAATTTTAATCATTGCAAAAAAGGAAAAGAAAAGAAAGGGAAAATAATAAAGAGAAACAAAATTATATCTATTTTCAGATGACATGATTGATTAGGCTACTCAGTAGTACCTCATTGTGGTTTAAAATGTGTTTTCACAACTAAGATATTCAGAATCTTCTCCAATGCACATAATGGTTATTTGTGTATCTTTCCTAAAGAGAATCTATTCAAATTTTTTGTCTATTTTTATTAGGCTTCTGGTCTTCTTATTATTGACTTGTAAGAATAATGTGTGTATCTGGAATATGCTTATTTTATTCCATGATGTGGCTTACTTTTTTGTTTTGCTGAAAGTGTCCTTCAAAGAGCAAAGGTTTTAAATTTTGATGAAATCCAATTTATCTTTTTTTTCTTTTATAGTATATATACATTTTTTCTTATCTAGGAAATCTTCACCTACATCAAGATCACAAGATTTCTCTCCAATTTCCTTCTCAAAATATAATTTTACCTTTTGATGTTTAGATCAATAATCCCTATCTTGGTAAGTTTTTTAGCACATGGTGCAATAAAGGTAAATGACCATTTTTTTCTCATACATTTATGCAGTTATCCCAGCAACATTTTTTTTTAAATTTTATTTCCCCATTGAATTATTTGAGGGTATTGATTGAAAATCAATTGGCTGTATATGTGTGGGTTTATTTCTGGATTCCTTTTTCCATTTTGTCGATGTTTATGCTTATCATTTTGCCAATAACAAATACAATGTAGTATATGTAGTGTGTATCCACCAGTTTTATTCTTTTTGATCATTTTAATTTCTATATAAATTTTAGAATCCTCTCATCCATGTATATGTATTTTTAAAGTCTGTGGCA
Organism: Otolemur garnettii; assembly: GCF_000181295.1. Classification (NCBI taxonomy): domain Eukaryota; kingdom Metazoa; phylum Chordata; class Mammalia; order Primates; family Galagidae; genus Otolemur; species Otolemur garnettii. The sequence continues at coordinate 1,200,154 of NW_003852493.1, read as the reverse complement.
ATTTTTTTGGAATTGCATTGGGAAAAATACAGACACAAACACACACACATGCATATACATTTGGGGAAAATTACCATGTTAACAACACTGAGAATACAAATGCATGAATATACTATATCTTGCATTTACTGAGGCCTGTCAAATTTCTTTCAGTGATATTCAGTAGTTTTAAGTGAATAAGCCTTGCTCATCTTTTTATTAAAATTATGTCTAAACTCATCATCTACCAGTATAAATGGTTTTAGTCTTTCATGCTGTACTTTACAACTTTGTGACATTTATTATTATTCTTGTTTTATTGCGTTTGCTAAAATTGCTAATACAATACTTCATGAATAGAAGTCATGAGAGCAGACGCGTTTACCTTGTTCACAGTGATAGAGAAAAATGTTCATGAAAGTATTGACTCTTAACTTTTTGGAGATGCCGGGATTTCAGTTGAGAAAGTATCCTTTTGTTCCTTGTTTACTGGAAATCAATTATTCAATTTACATTTGGTAAAATGCTTTTTATGCCTCTCTTAAAATAATAGCTTATTCTCTCTTATTCTACTGTTGATTGTTTTTGTTTTCTGTTAGTTTTTAATGTTACAAAATGTTTAAACACTAAAGTTTTTAATGTTAAAACTAAGTTTGCATTCCTGGGATAAATTCCACTTTTTCAATATATTTTTCTTTTCATATATTGATTGCTTTCATTTGCTATCATTTTATTAAGATTTTCAACATCTATACTCATGAGATAAATGAGTCTGTAGTGTTTTTATTATTGTAATATATTTGTCAGGTTTTGGTATTAGGATTATACTGACCTTATAAAATAGGCTAAATTCCCTTATTATTTTATTCTTCTATTTTTCTGAAATTTTTTTATGTAAAATTGGTGTTATGTCCTCCTTGAATTGTGGTATAATTCATCAGTGATATCCTCTGAAATTTTCTGGATGGAAAGATGTTTTGATTGAAAAATTCATTTTTAATAGATTTGTCAATAATTCATTGACAAATATAAAGCTGGAGAATTTCTTGGAAGAAAAGTTGTTGACAATATTATATTAT
>NW_003852493.1:1194094-1197766 GCF_000181295.1 Otolemur garnettii | reverse complement strand
TTGAGTTCTCTGTAGAATCTAGTTATCAGACCTTTGTTGAAATCATAACATGCAAAAATCTTCTCCCATTCTGAAGGCTGTCTGTTTGCTTTAGTTGTTTTTAGCTGAGCAGAAGCTTTTTAGCTTGATCAAATCCCAGTAATTTAATTTCAGTGTTGCTTCAATTGCCAGGGTTTTTTTCCTCATTAAATATTTACCCATTCCAACATAACAGGTATTTTTTAAAAGAAGATATACAAATGGCCAACAAAAGTATGAAAAATGCTCAACATCACTAATATCAGAGAAATGAAAATTAAAACTACAACGAGATACCATGTTACTCCAATTAAAATGACTATTAAAAACTCCAAAAATAATAAAGGGTCATGTAGATGTGGTGAAAAGGGAATGTTTATACACTGTTGGTTTGAATCTAAATTAGTACAATATCTACAGAAACAGTATGGAGATTTTTCAAAGAACTAAAAGTAGATTTATCATTTAATCCTACAATCCTACCCCTAATATCTCTCAGAGGAAAAGAGGTCATTACATCAAACAGCACCTGCACTCATGCGTTTATCAATATCACAAAGATATGACATCAACCTAAGGGCCTATCAGTTGATGGGTGATTAAAGAAAATAAGGTATACACTAACACTATGTATATCATAAAGTACTGCTGGTCCATAAGAAAGAACAAAATCATGTCTTTTGCAACAACTTGGATGGAACTGGGCCAGGTGTCGTGGTTCATGCCTGTTCCTAGCACTTTGGGAGGTCAAGGTGGGAAGATAACTTGAGAACAGGAGTTCAAGACCAGCTTAAGCAACATAGCAAGACCCTAACTAAACAAATCTTAAAAAAAAAAAAAATTGCTGGGGGGAGGCACCTGTGTCTTAAAGGAGTTGGGCTCTGGCCCCATAGGCTGGAGGTGGCGAATTCAGCCCCCACCAAAAACTGCAAAAAAAAAAAAAAATTAGCTGGGCACAGGTGGCACACATCTGTAGTATTAGCTACTAGGGAGGCTGAGGAGGAGGATCACTTGAGCCTAGGAGTAGTCATCTACAATCATGCCACTGTGCTATATAGCCTAGGCAATAGAATGAGACCCCATATCTTAAAAAAAAAAAAACGTTAAAAACATGATGAAACTGGAGACCATTATCCTAAGTAAAGTTACTCAAGAACAAAAAAATAAGAGCCATAAGCGGAAGCTAAAACTTGTAAGCAGAAGCTAACTTATAAGCAGAAGGTAAGCTGTGGCTACTCAAGGACCCACGGAGTGGTAAAATGGACACTAAAGGCTCAGAAGGGGAGAGGTTGGAAGTAGGTGAGGGATGAAACTTTGCCTGTTGATAACAATATACACCATCTGTGCAATGGGTACACTGGAAGGCCAGACTTCACCACTATGCACTATATACATGTAATGAAATTCTTTAGTCCAATCTGTGGAAATACAAGAAAATCCACATTTTTGCGTTAAAACTTTCTGTTGTTTGCTTTCTATTTCATTAATTTTTGCTCTCAGCTTTATTGTTTCCTGATAAACCTTTATTGTTTATTTACTTTGTTCTTATTTTTCTAGCTTCTCCTAATAATGCACATAATTTAGGACATTCCCTTTACGGTCTTCTTTTCATTTGAAGCTGGAAGTGTCCTCCTAAACACTACTTTTGCTACATCCCTACATCCCACACATTTTGATACATTATTTTCATATTATTATTCAGTTTGAAAATTTTGTTTTCCTTTTTTTCTTTGACCCATGGATTATTTAGAATTGGATTATTAAATTTCCAAATATTTGAGGTTTGCCTAAATGTTTTCTTATAAATGAACACTAATTTAATCCTGTCATGATCAGACAATATGTTCTATAAAATTTCAATACTTTTAAATTTAGTGAAACTAATTTTAGGGCCCAACATATGCTCTATCTTGGTGACTGTATCACGTGCGCTAAAAAGCACATTCTGTAGTAGTTGAGGTTAGCGTTCTATAAATATTAATTGGGTCAAGATGGTTGCAACTTATTTTTTTAGTTTTTCTAGCACTGCTCCAATCCACACTTTTACATGAACATGATTTCCTTTTTCCTCTATTGTTCTGCTAAAATTGTTTTCTATTTCCCATAATGTGGAACTTTGACCTCCAGGGGGGATTTGGCTAGTTTATTCTGAGTGTTTATGATCTCACCATTTCCTGCCAGCTTCTTCAGTCTCTTACATAGACCATTTGCATTCTCTTATTATTGAATTGTGCAAACCAACACCCTTAAAATTTCAGCTAATGTTCTGCTACTGCTTCATGAAATATGTGTACGTGGACCTGTTAGATGATTCAGCATTTTGTCGTTCTTCAGGTACCTTCTTGCTTCCTCTGCCTCTTCCCCTTCTTCCTGCACAGGTGCTGATGCTACCCTGGTCTGTAGCTATTGGCATTTTGTCTTTACTCACTCATAGGTCTGGTTAATAGGGATATCTTATCACTTCATGTCTTTGTAGATGTTGCGTTTACGTTGGATTTTCATATCTTAATTTCTCTACATGTTGCAATGGGAGGGTTTGGGAAGACTCTTTAACTCCTCTATCATCACGGCCCTGGTCCTTCAAGAATCGTCTGAACTCTTTCACTGTTTTGCTTATGTTTCCTCCTTATGTGTCATTTATCCTTTTAGTCACTTTTTCCATTTAACTTTTTCAACTGGGTTAGAATTTTATTATCTCATACACAAGCAGTTCCCCTGGCTCCATATATAGGAAAATGTATGTTTTGATTTGAAATTCTTAATTATTATAGAAGTAAAGATAATATGGTGTGGGTATGTTTCTGAGTTTTCAAATACAATCTTCTGTCCTGACTTTTCTTTCATTAGTGCCACACTGTGGTTGCTCTTACAGGGAAAGTCTATGAGATGCTCTTTAGCTTCTCTTTCCAAATGGTTTCCCTTAGTTTTTTAAGGAACAAAGTAAATCCCTTTGGGATTTTAACTGGTCATATTGCAGTTAGGAATACAATTAAGATCTTTGCTGCATTATCTCATCCAGGCATGTGGTATAATACACGTAATTGTATGTTCAAATTTTCTTTTATGCTTCTTACTAAAGTTTTAAAGTTTCCTTTTGTGAAACTTCACATTTCTTCTTATTTTTATTTTGTGTATATATTTTATTCTATGGTGAAGTGATTCATTTACACCATTATGATCTGTTATTGCTGAGTTAAAGGATAATTATTATTGCATTTTGACAATTTAGCATTTTTATTTAACCTCTTAATTAGATCAATTATGCCCACATATTATGTTAAAATAATATAGTGCATATTAATAGATTTTATAGTACTAAGTCACCCACTTATTCCTAAAATAAACCACAATTAGTTGTGGTATAGAAATGTATTAAGATGCTATTGAATTAAATTAGTAGATATTACCTTATAATTTTACATTTACTTATACATAAATTTAGTCTTTGGTATATTTTTAGTATTAAGCCTTATAAGTTTGGAGTGAGGCCACATTTTCAAAACATATAAGGAGTCTCATCAGTGATTAACAATTTATAGAGCATGAGGATTATTTATTTTTTGAAAATCTAATTTAATTAATAAGTTAAATGGTTTGGGGTCAGTATTTTTCTTGAATGCAAATTTTTTCTTTCTGAATGCAAAGTTTTAATTA
>NW_003852493.1:1192142-1193145 GCF_000181295.1 Otolemur garnettii | reverse complement strand
AACTAAGGACCCTTGTGATTATATTAGCTCTACTCAGACAATTCAGGACAATCTCTTTTTGAACATAACTGGTTACCAACCTTAGTTCCATCTTTTACCTTCCCCTTTGCCATGTAAGGTAACATATTTACAAATTCCGGTGGAAGAGGGATCAGGGCACGGACATGTTTGGAAGGGACATTATTCTGCCTACCACACTGTAATTGCAAAAGTATTTTTTTAAACGTCCTTTCATAGTAATTGCTTCATGGTCAAAAAAATGTGCTGAAGTTTTATTTTTTCTTCTAATTTTAATATAGTCAAATGTTATTTATTCTGTTGCTGTGGCTTTTATTATGAGAAATTCCTTTACTTATATTTTAGTCTAGGTATCACAAGTTATTTATGAAACGTATTTTATTTTGATGCATGGTGTGAACTAGGAATCTAATTGAATTTAATCCAAGAAATTTTCCCAGCTCCATTTATTCTATAACTCATCCTTTCTCCTATTGATTGTAATAGTTCTTCTATCTTCTCATCTAAATTTTTAAGCACAGTAGAGTATGTTTATGGTCATGTGTCCTGTTTCATGGTGATGTCTCTTTCATTCTTGCTCAAAAGTTTTAGACCTTAATAGAGCAAATCTTCCTTCATTAATTTTTCAAATGTATATTAATCACTCTCCTGAACATAAACTTTATAATTCTACAATGTAATCTCATTAACATTTTGGTGATAACAACATTAATTCAACTTGTAAAGAATATACCATATTTATGGCATTTTTCTTCCCATTCATGAATGGGGAATATCTCTCCATTACTCTTTGTGTACCGTCATATAACTCTGTAAACTATTGTGGTTTTTTCTCATAACAATTTTACACATTCCTTGATGGTTATTCCTCTTTATTTTATAGGTTATATTTTAAAAATAATTTTCCCTTTTCTCTTTCAATTTATATATTTCTCTTTTACCCAAGCACCTTATTGAAGATTTGTTAAACAGACAAAATACCAAT
>NW_003852493.1:1189537-1190195 GCF_000181295.1 Otolemur garnettii | reverse complement strand
TCTAAATTCTTTAATCATTCTCTCACATGTAGTAGTCAACACTCCAAAAATAAACAACTACTTGGACATGAAAAAGTAAAATATATGTTCTCTCATGCCTTGGTCATTTGGCACACCTCACCCAGCCAGCTCCTCACCATTCATCCTTCCCAGCTCAGCTCACATCCTCCTTACTATTTCCCAATACTCCATTCTGAATTAGATGCTGTTTGTGTATTTCCTATAGTACTTACCTCAGCCTACAATAATTGCCTCTTTGCTGGTCTGCTTCTCTCGTTATCAGAAGGCAGAGATTGTGTCCCTTAGCTGTATGCCTCTAGATAGTGTTAGACACCTAAGATGCTCTATAAATGTTCCCCAAATAAATACACCAATTAATTGCCATAAAAATCTTGGAGGGAAAGGAGAAATGAGTGAGCGATAAGAAAAGAAAATTGAGCAGAGTGACGTGGCTTGTCCAACATCCATCACATTGACTTTTAATATTTTTCAACTACAGAGTCACAGGTGTGCATACAGTGAATTTTGGAATATTGCTGCTACTATGACGGGTGTATAAACACAGAAACACAGCCGCCCTTGCTTGTTACCTGAAAATAGGTGACGATCATTGCTTCCCTCCATTGTGTCTGTGTTTTTGCAGAAGACGTAAATCTTC
>NW_003852493.1:1188616-1189517 GCF_000181295.1 Otolemur garnettii | reverse complement strand
TATGACACGGATATAACCCTGCCTCAGACTAACTGAGCTGATGTGGAGAGACTGGACAAACCGTAGCTTCCAAGCCTCTTTGCAGCCACCTTTTATCTGCCTGGTGAGGCTGTGCAGCTCCCTTTTCTTTTCATGGGAAGGGAGCATTAGTGACACAAAAGGCTTTAAGCAGCTCAGTGGCTTTTTCACTCTCAAGTCTAAATCATGCAGACTTTAAAGAGAGGGAAGAAAATCAAAGTGAAATGATGACACAAATTTTGCGGAGGCAAAACTGCCTGTCTTAAAATAAAATGCAGTAAGTCTAGGGCGTATCATTCTGAAAACTTGCTGGCATTCTCAGTGGTCACAATTTTTAAATCCAGTTTAGGGTGAGTTATTACGTGTTTTTCTTGGCCCTTTATTTCAGCAACAGTGAAGCGGTATTAACAAATGAGAGCATGTGGGTGCTACTCCCCACATCATTTCACACACTTGTGCATTTAAAGAAAGCCCTAACTCAACAGAGTCACCTGCGTAACACAAGGACAGTCTTCACTTGCTCTCTCACAGAAAGAAGCAACTGTCACAGGGAATAGATCCAGGAGATGTATTTAAATAAGAAGAGACAGGCGCTTGGTTTACCTTGTATTGTTCTTCCCAGGCCCCTCTGGTTAGCCTCTGAACTACATTTGTCAAATAATAATTTTGAATACCGTAAGATACTTAAATCAAAATATTAATTAGACATAGTTTCTACATTTCATAAGCTTAAAGTTTAAGCATTTCCCTAAAATGAAGACTACATATTGTAGTAAAAAGATACTCCAAATCCTTGAAGCTGTAAATTTTAAAATTTTATCAGTATTATTTACATTACTATTTATTATGCTATTATACCTATTGATGGACTGTTTAGAGTGGG
>NW_003852493.1:1185911-1187082 GCF_000181295.1 Otolemur garnettii | reverse complement strand
GTGGATATTTGTCAGACTTTTTTTTTTTTTTTTTGTAGAGACAGTCTCACTTTATACCCCTTGGTAGAGTGCTGTGGCATCACACAGCTCACAGCAACCTCTAACTCCTGGGTTTATGCCATTCTCCTGGCTCAGCCTCCCGAGTAGCTGGGACTAGAGATATCAGCGACAACACCTGGCTATTTTTTTTTTTAATTAAATCATAGCCATGTACATTAATGCAATCACAGAGTACAATGTGCTGGTTTTATATACAATTTGAAATATTTTCATCAAACTGGTTAACATAGCCTTCATGGCATTTTCTTAGTTATTTTGTGTTAAGACATTTATATTCCACATTTACTAAATTTCACATGTACCCTTGTAAGATGCACTGTAGGTGTGGCTCCACCAATTACTCACCCTCCACCCATCTTCCTCCCTTGCCTCCCCTCCCTCTCCCTTTCCCCCATATTCTTGGGTTATAATTGGGTTATACCTTTCATAAGAAAGCTATAAATTAGTTTCATAGTAGGACTGAGTACTTTGGATACTTTTTTTTCCATTCTTGAGATACTTTGCTAAGAAGAATATGTTCCAGCTCCATCCATGTAAACATGAAAGAGGTAAAGTCTCCATCTTTCTTTAAGGCTGCATGATATTCCACGCTGTACATATGCCACGATTTATTGATCCATTCGTGGGTCAATGGGCACTTGGGCCTCTTCCGTAACTTAGCAATTATTAATTGGGCTGCAATAAAAATTCTTATACCTTGTACAAATATCTTTGTTATAATGTGATTTTTGGTCTTCTGGATATATATCTAGTAGAGGAATTGTAGGATCAAATGACAAGTCTGTTTTTAGAGCCCTAAGTTTTTTCCAAACATCTTTCCAAAAGGAACGTATTAGTTTGCATTCCCACCAGCAGTGTAGAAGTGTTCCCTTTTCTCCACTTCCACACCAACATCTCTGGTTTGGGGATTTTGTGATGTGGGCTAATCTTATTGGAGTTAGATGATATCTCAAAGTAGTTTTGATTTGCATTTCTCTGATGATTAAGGATGATGAGCATTTTTTCATATATCCATAGGCCATGAGCCTGTCTTCTTCAGAGAAGGTTCTCTTCAAGTCCCTTGCCCACCCTGAGATGGGATCACTTGTTCTTTTCTCGCTAATATGTTTGA
>NW_003852493.1:1177698-1185232 GCF_000181295.1 Otolemur garnettii | reverse complement strand
TGCGCCAGGCTATTTTTTGTTGCAGTTTGGCCGGAGCTGTGTTTGAACTCATCACCCTCAGTATATGGGGCTAATGCCCTACTCACTGAGCCACAGGTGCTGCCCTAGCTATTTGTTTTTATTGTTGTTGCAGTTGTCGTTGTTTTACCTGGCCCAGGTCAGATTCAAACCCACCAGCCTCTGTGTATGTGGCTGGCGCCCTACCCACTGAGCTACAGGTGCCGCCTCATTTATAAGTTTTTTATGTTGGAGAAAATAAAGTGTTAAGGATGAGAAGCAAGGTATATAATTTTATTTACTGCATGGCCATGACTTCATTAAAATAAGCACAGCAAAAAGAAGAGAACATTCTACATTACTAAGGGTAGTAGTTATCTTTGAGCTAAAGGGATAATGAGTTTTGGGAGATTTTTTTCTAAGTTTTCTATATTTTCAAAAATGTATATATTCATGCTAAATCTAATTAAGAACATTTAGAATTTTTCTATTATAATAAAGTACACAGGTCCTAAAACAACCATTTTAACAATTTCTGTGGATACAGTTCAATGGCATTAAGTGCATTCACATTATTGTGCAATCATTACTACATCAATCTCCAGAATTTTTTGGTCTTTCCCAAATGAAACTCTGTGCTCAGTAACACTAATTCTCTAATATGCCTCTTCCCAATGCTAGATAATGACTACTATACTTTTCTTATGAATTTGACCACTTTAGATACCTCAGTGGAATCACACAACATTTATTCTTCTGTATCTGGCCTATTTCATAATGTCTTCAAGGTTCATCCATGTTGCAGCATTATCAGAATTTCATTCCTTTCTCAGTCTGAATAACATGCCACATTTTATCACTTCAGTTTCTGATAGACATTGGGCTGCTTTCACCTTTTAGTTATTGCAAATAAATCTGCTATGAACGCTGGTATACGTATATACGTTGGAGTAAATGTTTTCCATTTTTAGGAGGATGTACATAGAAGTAGAATTAATGGAACATACAGAAATTCTGTTTAGTATTTTGAGGAAGCACCACAGTGTTTTTCACAGTGGCTCCACCATTTTACAATCCCACCACCAATGCACAAAAGTTCCAATTTCTCCACGTTCTTAGCATTTTTTACTTCACAAGGTCAAATTCTTTATGTTGAAATCCTTCTAACACATATAACTCATTTTCCAGCCTTATTTTAAAAAGAAAATGTTGAACAAAATTTAATGTTTTTTTTTCTTTTATTACCAACACACGCTGATGCCCTCACAAGTACTACTGTGATATACGTTTATTCCAGATCTTGCTATGTGCTAGATAGTGTTCAAATTATTTCTGTGGAATAGATCAATTTTTTCAAAATTTCATACAATATGATTTTCATTTTAAAGATAAGTAAATAAGGTACATTTTTTAAAACTTGCTCAAGATCACATGGCTAGTAAATAAAAACAGCAGGATTCAAAGCCAGGCCTTTCCATTTTACTAGACTCCTTACCATCTCTTTGTCTTCTTAGTAAATGTCCTTTATGTGCCTAGAAAATCTGTGGACGCTGTTTAATGTTTTTTTTTGCTTCCTTTTGACATTATTCCTTGTGGTTTTAAAAGCACCAACCTCTAGCCATTTCTTCTCTCTAACCACGTACTGATATTGATATACTGCCCTCAAGAAAAACAGGTAAAAGAGGGAATTGAAACTATGTGAAAAATAAAAACGTACATAGGCTGTGAGAGATAATTTGCAGGGTCATCCAAGGGTTAAAGTATATGATGTTAAATATTTAGTTTTCATGCCATCTATTTGGGGGAGTAAAGTACCCATTTTGCTTATTTCTGGCTTTCTTCTTGTGTTTCAGTTCCTGAGTCTGCTCTTCTGAATGGCTTCTGAATAAGAGTCCTTACTCTAAGTCCCATTTATATTGTGTAATACAGTGTAACTTATTTTTAGAAAAGTCTGCCCCAAAGCAATAATTATACTTTCAGCGTCTGAAATTTTCTCTTTTAAAATGGCTACATACACAGTGGTTATGGCACCAGCCACATGCACTGAGGGTGGCAAGTTCGAACCGGGCCCAGGCCAGCTAAACAACAATGACAACTGCAACAACAAAAAAATAGCCTGGTATTGTGGGGGGGTGCCTGTAGCTACTTGGGAGGCTAAAGCAAGAGAACCACTTAAGCCCAAAAGTTCGAGGTTGCTGTGAACTGTGATGCCATGGCACTGTACTGAGGGCAACATAGAGAGACTCTGTCTGAAATATATATATAAAATAAAAGTCTGCATAATATTTTCATAATACACAAAATAAGATAATCAACAAGAAAGCTTTTGTTTTTGAAAATGGTCCTACATCAAAGCTATTCAAACTACAAATTATAGTTGCCATCAATATCGGCCTGGGATACCACTGCTGTATTTATTATATGCCATAGATGTATATTTTCTAGGAAGAGTAGGTGTCTCTGTCCTCATGTAACAGTTTAATTAAAAATTGCTAAGCATTTAACTCTCAAAAAAATCCAACCTACTTATTTCCAGTGAAGGAGAAGAGGTTACTCACTACTTAAATAAATATAAAAGTGAGTCCTTCTATGTATTAAAAACTTTTTCTTTAATGTGAATTATCAGTATGTCCCTCATCTTATGTCATGTCACTATTTTTCTAGAAATAAAGCCTTTTGAACATCAACATTTCCGAATAGTTTCTCTTTTTTATTTGAAAAATACTTTACCAGTAGTTTCTTTTTTCTCACTTTAAGAATTTCCTAGGAAACGGGTGAATAAAAAAAAGCTAAGAACAAACTGTTCACTTGAAATACAAAAGGAAAAAACAAGTTTTTTGTAGAAAAGCTTTGGCATCCTGAACACCCTTCAGTTGGTTAATAAGTGATAGATGTAATTTTGTAGTATCAGGTTTATAGTTAATTTCCACCTAAATGTTCCAAGTAGTTTTGTTCAACAAGATCAGAGTAGGGGGGAATGAAGGAAACAATCCCACTGTTTTATTGAACAAAACCAGAGTACTGAATGAATGAGCTGTGCAGGAAGAATCATTATCTTATTCAATGACTCTTGGGGTGGTTAACAGTTAAAGCTAAAAGAAACAAAGTCAGGGTGGTACCTGATGTCTTCTAAGAGTGGGCTCCCCTGAACTAAAGTCAGAGGAGAAGCCTGACTAAAGTCAGGGGAGACGTACCATCAGGTCAGAAGTACCTGATGTCTTCTAAGAGTGGGCTCCCCTGAACTAGTTTTGACTAAATATAAACCACTTCCCAGCCATTGCCATTTGATCATGTTAACACTGACTTTTGACTAAAACAGGAATATTGTTAATAGTAATAAATAAACTCAAATTCTGATAAGGATTCAACATTTTTAGCATCCTGCCGTGCTCAACCATAAAAATGTACTATAAACCAACTCTATCGTTTTGTCACATAAAGGAGTAAGTCCTCTATTCATCCACAGCCAACTTCTGCTAAACACACAATCTGGTACAAGTTAACACCCCTGCAGTTCAGCTTCTATTCTCTGATCTTGGGTTTTTCTAAATTTCTATTACTTTTCTACCAGTCATTTCAGTATTGCTTTATATTGTCTTAAATTTGAGTAACTTTTTCCACATATACATATTACATTTTATTAAGCATCACCCACATTAACTAAATAGACTGATTTTACAGTAACATTTAAATAAGTTATTTTCAATCAGTTAATAACACAGTTTTTTCAAAGAAGAAATTGTGTAGAGTGAGGCATTCTACAGGCCTGAGCAAATCACATGGAACTAGAATAGTAAACCAGGTAACTGTGCAGGAAGCCCAGAGGCTGAGTTCTCAGCTGTTAAATCCCCCACCCCAATAAGGAAAGCTATTTAAATCAATCTTATTGCAACCGATGTACAATAAACATCCCAAAATTGAAAACTCTTAACTAAAAGGCATTTCATTCTATGTTAGGATGGTCATGAAATAGTGCAAAAAAAATTTAAGGAACCCTTTGACCATGGAATAAATAGTGTTTCAGAGGACAAAAATAAAGAGGACTTGCCAAGCAAATAGAGTAGAATTAAGAATAGAGTTAAAGGCTGAGTGCTGTGGTTCATGCCTATAATCTGAGCACTTTGGGAGGCCGAGGCAGGAGGATTACTTGAGGCCAGTAGCTTGAGACCAGTCTAGGTGACATAGTGAGTCCCTAACTCTGCAAAAACAATAAATTAGCGAGGCATGGCGTGGTGGCATGCCACTGTAGCTCTAGCTACTTGGGGAGGCTGAGACAAGAGGATTGCTTGAGCCCAGGAGCTCAAAGTTACATACAGTGAGCTATGGTTGCACTATTACCCTCTAGCCTGGGTGACAGAGCCAGGAAAAAAAGGCAAGGGGGCAGAGCAAGATGGCAAATTACAGACATCCCCTTGCCACCTACTCTTGGTGAGACAGGTGTCAGAGGATTTTGGCTAACTCTGCCTGGGTGAACCTACCCCAAAATATTGCTCTGATTTTTGCTTGTGCACCAGACTACTCCCTAGACTGCCATCCTCCAGTTTTTGCTTTTGCACTGGACTCCTCCCTGGACTGCCTTGGAGGGGAATGCACAAGCTAGAGAACTCAAGCAGTACCAGGCAGCCCAGGTTGTGTGTCAGGCAAGGTGAAGCTCCCACTGCATTGGCTACAGGCAAGCCACCACTGTGGGAAGCCACATAGGAGAAGCAGTCCACAAGGTCCTAATGTATGGCTGGCTCTAGCAGTGTGCTGAGCTCAGGCAGCCATCCTTGGGTTGAGTTGAATGCACATCTCTCCCAGGGAAAGCCATTTTATTATCAGGTACAGTGTTTGAAAGGTCAAGACATGCCACCAAAGAAATCTAGTGAGAGCTTTGGGACCCTAATCCTGCGGGTACTAAGTCCTGGTGAAATGACCAGGCCATGACTGGGGGGCAAGTAAGTCAGGAGGACAGGTCAAACTTTCTTCTGAGTCTGGAGAGTGGCTTCTGGTCCCCAGTATTATACAGCAAAAACAGTGTGTGTATGTTCTCCCTCTCCTAACACCACAGCGCCCTCTGGTGACCAGGTAATATATTGCAATTTATACACTCAGATTTTTTTCTCTTTTTTTTTTTGCTTTTCTCCCCAATTTTTCCCTTAGTTTTTCTTTCCTTTTCTTTTTTGTTTTACCTGTTGTTTTTTGTTTGGTTTGATTTTGTGTGGTTGTATTTTTATTTTTTCATTTTTACTTACTTCAACAGCAAGGGCTCCTCCATTTTGGTTATGCTTTTTCACCTCCTTTTATTCTTTCTTTTTTCCTCCTTACGGTGGACATTTTTCTACTTTTCGTGTTTTAGCCACATAAATTTCTCATACAACTAAGATATCCTTTTTTTCTTCAGTTTATACTATAATTGCATTTTTTAAGTTTCTTAATATATTTTTATTATTATACTTTTCACGTAGGACAGGGGAATCACGACATTGGTTGGGGGGGAAGTCACAGCACTGGTCTGGCTCAAGGAGGCCATGGACTCATAGTCCAGGTGTTCTTCTAACTTGGCCCTTGGAAAGACCCCACTGTGGTATACTGCTGATTCCTTTTCTATATTTGGTGGAGGTGAAGTCTTATTTTTTTTCCCAGGCTGGTAAGGAGATCCTGAGCTCAAGGGACCTACACAGCCCAGCCCACCAAAGTCCTGGAATTGTAGGTGTAGATCAAGTACCCTGCCAAACACCACCATTTCTCCTGTCTCTTTCTCTCTTTCTGTCTTCTTCTCTCCCTTTCTTCAACTCTTTCCTTTCACCCCTGATTCTTTTTTTTTCCAATGACTATATGTTTTTCTTTCCTTTCTCCCTTCTTACTCTTTACCATTCTCTTCCTTTTGGCCTTATACCTAAAGGCCATTTCAACACCTAAGTTCAGAGACAAGGTAATTTAAAGGAAAGGAGGCCATGAAAGGAAAAAGTAGGGGGAAGAAGTGAGCAAGAAGAAAATACACATGAGTAAGAAGCAGTAGAAAAATTCTAGCAGTATGAAAACTCAGAACACAGCAACTCCTCCAAGGTATTATAAGGTAGCCACCACAGAGGATTCCACCTATAAAGATATAATAGAAATGACAAAAAGTGAATATAAAATATGGATGGCAAAGGTGATAAAAGAGAGTGACAAGAAAGGGGAAAAACAGAACCAAAAAAAATAGATGAAAGATACGAAGAATAAAGAAAGGCTATGGCAAACTGGGAGGCCAACACAGGTGGATTGCCTGAGCTCACAGGTTTGAGGTCAATCTGAGCTAGAGCAAGACTTCATCTCTAAAAATAGCCAGGAATTGTGGCAGGTGCCTATAGCCCCAGCTAATCAGGAGATTGAGACAAGAGAATTGCTTAAACCTAAGAGTTGGAGGTTGCTATGGGCTATAATGCCACAGCACTCTACCAAGGATGACAAGGTGAGATGCTGTCTCCAAAACAAAACAAAAAAGAAAAGAAAGGATATGGCAGAGCTTAAGGAGTTGAAGGAGTCAATCAGAGAATTTAAAGATGTAATAGAGTATCAATAATAGATTAGACCACAGAGAAGAAAGAATCTCAGAACTTGAGGATAAAGCTCTTCAGTTAACACAGGAAGCTAAAGAGGTAGGCAAGAAAAAAGAGAAAGCAGAACATTTCCTGAGAGAATTATGGGACTTAACAAAGCATTGAAACATAGAACATATAGAGAAACCTAAATAGGAAGAAAAACATCCAAAGCAATGGAGGCCCTAGTGGAGGATATCATAAATGAAAATTTCCTACCTTTCACTAAAGATTACAAAACAATCCTTTTAGAGGGCTATTGAACACTGCGTCATCTCAGCACAAATACAGCACGTCAAAGACACATTATAATAAACCTGTCCAAAGAGAAAATTCTGCAAGCAGCCAGGAATAAGTGGGACAGAACCATTAGGGTAAAAGTGGACTTTATAGCTAAAACTTTGCAAACCAGAAGAGAATGGTCATCTACCTTTTACCTCCTTAAACAGAACAATTTTCAGCCTCAGTTTTATCTCTTATTAAACTAAGCTTCGAAATTGATGGAGAAATCAAATCTTTTACTGACATGCAAATATTGAGGAAATTTTCCACAAGACCAGCTCTAAAGGAAATACTTGGACCTATTATACAGACTGAACATCACAATGGATTACCAGAAAACTAAACACCCAGAAACTAATGGACGAAACCTACCTTCCACAATGGAGCAAAGGATAAAACTAACCAATGGATTTTTACAAAATAATATGAATAGAACTCCACCACACTTATCAACTCTCTCAATTAACATAAATGGTTTGAATTACCCACTGAAGAGGCACAGACTGGCCAATGAATCAAAAGGCACAAGTTGGGCAGTGCCCGTAGCTCAGTGAGTAAGGTGCCAGCCACATACACTGAGGCTGGGAGGTTCAAATCAGGCCCAGGGCCAGCTAAAACAACAATGACAACTGCAACAACAACAAAAATAGCTGGCATTGTGGCGGGTGCCTGTAGTCCCAGCTACTTGGGAG
>NW_003852493.1:1164561-1177534 GCF_000181295.1 Otolemur garnettii | reverse complement strand
AAAGAACAAAACAAGACAGGTGAAGGATTGGAAACAATATTTCAGGCAAATGAATCAGAAGAAAGGAGGAGTTGCAATCTTATTTTCATATATAAGGTAATTTAAAGCAACTAAAGTTAAGAAAGATAAAGATGGTCACTTCATATTGGTCAAGGGAACAATTTAACAAGAGGACAATTTCAATTCTAAATATTTATGAATCCAACTTCAATGCTCCCAGATTTATAAAATAGACAATTGGTAGGAGGAGTATGAAATTCTATAACACCATAATACTGGGGACTTTAACACTCTTCTGGCAGGAATGGACAGATCCTCTAAACAGAAACTGAACAATGATACAAGGGACCTAGAAAAGACATGACCCTAGAAAAAATGGGTTTATTAGATATATGCAGAACACATCATCCCAAAGCTAAGGAATTAGTTCTTCTCATCAGCCCATGGAATATACTCCAAAGTAGACCATATCTTAGGACACAAAGCTAACCTCAACAAAATTAAAAGAACTGAAATTATACCAAGTATTTTCTCAGACTACAAGGCAATAAAGTTGGAATTCAACTCCAACAAAACTTTCATACCACACAAAAGAATGGCAATTAAAGGGTGGTGCCTGTGGCTCAAAGGGGTAGGGTGCCAGCCCCATATGCCAAAGGTGGTGGGTTCAAACCCAGCCCTGGACAAAAACTGGAAAAAAAAAAAAAAGAATGGCAATTAAATTACTTTAGGTTGAATGACAGTTGAGTCAAAGAAGAGATAATGGAAGAAATTATTCAAAAATAGTCTTAAGAGGGAAATTTTGCATGTATATCTACATCCAAAAAACAGAAAGAGAGCACATCAACAAATTAATCAATTATCTGAAGTAAATGGAAAAGGAATACCAATACAATCCCCAACCTACCAGAAAAAAATAAATAACCAAAATGAAATCAGAAATAAATGAATTTGAAAACAAAATAATCATTCAGAAATTAATAAAACAAAAAGTTGGATTAAATAGATAAACCTTTGGCCAGATGAATTAAATAAATAAACCTTTTGACCAATACCACAATACCACAGAAATACAAGAAATTATCCCTGGCTACCACAAGGAAAACGTGACAATATGGAGGAAATGGACCAATATCTGAAATCACACCATCTCCCTAGACTTAACCAGGATGAAATAAACCTCTTAAACAGAACAATATCAAGCACTGAGATCAAAGAAACAATAAAAATCTTCCAATAACAGAAGCCCTGGACAAGAGGGCTTCACAGCAGAATTCCTTTACACCTTCAAAGATGAGCTTATACCTATGCTGCAGAACCTATTCCAAAACCATTGCAAAGGAATAAACCTCCCCTAACAAGTTTTATGAAGCAAACATCACCCTGATACCTAAACCAGGAAATGATCCAACTGAAAAAGAGAACTTCAGGCTAATTTCACTAATGAAATAGTGAAAAATACAAATACAAAATACTCAACAAAATTTTAACAAATAGACTACAGCTACACATTAAAAAAATTATTTATCACGATTAAATAGCCTTCATCCAAAGGATGTGGTTGGTTTAACATACACAAATCTATAAATGTAATTCAACATATCAACAGAAGCAAGAACAAAGACCATATGATCCTCTCAATAGATGCAGAAAAAGCGTTTGTTAAAGTCAGCATCCTTTTTTAACAAGAACACTTTTAAAAATAGGCATAGGTGGCACATTTCTTAAACTGATTAAAGCAATCTACGACAAACCCACAGCTACTATCATACTGAATGTGGTAAAACTGAAAGTTTTTCCACTTAAAACTGGAAACAGACAAGGATGTCCTCTGTTGCCAGTACTTTTCAACATAGTTCTGGAAGTTCTAGGCAATGTGATCAGGCAAGAAAAGGATATAAAGGGCATCCAAATGGGGACAGAGGAGGTCAAACACTCACTCTTTGCTGATGATAAGATCTTATATAGAGAGAACCCCAGAGATTTAACCACAAGACTCCTGGAAGTGATCAAGAAATACAGTAATGTCTCCAGGTATAAAAATCAATGTCCAGGTGTAAAACTGTCTACACGCCAATAACAACCAAGTCAAGAAGCTAATCAAAGACACAGTTGCCTTCACAGTAGTTTGAAAGAAAATGAAATACCTAGCAATACACCTAACAAAAGAGACAAAGGACTTCTACAAAAAGAATTATGAAATCTTATGAAAACAAATAGCAGAAGACATCAACAAATGGAAGAACATACCACGCTCTTGGCTGGGAAGAATAAACATTGTTAAACTGTCTATTCTACCTGAAGCAATTTACAGATGCAGAAGAACTATACAAAAATAGTTCTTCATTTAGTATGGAATGAGAAAAACCTGGTATAGCCAGGCAATTCTTAGTAATAAAAACAAAGGCAGAGGCATCACTCTATTAGACTTTATATTACAAGATCTTAGTAAGCAAAATAGCATGGGATTGGCACAAAAATAGAGACATAAACACATGAAACTGAATAGAAAACAAAAAATATGAATCTAGTCTCTTATGACCATCTGATCTTTGATAAACCAAACAAAAACATACACTGGGCAAAAGAATCCCTATTCATAAAAGGTGCTGGGAAAACTGGAAACCACATTTAAAAGACTGAAACTGGACCTGCACCTTTCACCACTTACAAAAATTGATTCAAGATGGATAAAAGATTTAAATCTAAGCCATGAAACAGTAAAAATCCCAGAAGAAAGTGTAGGGAAAACTCTGGAGGACGTCAGCCTGGGGAAAAGATTTTATGAAGAAGACTTCAGTGGCAATTACAACAACAATAAAAATAAACAAATAGGATTTAATTAAACTGAAAAGTGTCTGTACAGCTAAGAACACAATTAAAGCAAATAAACAACCTTCAGAATGGGAAAATATATTTGCATGTTACGAATCTGACCATGGTTTGAAAACTAGAATATATAGAGAACTCAAAGTAATCAACAAAAACAAAGCAAACAATCCCATCTATTACTGGGCAAGAGACATGAACAGAACCTTCTATGAGAAAGACACCCAAATGGCTAACAAACATGAAAAAATGCTCATCATCCTTAATCATCAGAGAAATGCAAACCACCCTGAGATAAAGCTACCCTCAGTGAGAATAACCCACATCACAAAGTTTCGAAGTTGTAGATGCTGGCATGGATGTGGAAAGAAGGGAACAATTTTACTCTGCTGGGACTGCAAACTAATATACCCTTTTTGGAAAGAAGTATGAAGAATCCTCAAAGAACTCAAACTAGACTTCCCATTTGATCCCACAGCAGTCCCATCACTAGGCATCCATCCAGAAGGAAAAAAATAATCATTTTATCATAAGGACATTTGCACTAGATTGTTTATTGCACCTCAATTTACAATTGCCAACATGTAGAAACAAACCAACTCATTTCAATTTAAGTTGAGGGAAGTGTGAATGAGGTAGGGGGCAAGGTACACGGGGTAGGGACTGCTGTGCTCCCATTTGATGGACACAATTAAAAGAGGGACTCTACCTAACATATGCAAATATTCTAACCTAGTCGTTTGTACCCTTACGTTAACGTGAAATTTAAAAAGAGCTTAAAATCACAAAATAGCTACTGCATTTAATCTTATTTTTAATTGACAAATAATTGATAACTATATATTTATTAGAAACAAAGTGATATTCTGATACATGTATACCTTGAGGAATGATCAAATCTGAGTAATTAGCATACCCATCCCTTCAAGTATGTATCATTTCTTTGGGTGGTAACATCCCATAGGAACTTAGCAAATGTATTCTCTTATACGTTTGGACTGGCCTTCACATTACTGGTTTCCAGTTGAAAGAAGCAGAGGATATGAAGGGAGAAAGGAAGGAGAAAAGGAAGGAGAGGAAAGAAAATAAAAATATGTGAGAGAACTCAGAAGTATTCTTCTAGAGCTTACGGAACATACTCTGACAGGTTTCATAGGAACCAACAGCAAAATTATAATGAGCCAAAGCCTCAATAAGGTACCTAAAACATCTGTAATTTGGTTTGAAATGCATCATTTTACGGAAAACGGGGAGAGCTTCAGCAGTTGCCCGGTGTTCGTGATGGATGCTGATGAGCAATTCCCTTAAACAACTGATTTACTGCCAGCAAACAAAAACTCGGGAAGCACATCCAAAAACTCATCTGCAATTAAAATTACAAGCAAGTGGTCATTCTATGCACCTCCCTTAGCAGAGAGGTGACCCTGCTCCTGGCAACCACCTCCACACAAGGGCCACGGAAGAACAAGGCCTTCCTCTAACTCCCATTCCTTGGCCAAAGAAATCTCTGTAAAACCTGTCATGCTCTGTCTCCCAGTCTCCTAACGGGGATAGAGATGGAGCTCTTCTTTCACCCTCTCTCCCTTTTTTCTTTCTTTCCTTCTTCCCCGACTTTGTAAATGTAAATACATTGCTTTTCTTCAAAACATTCTCAGATCGCCCCACTCCAGTAGAAATCTGTCACAGGCAAGACGAAGTCAGGCACAGGCGCCCGCCGGGGGCCGGTGCCTTCGCCTTTGCCAGCACCATCTGGCACCTGGGATTCGCAGCCACTTTCCATCCACTCAGGGGTCAGAGGAGTGACTGGCAAAGGACACGCCAAGCTGGCACGTCCCAGTTCTTCTGAAACTTTCGGTTGACCGCACCCTTCCCCCATAAACTCTTTAATCATCCATTAAGCTAGAAGAGTACAGTGACCTCTGCCTGGCCTTTGGAGTTGCAAAAGAAGCGAATCAAGAAATGCAAGAGGAGGTTTCGCCCCTTTGTTTCCTCCACCACTCCGCAGCGGCGGGCGCAGAGTGGCGTTGCGGCCGGAAGGGGCCGCTGTTTGCTCAGAGCAGCAGCCGCGCCGTGCGCCTCCCACGGCCCGGCTGGCCCAGCCCCGCCAAGTTCCAACAGCCCCCAGTCGTGCGAGAGCCGGGAACCAGCACTGCCCGGGCAGGAGCGGACGGCGCAGGAGAGGCAGGCTGTGGCGCGCGGCGGAAAGGCTCCTGGGAAACTCCCACGGCCCAGGGACTTTCGAAAGGAGACAGCTAGAGTCTCCGCGCGCGCAAGTGTGCAAGTAAGCGCTCAGCTCGGCACCTGTTTCTCTCCAGCCACTGCCTTTCCTCCACTCGGAATCGCGCCTCCCCGGACACCAGCCCTCTCCCGCGATGAATCCGGCGCTGGGCAACCAGACCGACGTGGCGGGCTTGTTCCTGGCCAACAGCAGCGAGGCACTGGAGCGCGCAGTACGATGCTGCACCCAGGCGTCCGTTGTGACCGACGACGGCTTCGCCGAGGGCAGCCCGGACGAGCGCAGCTTGTACATCATGCGCGTGGTGCAGATCGCGGTCATGTGCGTGCTCTCGCTCACCGTGGTCTTCGGCATCTTCTTCCTCGGCTGCAATCTTCTCATCAAGTCCGAGGGCATGATCAACTTCCTGGTGAAGGACCGGAGACCGTCTAAGGAGGTGGAGGCGGTGGTCGTGGGGCCCTACTGACCGGTCCTCCGGCTCCCGCGGCAGCCGCCCCCGTGTCTCCCCACTTTGCCAGCCCGGCTGCGCCCCTCACCATCAGAGACTGGGCGAAGCAGACCTGTCGGAGTCTAATATTTCTCTTGACTTCTACCTTTCGGGATGAAGCGACCCGTTTCTCTCGGCCTCCGAAAGTTCCCATGCCTGAAGGAGGAAAGCTTCTGACTTCGGGACTTAGCAGCAGGTGGCTAGAAGAGGGTGTCAAGGGTGCAGAACTTTGGAAGCTGCCGCTTGCTTGGGACGTGGGAGACAGGCGGGGCGAAGGCCGTTCCCTACCCGCAGGTGGGCCTAGCGCTGGGGGCAGTTGGAGAGGGTAGGCAGGGGAGAGACCCAGAGGCACCGATCATCTGGTGGCCGGAAAATGACTTGTTTATACACCGCGCGGCAGACCCCCGGGGACGCACAAAAATCCGCGTCCGGATGTGCACCCGCTCTCTCTCCTGCTCGCTCCAGCCCTGGCGGGAAGAGGCGATAAATACCTTTGATTGATTGTAACGTGTTTTAAGGGATTTTGTTTGCTTGTATACAAATATTTGATAAGTCCTTTTCTGCCCCAGTGGCCTGTTTGCCTGCCCGAGGGGTAGAGTTTTGTCTTGGGAGCGGGGGTGGGGGGAGGGGGAAGCCTGCGAATGTGAACGGGGTGACTGTTTCCTTTAGTGCATTTTCAACTGGGTCTTTTTTTTTCCGTGGGGGAAAGCGGTCCAGCTGACCCCGGACAAAGACCCAGAATAGAACTTATAGCTCGTGACTGCACGGTTTACGCCACTAAAGTGCTCTTGACATCCGTGACACAGTTTTGACTCTTTTTTTCTTATTTAACATTTCCTTAATAAATGCAACATTAAGTGTTTTGTTCCTGGCCTCCTGGTGGTCATTCAGCGCTCCCGACAGGGGGGAACTGGCGGCAGTGAGGAGCCGGGGCAGGAGAATTCGCCTTAAAGAGCTGCAATTCAACTTGTGGATCCTTTGGAGGGGCCGCGACGGAAAGGCCGAGGGACCAGAGAGACGTAGCCAAAGGAGACGCAGGAGCTGTTCTGGAGGCAGCATCCTTCGTTTTCTCGTGTAGTGAATATTTTATATTTCATTTAGTCTCAGCTCTCAGGTAGGTGAGACGACAGGAGGGCCCCGCGGGGAGGTTACACTTCGGTGCCAGGCGCCGGCGGGAACAGAGGATCACACGACTAATGAAAGGGAGAGAAGGCTTGACCAGCCTGTAGGGAGGGCGTCTCTGCCTGGCCAACGGCAGCAAGAGGGGATGGGATGCGGTTCGAGGGAAAAAAATTATAAAATTGGAGGAAAAGTAGCTGCTAAAGTACACGGTGATGCTAATACTGTCTGGGTATACTACTGTTACTAAAACGGAATATTTACC
The DNA here is from genome assembly GCF_000181295.1 of Otolemur garnettii. Taxonomy (NCBI): domain Eukaryota; kingdom Metazoa; phylum Chordata; class Mammalia; order Primates; family Galagidae; genus Otolemur; species Otolemur garnettii. Next base: position 1,170,598 of record NW_003852493.1, on the reverse strand, counting down.
ACTGTCTTTGCTGTAGTACTTTTTCTCAGCAAAAGGGAGTGATTAAAAGAGACTCAGGCTGCTCTTTATAAATGAGAGTAGTCGGGCTGCCACGGGTTCAGAGGCGTTAGCCGAGGTCCTGAATGTCAGAGATGAGTATTAAAGATCAGAACCGAGAAAGATGGGCTGGAGTACAGCTGGAGATCCATGGCCGTTGGCATATCCAGGGTTCAGAAATTGACAGTGTGGGAAAGAAAAGCCTAGAAAAAACGTGTCTGTGAAAATAGAACACAGAATACTCTACCTTCAAGCTTAAACTTGGCAAAAGGTTTTGAGCAGTTTATGTTTATGCCTGGGGTAGAATATTTTCAAAACTGTAAAGGATCCACTAAGATGCTATAGCAATTCAAATTTCAGAGACTCCAGGATAGCAGCGGTAAGACTGACTAAAATCAAATAACAATAACATGTCCCGTTTCCTGGGGGAGAAGCAGCGACTATCAGTGACTCCAAGGTTAGGATCCAAGGTTTGCCTGCCCTTTAACATCCTGTCCACTACTAGGTGTCCATTTCACTCTCAGAGTAAACTTTGCCGGGAATTACAACCTCACGTAGTTTTTTGAATAGGTTTGGGGAAAAACAGCACTTTGAAGTTTGGCTGGTTCCTGTCTTTTCAACAGGTAAGGGTTCGGTTATTGTTAATCTGGGGAAGGGGCAAGGTCAACAGGACAGTGTGAGTCACGGAAGACAGTTTACTTTTGCTAACGGGCAGGACGGGAAACGGAGGTGTCTTATTTTGTAGGGCTGTCCTATTTTATAGACGTTTCTGTGGCACTGATTTCATCTGCTCCCTCTGTTTGAAAGGCGAAACAAAGCAGAGCAATGGGTTCACTCTGGGACAAACCAGACGTTCAAAATTTAACTTAGGTTTTTGTGGCTACAACATACACTGAGGGTCCACTCTCTTAAAGATTTATTAGCCCAGCAGAGAATTCGGTGCTCTGGTGAAAATGTATTTGGGATTAAAAAAACAAATCAGCTGGAGTTTGTAGGAAACTCGCCTTGTACACTGCTACATGAAGGCAAGGTGCATGCTTAGAGCTTTCAGTTTTAGACATACTGGGGTGGTGGGGTGGTGGTTAATCATTTAGATCAATTTCAAATTGTTTGTGTACATCAGAGGTTTTCATTTAAAAGTCCTAAAAGTTGAGAGAGGAGCCTTCCCAGGGTGAGGACCTCGTTTATCTTCTCTATCTTGTCCCTCTTAATATTTCTGCACACCTCTTTTCTTTTCCCTGCATCTCAAAAGCAAAATTTATGGTTTCTCCTTATCTCATATATCCAGATTTATTCTCTTCCCCCTAAAATTTGTGATCATGAGAGTAACCAGAATCTGTAAAATGTAGTTGTTAGGTACAAAAGATAAGTGGACGCAGCTCTGTAATCTGTGATCTATGCAGTATAGGGAAATGCACACAGTCTGAAATGCACATAGCCCTGGGGACTATTTCCTGCCAACAACCCTTCTCTCCAGCTCTTAGATCCATTTGTTACTTAGATGTCAAGTGGTTCTGGCTTTTATAGAGGAGGCTATGTGTGCAAGAAGCTTTTTACACTCCCTATTCCCTAATGGCCAGAGAGTAACCACTTTCTGAGTCCTACACCACTCCCACTCACTCTGCCTTTGACTCTCTTTATCTCTCATTCTAACAAACCAATAAACAAAATTCTTTACTCTTGGCTAGAAGTTACAGAGTGTCAGTCCTTTCCTGCAGACATGCTATAAGGAAAATGCATCTTGAACATCACTCCTCCTATTTGACCTAAAAAAAAACAAGGTCAGCTTTAGAGACGGGAAATGGAATGGAATAAATGCAAAGAGGCAGTTTCTACCATCCCACACTTAAGTCCACCATTTCATCAGTAATTAATAGGAGGCTGTGAGAGAGAGAGACAGATTCCTGTAAAAGCTTACTGGATCTGGCATGCCCATGGGAGTTATCTGACACTTCCTAAAGCCCCTCTGGAAATACAGAAGATGCAGGGAGAGGATTTTGTGGGGGATAAGTGAGAACTCAGACTGAGCGCACAGCTCCAGATACCTCTTAGCCTAATTGGGTGGCCTCCATGTAAGTAACTTAACCAACTATGGATAATATTATTTCTCTTTAGATTATTGATATGAACCTCCCCATTCTCTCTGAAAATGTAGCAAGAACTCAACTGTTGGCCAACATGAGGGAAGTGGAAGCAGAGATCACACACTAGTCTGTCGAGTCTGAGATCACAGCTCCTGGTCCAGTATTTCTGATTTCCAAGCTACCCTGGCCTGTCACTGAACTTTAGTCAGTTCTCTTACTATATCTACCTGCGCTGCGAGTGAGGAGGGGAAAGGTTCACTGTATTGAGATAGGAGAAATTTTGCTTCTGATTTCCAAGCAGCTGGATTAGGCTCATTCCTAAAATAAGGAAGATGGATTCCAAAAGGACATTCTAATTCTATGATTTCATTGGATTAATTTGTTCAACATTTTCTTGTCTCTTAAGATTTTCATACATCTCTTTATCATGTGTCTTAAAAATATACTTTACCTTTCCAGTCTTGGTGTTTTGCATAGAATTTTTTCTCACAAAAGTCAAGTGTTCCTCAACTCAGGATATATTATTGAAAATAATCAAAGCAAAATTTTGGACATCTAGCCAGGCCTGGGTAGATAGCGGTTAATTTAGGAATGAGCCTAATCCAGCTGCTTGGAAACCAGAAGCAAAATTTCTAATATCTCAATACAGTGTACCTTTCTAACCTGATAGCTTACACACTCTCTAAACAGGGCCTTAAATAGCCCAGATCGCTATGTTCTCCCTGGATAAAGCCATGAAAACAAAGCCCAGTGTACTGGAAAGTTAAGAGATTCTTCTAGGTACACCTTCAGGCTCATACACACTATTGTTTATAGAAACTACACGGGTATTTGAAGGCACATTGACAGCCAGTTTTTCTCACCCAAAGCCTTTTTCCCTCTGAGCTTTCGCAGCAGCACACAGCAGCTGCTTCACATGCAATCTAGAGCCTTCCTTGACCTTGGCTTATTATACTTGTCACTTTGGGGGTTGCAATGACAGGAAAGGATTCCAACGTTCATTCTGTTCTGTAAGACTCAAACCTAGTTTGAAAGACTGTCGAAGCAGCAAGTCTGCAGCAGTCCTCCGAAGAGGAATCAATAAATCTTTTTTTTTCCTTGCAATTCCCTTTTAATCTTTTGCCCATTGGTTCAATTGGCCATTTTTTTAAGGCCGGTTCCGGCGGCGTTATTTTTTCTTGTTTATAGTAAGAATAAACAAGGTTTGTTTTCATTTATTTGACTATGTATCTTTTGAAAGGGTAACGGGTAAGTAGTTTTATTTCTTAAATATATTTCAGGGATTGCTTGCTGAAATATTTTTTAGTGGGCAAATGCAGTCATGGAGTGATCATTGTAAAAAGGTTGAGCCATCTGTGATAATGCTTGAACAAATTCTGCCCTAACACCCATTTTAAAACTAGTTTCCATCAGATGGTGATATTCTATGGACTCGTAATTCAAAGAGTAATATGTTTTCAAGCACTCATAGATACTCATACGTACTTACTACTTATTACCGAGAGAAATGTGATGTTTCTTACCCATTTGAACTATAAAACACAGATCTAGACAAACATATAATACAGAAGGGAAGGTATATGATCTACTCACAAGGGTCAGATAGGAAGGAAATTGTTCCTATTTACAATGATGGAATTCATAGTATTGTAAATACACATATATAATTGTGCAGTAGCTTACATGTTGCCATAGTTTATTACAGGGGGAAAAGATTTAAGTTTTTCTTTTTTTTTTTTTGTATTTTTCTTCCCCCTCACCAACGCCTTCTCCTTATGAACTGCTTCCCACGCCCACATCTAAAGATACACTGCCCTGAAAGAATCATTGATTTTTATCCAACAAAGACTCCAGATGTCTGATTGCTCTGAGGAAAAAAATCCCCCTAGGATCCAGAACGTCACTTTTGCTTTATTTATGTCCCTATAAATTGGGCAGGATCATTTAGTTCCTATTCCATGTAATACTGATGAAGGCAGCATTACACGCACATGTTCACACAGTGGTTCCCGTACTGTCTACCCATGAATTAAATTATGTTTATTCTACTACAGACTAAAATTAAGCAGGCGCATTCCACAATTCTTTGTTTTACAATATTTATTTGTTTATAATAAAACAACACATTAAAAAGTTGCAAGTAAATTATCTCAAAATGTTCAGTCCATAAGATTTATATGAAGTCCCCAGAGCCTTACAATACATCTGTATCAGGAGATAGACTTTTTAATCTTTATCTAAGAATTGGAAAGAGAAGCTAAAAGCCGATGAGATCAAAAAGGCAACAATTATATATTGTATATGCTTGAGAATCTTTAAAAGCTAAGTTTAGAGAAATGAGAAGAAATCCTAAATTTGAAGACAGTGAAACCAAAGAGAACCTGTCCAATAATGTCTCTAGAAATTTAGAAGATACTGAGTCCTCAAAACGGTGGTCAGCAACTTTTACATTATGAGACGTTAATGAAAGGATCAAAAACTGCTGAGTAAGGACTAAGCACTGTGAGCACGTGGAAGATTGTTAATTCCTTCTCCATTTCTCTCTTCTTCTCTGTGCAGTCTTGGACTAATAGCAAACATCCTGTCAGCTGGCTCAATTTTCTTATATCCAAAGGACAAACAAGGCTTGCCAGACCTTCTTTTCTTTATCATCAATAAATATTTATTATTTAGTATCCCTTATAGGCGTGACTCTGCACTGGGTACTAACATAGACCTTGGAAGTTAAGTTCAGAGCATCATGGAACTTAAAGGGGCCTTCTGTGATGACATTCTGTCTTCTGTGATGACAGCCTGTCTTCCCTCTGATCCATTTGTGCGTATCCTTGGAGATCCAGCTATGTGCGCCACACACACTTGTGGCTTCTCCACTTGCAGATGAAGTACTCTCTACTATCCTCTACGATTAATATGGGGCCTGAAACACTGAAACAAATTGGTTTGAGTTTCCCCCATGTCCTCAGGCAGTATACACAAAGCTTGCTCTACTTTTTCTATTCAAACTCACGACAAGCACAAATATGGAAGTCCTGAAGAAAGCACTCCAAATGAATTTCTTGAGGCTACGTATGTTTTTCTATAAATTTAGCTCAGGAACAGTGTTTTATTCATTTCCCCCACTGTGATCTTGCAATGACTAAATAATTAACAAAAATATCAAGTGTGAATTTGCTTTCCCCTACATTCTGTAGATGAGCTTTCTAAGATAATGATATATCCTTGTTTAAGGATCCCTCTTTAGGTTGCAATTAGCATAAATCCAGGTCAAGCTATATTTATTTATTTATTTATTTATTTATTTATTTTTAGAGACAGAGTCTTACTTTATCGCCCTCAGTAGAGTGCCATTGCATCACAGCTCACAGCAACTTCCAACTCCTGGGCTTAGGCAATTCTCTTGCTTTAGCCTCCCAAGTAGCTGGGACTACAGACGCCCACCTTGCTAATTGTAACCAGCTGCTCTGCAAGTATCTTCTCCCCTCTGAGACTTGACTAGGCCCTTTCTTGATTCTTACTCACAAGTGGGGGGACAGGGAGCTGATTATGAGGTTGGAAGAAGAAATTTATCAACCATAAAGATGATGTTTAGGAATTTTTTTCTCATAGGGCTCATCACTAAAGGTAAACTCGCTTCCCCTTCAGGCTTCCAGCTGGGAGACCTGAATCTGAGTGCTGGAAGCACTCCTTCTCAGAAAGGAGTCTCTGCATTTTACAGCTCACACAGTGGCCCCTAAGGCACACGTGCAAAAAGAGCACTGTCTTTTGTAGATAACCTACCGTCTTTTTCTTGGCATCATGGCCTTCCTGTATTCTGACAATTTATTCTTCAGAAAATGGTACCTTTACAAAAAGCAGAAACTTTCAAGAGTTAATAACACAAACCATTCTCCTCTAGACATAGGTCAGATTGACTTACA
>NW_003852493.1:1163136-1164044 GCF_000181295.1 Otolemur garnettii | reverse complement strand
CTATGACTCCACGGCACTCTAGCCTCGGGTAATAGAGTGAGACTCTGTCTCCAAAAAAAAAATTAAGTATCTAAGATTTTTGATATTTCCTCAATGAATAATAAAAGTTGATTTTAAAAATGTTCACTAATTAAAATCACTAATATTTATAAAGTTGATAACTACAAACTTTTAGAGATGGCAAATCAATTAACTCTGCTAAATATCAGATGTATCACTTAAATAATAACAATGTAAGGAACCAAATCACAATACTGGAAATCCGAAGTTTTACAATTGAAAATTATTCTTTATTTTAAAGTGAATTTACTGAAGGATTCCTTTAGATCTTCTGTAAACATCTACTTCCAAATTAAAGTAAATACATACCTATCTTTTATTTGAGATTGCATACCTCAAATATTATAGTTTTGAGATTACGTTTTACTGAGTTCTTTGCATTTAATAAACATACAGAATTTTAATTTTCCAACGTAATATTTTCATTCTGCAAAGCAAAGAAAAATTGCACTGATAATTGAGATATAGAAAAGCTAGTCAATGCATGAACCTTGGCTATTTGATGTTGGGTTCCATCTCATGCTTAATGTGCTGGATAGAGAGAAAGGAAGAAAATATTAACAGTATTCCATGATTCAGTGATTTTTGAAATAAAAATAGTTTCAATTTGTGATTCCACGAATTCAGAAAGAGTGCTCAGACACTGAAAAGTGCAATGAGACACTTTTTATGACCACCAAGGGCATTTTTTTTTTAGAGTCTGGCTTAAGTGGCATGTAACAGTCACTTAAAAAAGGTTGAGTGAAATTACAAACTTATAATATTTCTGTATTTCAGTGAAATTATATGCCAGAATATTAGCCCATTCTAGAATCTTAGCTGATTTTATTCTATCCTATATTTTCTTT
>NW_003852493.1:1157979-1161693 GCF_000181295.1 Otolemur garnettii | reverse complement strand
GTAGACTCTCCCGGGGGGGAAAGCAAATGTCCTGCTCTCCTCCTTTTCTTAATGATTCCAAACCTAGAATGGGTTCTGGTGCTAAGATATCATTTGTAAAAAGTTGTAAATAAACTCAGATCATTTTCAAAAGAAAGCAACTATGCTGGCAAAGGGTTCTAACACTATTTTAGATAAAAAATGGTCAAAAGAGTTGGCAGTGTTTACCACTGAGAAAAAAATAAAGCCTCAGGGATAACAGGAGAGCTGTCCTCCGCTACCTGAGGAACTGCCATAATCAAGGAGGATTACATTTTTTTACTACACCCATAAGTAGTTAAACTGGCAATAGTGAGCAGGAGAAGCCATACGCAAGAGTATTCAAGTATTAACAAGCAGCATCTTTCCAATGTTGGAGCTATGCAAATATGAAGTGAACTTGCTTTGGAAGAGAATAAATTCTCTTGTTACTGGGTGACCATGGAGCAGAAATATTACAAAGGAGATCCAAGAATTAGATAGATGGTTAGACCAGAGTTTTGCTGCCTTCTAATCTCATGATTTTTATTATTTTATTTCTTGACCTTTTGGACAAGAAAGAATGGGCACCCAGCAGGTGACTCTGCTGCCTGGCCTGAACAGCAGCAGTCCTTTCAGGGACTTTGAAGAAGTCTTGTCCTGGGTTACAGGATTGGGGCAATTACTGAAGTAGCAAGACATACAGTACAAATAAGAAGGCCAAATTCTCCTTTCTCACTCATGTGCATTTTCTTACAATTCCCCCAATGTGCTAAAATCACCTTTTAAAAAAAATATCATCACCATAAACACCATAAATTTCTGATCTTACTTCCAAATGGACCACTCCTAATTGGTTTGTTCAGAAGTTCACTCCCAATGACTTTGAGGGTCTTTTATGGAGGCAGCTGTGGACATACTTCTCAGTTTTCTGCAATTTTGAAGACTACTCCTTGCATTAAGCTCCCTACCTCTATAGGAAAATTAAACTGGCTCAGAGGCACCTATTTGTCCAAAACAAGAAGATCCCTGAAGTACAGACTCTCATGGATTTAACAGGATTTTGTTTCCTTACTAAATGGGTAAAAGATGTTAATGGATATATCTTTCTTTCTAATCCAGCATAAGATATAGTCTCTGCCACAGCAAATAATCAAATATAAGAAACAAGTCATTGTCACTAGGGAAGAAAACTTAATAATTTTATGTCTTAAGGCGTGGGGAACAAACACAGAATCCAAGTGTGTAATTATAGCATTGTGTTTCAGAATCTGTACGAAGCTACAAAGAACACAGCCCCTGCTCTGAAGGATATGAGGTTTTTACCAGTGTGCTATTGCAACTGCAAAACCTCTTTCCACAATAGTAAATACTATAGTTCTTTACTGAGTCATGACTCCAAAGAAAAAATTACAGAACAATTTTTTTTTTCTTTCCACAAAAATAATGTTTTAGGCTAAGCCTCTTTCCAGATGGAAGAGGCATTCTAAAGTAGACAAAGACATGTGGAGAAATGAAGACTACTCTCCTGAAGGCTGATTGATTCTAGTCATCAAATTGGAAAAAGACAGGTTTCACTGCTGAGCAGAGAACTGCTCATCCGTTTTGAATCAAAATCATTTCTGTTAGAATCATGCCCTGCATTGCCTGTGTCTGATTTCTGGTGTAAGAGCCTTACATATAGGCCTTCCAGTATGTAAATAACTTGGCTTTGGCAAAGTTTTTAATACTCTCTACACAGCACTTACTTTTTATAAATTTCGGAACATTAGAAGGTATACTTCTTTTTACATCCTTCGTTTTCGTACAAGTTGAGTCAAATTTATAAGTGTGCCCTTCACCCCAATAGTGTGCACGGTACCCAATAGGTGTGAATTTACCCATCTGCTTATCCTCCCTTCTCCTAGCTTGATTTTCACTGAGATTTACTTCTATATGTGCACTAATTATTGACAGATTAGTTCCAATTTTGTATTGAGCACATGAACATCACCTGCTTTTTATTATCATTTATTTTCATAAAGATAATGTATATCTTGGTGTTGGTTAAATGTCTTCTTAATGATATATTTATAATTAGAAAATCAGATCGTGGAATCATAAGGACTTAGTTGTCTGTTTCTAGGTGATTCTTCCCTTAAACATACCTTATGATCAAAAATGTCCTGGCCTAATTTTTCAAGGAAGGTTTTGTGACCTCACGGTCCAGTATTCCAAAGTCATTGTAACTGGCGTTGTCATCTCGGTATCTTGCTTAAATACTCCTTGCTGTAATATAAATTTATGTCCTGTCCTCAGAGTGGCCTTTATTTTGAAATCCTGCCAAGAACACAATCATTCTGAGTGCTGGAGTTTGATTAAACATAGCCCCAAAGAATGTCTTTCAAAGGATACATCTCACCCAGTTTCCATTTATAAAACATAAAGTAGCATATGCTGTGCAATTATAATAAATCATCTTCCAACATAGGACTTAAAATAACAGATGATATGGTCTTAAAGTCTGATCAGGGAGAGAAATGCTTCCTAGAAGGAACCTTGTGGGTTATCCATGCCATATACTTGGGCACCTGGAGGCTCAGTGGTTGGGTGGGAAAAGATCCCGAACCTGCAGCTCATGTAAATAACTGGTGCTCATGACTTTCGGAGTCCTGCCGAATCTGCAGCCCTGAGGCTTTAACCTAGAAGCTCATCACTGCCCAGTTTCTGAGTCATTTTTGGCAAAAGTAAAGAGTCTAATAGTAACTTCCAGGAGACCAGCTGGTAGGATCTTATTCATCTTATAATATCTGGTGTGCCTAAGGCGATGCTTAGACAATCTTTTGTCCAGAGATCCATGGCTTTTTTCCCTGAAGTCCACTGGTTTGTCTAGTCTGCCCATGTGTCCTGGCTTCTGCTACTGATTTTGCTAACCCTGACACCCTGCCAAACCTTTCCTTTCCCCGGGTGAAAGGAACTTTGTTTGGATATACATATCCTTAACTGTCGTGGAGACAATCTAGAACTGTGATGCCACCATCTCTCCTCATAAAATGCAATTCTGCCTTAGAACTACTGCTATTTTGTCTCAACTGTTACAGCACGTGCTCCGGGGAACTTAAGGATAATCAAGCTCAAGCTACCACACCTCTTCAGACCCAGAGATTTGAATGTTATCAACTCCTCTCATCTGTAGCCAAAATTACAATTGTCTTAGCTTCACAACATTGGTCACATATTATCCATTTCTGTCTCATTCCTCTGACCTTCTGGAAGATTCCTGCATGCTTTTCAGCGTAGGTTTAATATGACATGAGATGCTGACTAATACGAATGGGTGGAAAGCAAATGGGTAGACAAAGTTGGAGGAGGGGTTAAGGTATTCAGGGCTAAGTCCAAGGCTAGGATCTGCATCCATTCAATCAACTATGCATTTCTGCTGCTTCCTGTACTTATAAATCTAATGAGATCCTAAGCAACTAGCAAAGTTTTCACAGAGAAGCTACATGTTCAATTACAGAGGCCAAGAAAATGATTTAAAGATTCTATTTTGGTTCTGAATTTAAGAAACCTTGAATACGGTTTAATATGGCTTATTTTTCCAGGATCCTAGGGAATGAAACAGCTACTCTTTACATGCCAGTGATTAGAAATTATGTTTTCACGTGACAATAATCTAGCTTAGCCTATTTATGAGTCATGACCATGAGAGATGCTCTATCATTTTCTTATTTATAG
>NW_003852493.1:1156070-1157591 GCF_000181295.1 Otolemur garnettii | reverse complement strand
GAAAGCATTTAACAATATGCTTTTTTACCAAAAAAGCCTGTATTTTATTTCTTCACATCATTTTAAATTTAAATGCAGATAACATGAATGATTACTGCAGTCAGTAACAAGAGAGATGATTAGCTTAAAGATATGTAACCTTCAACAAATAATTTAAGATTTATTTTACTTACAATTTTATGGGTATGGGGGACAGAAGTGATTAGTGTTTTGAAGTAGCATTTTGACCTACTCCATGAAAACTCTGTATGGGATTGTGCAACAGCGAGAGTTTGAGATTTAGAGAAGGTGGAAGGAGAAAAAGATTCAGGTGGTAGCAACAAAAATTTTACTCTACAAACTTAAGCATACAAAAACTGTACTTTTATTTTTCTACAACTTAACTTACAGTGGGGCTCCCATAGTATCAGATGAGTTCTTCCCCTCAGTCACCCCTAATTTCTCCCTTAAAGTTGCATCCATAGTTACATCCATAGTCCAAGATGCTCACAGGCATCTTATTTTTGTCCTTATCTTTCCATGGTGGCATCCACTGAGATGATTCTTGTCTAATGTGTTCTGGGTTGGGAATTCATATAGGTCTTTCTCTATAGAGTCTCCACAGGTCCGATTTTTACTAGGTCCGATTCTTACTGATCATTGGGAAAAGAATTTTAGAACATACCACGTAAGCCAAACAAGACACCTTTTGATTGAAAGTGAAAGTACATTTTCAGTGGGGAGAGCAGGCCCAGGAAGTGGTTTTAGATCTTCGATAGTTTTACTAACATAGGGGAAGAACAGTCAAGACCTAAGACTGGTTTTACTGAGAATTTAGGTAGGAATGCCTAGAGGTAGGTTCCCTCCCTTTTTCATATTTCATATGGTTGTCTTGGAACTGTCATGGCAATTTCAGGGGTGGAAAAATTTTTAAACTGCAATGTCAATGATATAGTAATCAGCCAAAATTCTTGTAAGGTGACAGAGATAGCTGACAAGCTGATTGAAGCTAGTTTGCGCCTATTGTTACAAGTTCCTCTAGATAGTGTCTGCCTGAAGGTTGCTAACTTTAACACCTGCACCCAGTCTCCAAGCCCCTAAATCCAGTCTCCTACTCTACCAAGATAACTTCAATATGAAGTTGAATCTTGAATTGACAGTAATATTAAGACCTACCTTCAGACTACAGGAGTCCTGTCACTCCTGCACTATCCCAGACGTCCTGATTCTGTGAAATGGACTCTGACTTACCTGCCTAGACATACCATATAGTCACGTCTCTTCTGGAGAGGGTCCCTAGTCTTTACCCCTTTTAGATATTCAAAACCATCTGTAGTGTCTCATCTTAATCTGGCTTTGCTCCAGTGTGGTGAGGAGTGGGGTTCTGAATCTCTCTCTCACTCAGAATCTTACTGCTCACCTTCTCACTCTTCCTGATTCCCTGAGAGGGTAAGTGGTTGGAGTGACATCTTCTAACTTCAAGCCTTCTTCCAAATCTCTTCTCCATTTCCTGAGTTCTTTCCATTTCTTCCCACGTTAAAC
>NW_003852493.1:1153460-1155127 GCF_000181295.1 Otolemur garnettii | reverse complement strand
CAGTTTACTACACAGAGGAACCATGTGGACAAAAGTCCAAGAACAAGGGTAACTAGGCTTGCTCTATCTCTCTTTGAAGCTAGAATGAAAAGACAGAGTGGTCCCAGGGCATGAGAAGTCATGAGACACACACAGGAGTCTTGAGGGAAGCATTTTAGGTCTAATTAAAGTTTTGGGGCTTTTTTTGAAAGTGATAGAAAACCACTGATGAAATATTTAAATAGAGCAAGGATTTGAGATGGAGTAAGGGTGATTGGCTTGATCAATATGTTCATAGAAAGGACCTCCTTGGCTCTCCCCTTGTGGAGAATGGATATGAGGAACCAAGAGAAGCTACGGGGTGGACAAGAACTACAGCAGAAGTGCGAGGAAGTGCTATGGTAGTTCTGTCTAGAAAGGTAGCCTTTGAAATGACATAAACCATTTGTCATTGAAAAAATATTGAAGAGGTAAAATCAATAGGGCTTTAAGATGGATTGGATATGGGACAAGGAAAGAGATGAATATATCAAGGAACAAATGATTCCAGGGTTCTGCCCTCATCAATAGGATTGGGAGGATATGGGACATGAGATGTTCAAGAGGTTTTTCTGAACATGATCAGAGTCACTAAAAATGGCGGGTCCATGCAGGGGATGGCCATGATACCAGCCTCGTAGCAGCTGAAAATGCCTAATGGAAAGTTGTGCAATAAAAATAAAAACTAAATGGGTTAGGTGAAGGCAGAATAAAAGAGGGGAATTGAAACAGAGGCCATAATATTGGAATCACAAACTATTAGATTGAAATCCCGATGCTTCCACTTACTGAGTGATTTAAAAAACAAAAACAAAAACAAAAATGTAATTACCTCTCAGGGTCTTTGGTTTTCTCTTTTTAACAATGTGGAATTGTGTCTATTCATAGGATTCTTCTGAAGGTTAAGTAGGATGATATGGGTGAAGTGTTTAGTTCAATAAGCACTTAATCACTTACTTTATTTTTTAAGAGTCAAGGGAGAGAAGCTAGTATTTTTTTCACTCTGAACTGCTACCTTATATATTGCTCATCATACTCTCTATTTCAGATGTTTGGGGGGAAAAGGAGGCAATTAGATTATTTGTCTCCAGACATAGACTTTTATTGGCTAAATCTACACTCTGAGTACTAGTCCAGCAAGCAGGTAGGCATTTTTCTAGCACATATGGCAATAAGTTAAACATTTTGAGACAGATTAAAAATTATTGACCTCCTTTATGATAGCTGTGCCGATTGTCTCCACACAAAATGCAAGTGTATTGCCCTTTCATTTTGACAACTCAGTTACATCCAAATTTATGGAGCTCAGGAGGCATGAAATGTCTAGGCTGTGACCAATGGGTATATGCCAAGGAAACAGCCAGTTGCCAGGCTCCCCTGTGTCAAAAGACTGCAGAAAATCAGCACTGACCCAAAATAGAAGAAGGCCTGAACATATGTAAGTGGCAAATCTGGGTCCCGGCTTCTGGAAAATCAGAAGTCCTGACAATAGCAGGTGTGCCGTAAGGCCTCTGGCTCACACAGTTGCCTCCACTTCCTGTTCCATACCTTACACCTGCTCCCTTCTGCTCACTTACATTATCTGCCGGGACCCTCTATGTATCCAGACATTTCCTTCCCTAACACCACTAGATAAGAACCTGGGCTAC
>NW_003852493.1:1151799-1152944 GCF_000181295.1 Otolemur garnettii | reverse complement strand
CTGCACCCTACTCCTTTGAGCCACAGGTGCCACCCAGAAGGGACCATTGTTTTGATGCAATTTCAGTATCTCTGAGTGGATATTAGTACTTCCCAGCTGCCTCTACCTTATTTATCCCATTTAAAGAGATAGATAGATAGATAGATGATAGATATCTTCAGTTTAGACTTTGTCCTTGTTTGTTAAGCCTTAGAAATTATTACAATATGAAGAAGTTCACTGTAATTATAACCTTCTCTTTTAAAGAACTGCACATGAGTAAAAAAACTCAAGCATCACTTAAAACAAAGAAAATAAATTGAAAATCTTTTTTCCTCACACAACCCTTCATTCTTCTCCCCAGTACGACCACTTCATCACTTTGGGGCTATAGTTCCTCTCCCAGGAAAATCCAGTTCACTTAAATATAGGTGTATATGCATTTTAAATTACAAATGGAATCGTACTGCATTTTAAATTACAAATGGAATTGTACTATACACTTCTTTCTGCAGAACTTAACATGAAAATATATACATATCACTACTTTCATATCTTCATGTTATTCTATGATACAGGATATTATACATTACATATTATACATACATGACTAATCCTCTACTATTTGACATTATAAATGATGTTAGCATGTGTACACTAATGAGTGCATGCATACACGTACACATATTCATCTTCTTAACATCTTTTTCAATCAGGACAAGTTGAAGATCTGAACTAAATCAGTGGTAATGGAGATGGAGTGATGGAGTGTTTATGAAATTGAACACATGGGAGAATAGCGTCTAGGAAAGTTCCCAGCATTCTTTCTTCCTATCTTAGACAAATGGGTAACATGGGAAGACATTCATCAAACTAAGGAATGCTGAAGTAGGAACTGGTCTTCATAGGGGAAATGATAGCTTCAGGTTTTTTCCAGGTTAAGTTTCAGTTGCCCGCAGAGCATCCAAGGAGAGCTTTCCAGTAAGTAATTAGATATAACTGCCTGAAACTCAAGGAATAGGTCTCAGCTGCCAAGTTTATTCTGCAGCAGACTGTGTAAATGGACTGCCTCAGAGGTTACTAGCTTGATCTAGGAATTACTTAAAGTAGGATTTTGAACAAGTTAAAAAGAAAGCTAAAGTTTAGAATATGGTTCTGTTACAGTT
>NW_003852493.1:1148279-1149893 GCF_000181295.1 Otolemur garnettii | reverse complement strand
AAATAAGTTTTTGAGTAAGAAGGGAGAAGTAAATAAGGGAGGCATGAGTGAGAATAAAAAGTAGGGGTACCAATTTGTACTATGTTGGAAGAATTCTAACTGGCAGTTTTGCACTTTCAATATATTATGACCTATGAGAAAAATATAGGAGGATGTTAGTAGAAAATAATGTTAGAATAGATTTCACATTACTAGTCAAGTCAAGGGAGCTGCATGGATCCTCCAACAATTATTACCTAATGACTCATTATAACTCTTGAAAGATTAAGCTTTGTTCAGTTAAATGCCTCTGTAGCAGTTACATTCTGTTCAAGAAGTCTGAAGCCACACTCCAGGTCTTTTAACTGGAAAGATTTAATATAGATAATTATTTCACAGATGTTATGATCTGAATATCTCCCCTCTGGAATTCTGGTGTTGAAACTTCATGCCAATATGGTGATATTAAGAGGTGTGGCTTTTAAGAGGTGATTGTGTCATAAGGGTTCTTCTCCTCCTGAATGGGATGAAGGCCCTTGTGAAAGAGGCTTCATGAGGTGGTGCCTGTGGCTCAAAGGAGTAGGGCACCAGACCCATATGCCAGAGGTGGTGGGTTCAAACCCAGCCCTAGTCAAAAAAAAAAAAAAAACCTGCAAAAAAAAAAAAAGAGGCTTCATGCAGCATTTGGCCTGCTGGCCCTTTTGCCTTCTGCCACGTGAGGACGCAACATTTCTCCCTTCCTGAGGATGCAAGAACAATTCTCTATCTTAGAAGCAGAGAGCAGCCTTCAGCAGACAACTGAACCTCCTGGCACCTTGATCTCTCTAGTCTCTAGAACTATGAGAAAATAAATTTCTTTTCTTATACATTACCTGGTCTCATGTATTTCTGTTATAGAAGCTCAAACTGACTAAGGCAACAAAGGATAAAGGATGCCGTTGTTGAGAAACAGAGGAGAGTAGCCCAGTTGGAGACAGGCAAGGACGGGGGGTGGGGGGGCAGAGAGTCTGCCACAGCGAGCAAGGAAGTGGTGCTGTCTATCCAGTGGGAGCCAGGGCCCTGGTGCAATGTCTTGGTCAGAAGTAGGACCTTGGAGTGGATGACTTCTTTGGGGAGGCTAGAGTGACAAGGAGAAGCCCTCATGGAGACACCACAGAAAGCAGAAGGAAAGGAGCTGAAATCCGCAGCCTCCTCTTCTCCTTCTGCCTTCCAGTGACGTTCGGTAGTGGCTTGGGCTGCCACTGCAGACTGGTGGTTTATAAAACAAAATGTCTTTTTCTCCCATCTCTAGAGACTGAAGGTCCAAGATCAAGTTTCCTACTGAGTCAGTTTATGGTGAGGGTTCTCTTCCTGGCTTGCAGACAGCCACCTTTTCCATATGTTCTAACATGGCCTTGCCTTGGTGCGTGTGCAGGAGAGAGAGAGACAGAAAGACAAAGAGAGTGACAGAGAGAGACAGAGAGAGAATCTCACTTGAGCATGGTGTCTTCTCCTAAAGATATTAATCTTATCAAATCAGGGTCCCACATTTATGACCTCCTTCAACTTAATTGTTTCCTGGGAGATAAATATAACTACATTAGAGGCTAGAGCTTTAACATATACATTCGGAGGTTCACAAACATTTTTTTTTTT
>NW_003852493.1:1145247-1147745 GCF_000181295.1 Otolemur garnettii | reverse complement strand
TCCTCCCCTTCCCTCCTCCCCCTATTCTTAGGCTATAATTAGGTTATAGCTTTCATATGAAAGCTACAAATTAGTTTCATAATAGGGCTGTGTACATTGGATACTTTTTCTTCTATTCTTGAGATACTTTGCTAAGAAGAACATTTTCC
Source organism: Otolemur garnettii (assembly GCF_000181295.1). Lineage (NCBI taxonomy): Eukaryota > Metazoa > Chordata > Mammalia > Primates > Galagidae > Otolemur > Otolemur garnettii. The sequence goes on along the minus strand of NW_003852493.1, from coordinate 1,147,596 downwards.
AGCTCCGTAGCACTGCCTTTTGCTGAACGTGAGATCCCAATGGGCAAGGGCCATGAAAAATGCTCTGGAATATAGAAAAGGAAAAGAGATAGAATAGGTTAACTTTTTCAACCCCTCTGGATATTCTTTAAATTTGATTTATTTTTGTTTTTATGAGGCATGGTGTTTCTCCCAGGGAGTGCAGTGGTGTGATCATAGCTCACTAAAGCCTTGAACTCCTGGGATCAAGTGATGCTTCCTCTTTAGTCTTCTGAGTATCTGGGACTACAGATGTATTCTATCACATCCAGGTAATATGTCTTATTTTTTTGTAGAGGCATAATTTGATTTTTAATGGAACATGAAGAAAAATAAACAGAGTTGAGTGGACTTAATATAACTTAGTGAAATATGTGTTTCCTAATTACCGTAATGGCAGATCGATAGACGCTGGCAGATTTGATAACTGTGATAAAATGCTTAGCTACAGAAAATAGCTAATTTATCACCAAAAATACCTTTTTCTATATCTCAAATTTTGTTGTAGCTGGATTATTATAGAAACTTCATTTCTAGACAACAAAGATATATTTCTGCCTGATAAAAAAATAAATTGTTATAGGAATAGCATGAAAATAGGATTCTATTTTATTATAATAAACTAGAAAACATTTAAAAATAGGTTTGGTGTAAGCTTTCCTTATTAATCTTCCATCCCATCCACGCACATGGTGGGCAGTGTTAACAAATATAGAAAGGCAACATTCCTTACTAAATAGAACCAAGAACCAAAGACCATCTATAATTATTGCTCGTACAAGGAGTCTTTCCGTTTGAATCAGCACCCTAAATCTGAGAAGTCACATACAATCCAAACTTGGGTGCCCAAACCTCCTTTCCAGTTAAAATGCTAACTAAGAGGAAATGCACAAAACCGTCAATAATCAATTCATAGGAAAAGTACAACGGCCCTTTAAATAGGGTTTCCTCCAACACAGGGCTTTACCATTTAGCTGCCGTTACAATGAATGATCCGAGACGAGGCAATATACATCAAGAGGCTTTGAAATTCATTGCGTTGGATCCACTGATTTCATTTCCGAGAACCTAAGGAAATAAAAAGTCAGGAAAAGCTTAACATAAAGCTGTTCATTAAGCCATTATTTATAATACTCCAAATTAGAAACAATCTAACATTTTTGACAGTAAGAGGATGCTTAAATAAGCTGTGATACAGAGATATAGTGGGCTGCTTTAGAACCAATAAAACTATGAATTTGAAGAGAATTTCTCCTATGGCAAAGCGCAAGTGTAGTGTACTACCAGAGCAATATTACAGGAAAAGACAGGATGAAAATGTAATAAATGTTAATAGTCAGGCTGTAAATGTTATAAATGATGACAGTGGCTGTCCTTTAGTTTTAATGCTGTGAGTATTTCCCCCTTCCCACTTTTCTTTGTAATGCATATTTTCTACATTGATTATCTAATACTTTAGGGAAAATGAGCAATATTAAAATAATCAGTGCTTCTTTCTGGTCCCTCTCATGTTATTATTTGGTATCAGTCCAGTCTCCTTGCCTTGGCATAGCAATTTTAGAGACCAGAACTAGGAAAGCTCGGGATCTGATTCAGTCAGCTGCTCGTTGCTCCCCTGTGCTACCCTAGACTCTTCAACTAAACTTACAATTATCTGCAGAGAACCTGTTATCTGCCAAGTACCGTGTTAGGTGCAATAGGAAATCTGAAGTTGTATGCCATTTTACTTTTAAGCTTACAGTTTTGAAGTATCTTATTAGGGACGAAATAAGAATTGGGGAACAAAATAGTGCTTAATCTAAAGTCAAGGGGCTCCATAGATTAGTGGCTTTCAGGTTTTTCAATATAAATAATATTTTTTTTAGCACAAGTGCATGTGTATGTGTGTGTGTGTGCACATCTGGAAATAATATAATATTTGCCATCACTGTGTTTAATGAACTCTATTTTCTATTTATTGCCACCCTATATTATTACATCAAAAATACATTACAATGATGGCAATATCTTCCATCAACAGCAGTTTACTATTAAATTTTGATACTTTGGGTCTGAGTGAGGGAAGGGAAAACAAAGAAAAGAAAAATACATATGCTGGTCACAATCCACCAAATTGATTCCATGAAAGTATTACAGGGTTCCGGACCCAGAGTTTGAAAACTACCTATCGGCAGTAAGTTCTGAGGACTTCTTAAAACTCCCTGTAAATTCCTTGGAAAACCTGGAGCTTGAAAGTAGCATTCAAAATAGTGAGGCGCTTTCCACATGGGAAAGATGACCAGATGAAATTAATTGGATAGATTCCCCTGAAGTTTAGAGCTATTGCGTATG
>NW_003852493.1:1142276-1144325 GCF_000181295.1 Otolemur garnettii | reverse complement strand
TTGTCAGACTTCTAATAAATATAGCAAAGCATAACTATGGATATTCTGCTATTCTACTTTAAAGATTCATATTTTCTTATCTATCAATGTACATTACCAGAAAGAGAGAGCATTTTCTTTGGTTTGAAAATTATTAGTCATTATACATGTAAAACAATTATATTTTTACTTTTTACACACTGGTGATACCAAATGGATAGCAAAAGAGAAGTGATTTTCTATGCATTTTTTAAATTTGTGATTTAACACATTTCTCAATCAGCATATCAAAATAAAATTGCACAGATGAAGCTTTCTACTTTTATCCGATCATATTAATTTGTTCATTTACTCATTCAACAAATATTTATTGAATGCATACTATATGTCATGTTCTATGCCTCATACAGTCGGAGAACCCATGGCATTTCTGGTCTAAAGTGGGAAACAAATATTAACCAATAATCACCTCAGATAGATAAATAGAGATAGATAGATAGATAAATTGATGACAGGTAGAAAGAAAGTGTTACTGTGGTTAAGTGCTGTCAAGACAAATTATGAAAGTCTAAGGAAAAAAATTACAGAGCACTTAACAACAGATCTAAGGTAATCTTGTGAGAATGGGAAGACTTTTATGAGCAATTGACTTCTAAGCCAAGATCTTAAGAATAGAAATTACATGATGAAAAAGTACAGTAAAGAGTATCCCACACAAAAGGAAGAGAATATGTAGGTCTGAAAGATGAAAGAGTAATGATGACATATTTATGGTATTAGAGAATGTCCAGGATGGGTGGAGAACAAAGCCTAGAGTAGAACAAGGGAAAACTGCAGAATTCAGAAAGGCCAGACACTGCAGGGCTTTTTAGATCTTCAGGATTTTGGTCTTTCCTGCAACAGCAATTGGAAACTTTGAAGGATTTTTAAAAGAATGTCATGATTAATTTTGCCTTTCAAAACAATCTTAAATCATTCTACTTTAATTGCCCAACACAGATTAGAGAAAACCAAGAATGAATTAAGGATGACCAATTACAAGGCTACTTTGACAGACTAAGAGAAGATGTGTTAGGTGGAACATGAGTGGTAGCGTAGAGATGAAGAAAAGTAGAAAGATGTTACTGATATTTAAGAGAGAATTGTTTAGGGCTTGATGAGAATGGATGTGTGGTGGGAAGAAGGCAGGTTGCGGAGAGAGTTGTCAAGAATACCCAGATTCCTCACTGGTATTTTATATGTGTGGTGGTACCATTCATTGAGAAGAAAATATAGGAGAGGAATGGGATAGATTTTTAGTGTATAAAAAGTTTCTATTAAAGGCTCATGCTCCATGTATATTGGAATGGGAAGATTTGTGATCTCTTAGCACTCCGGGCAGAAAGATGGGTAGTCAGAGTGCAAGAGTCAGTCTTTTTTTCCACCTGTTTCTGCCACTCATTTGCAAGATTCCTGTGCAAGTATCTCCTCTGCCAGTTTCTTCATGTCTTGCATGGTGTATTAGTTTCCTGGGTCTGCCATAACAAATACTGATAAACCACGTTGCTTAAAACAAAAGATATGTATTCCTTCTCAGTTGTGGAGGCTGGATGTTCAGAGTCAAGGTATTTCGAAGGTTAGTTCCTTCTTGGGGACTCAGAGGGAGGAACTAACCCACACCTCTCTTTGAGCTGCTGCAGGTTGCTGGCAACACAATTCCAGATTCTGCCTCTGTCTTCACATGGTACACTCCTCAATATGTGTTTGTGTGTCTGTGTTTGAATATTCATTATCTTATAAGGACATCAGTCATTTAGGTTTTTGTTATATTTTATTTTATTTTTTGGGATTCATTGAGGGTACAAAGAATTAGGTTTACACTGATTGAGGTTGTTAGGTAAAGTCCCTCTTGTAATTGTGTCCCACCCCCAAGAAGTGTGCCATACACCACAACCCCTGTCTCTCTCCCTGATCCTTCATTCCCCTACCCCACCTCTTATATTAGGTCATCTACTGCCTTCATATTAGAATTGAGTATATTGGATTCTTGCTTCTCCATTCTTGTGATACTTTACTAAGAAGAATGTGGTC
>NW_003852493.1:1140982-1141976 GCF_000181295.1 Otolemur garnettii | reverse complement strand
CATCTGCAGTTTTGAGATTTTGTGATGTGGGCCATTCTCGCTGGGGTTAGATGATATCTCAGGGTAGTTTTGATCTGCAGTTCTCTGTTGATTGGGGACAATGAGCATTTCCTCAAATGTTTCTTAGCCATTCATCTGTCTTCATCAGAGAAGGTTCTTTTCGTTTGATTAAGACCCAACATAATCCAGGGTGATCTCATCTTAACTTGATTATATCTGCAAAGGTTCTATTTTCCAAAGAAGGTCACATTTACAAGTATTGAGGTAGGACTTCAACATATCTTTTTAGCGGACACAATTCAACCCATAACACTTATAAAATTGTTGTGAATATATATGAGATAATTCACAAAAGAACTTTACATGATACTTGCCACATGTTCAGTTCAACAAACATTAGTGTTACTATAAGAAAGATGAGAGGTAAAGAGAGAAAAAGACTTTGACGAAGACGTAAACTTGTTGCAGAACTGGTATCAAAGGTACATCTCTTGAAAACCAGTTTTATTCTATTTTCATCACACTACATGTATTTTTCTTCCTGTATTTAGTCAAGGCTCAAAACAAGAGGTGGGTAGAAGTGAAGGCAAAGTTATTATGAAAGGTTAGAAGGAAAATTCTGGAGTGCTGTGAAATAACCTAGAGATGTAAGCAGGGATCCTCTGAGCACTTTTAAGTTTCATGCCATAATATTGATTTCTGAAATACAAGTGGGCTAAAATGTCTTAAGCTCTAATGAGAAATAATCATTACGAGTTATCAGGATTTTTTTTGTTTAATTCCCCCCTACACACAGACACACACACACACGCACACACACAGGCACACAAGCTAAGAAGAGACTACACCACTGTAGATTTTTAACTCCAGAGAAAATGGTGATTGTGATCATCTACAGCTGGCCAGACTGTTAATCAGGCAAGTGGGCTTCCTAAGGAGAGAACTTTGAAAAGCCTCAGTCTCTGATTCTATCATGAACTAGTAGGAAAGGTCT
>NW_003852493.1:1138182-1140393 GCF_000181295.1 Otolemur garnettii | reverse complement strand
CCTTATAACTTTGACTGAAACTATGCAAAAGCAATACATATAACCCAAACATTTGAACCCCCATAATATTTTGAAATAAAATTTTAAAAATGAAATAAAAATTAAAATCTTCATTAAAAATATAAAATATCAATACTGACAAGGCCATTATTATTGCTTTTTGTCAAATATGTTTTTGGATTCGACAATATTAAAATTCTTCTCTCTTGAGGGTGAGAACTTGTTAAAGTACATGGACAGTTTTAATTCAAAAAATGAAGAAAAATCTTGCTTTTATTAACTCTGACTAACTTCTCAAGGAATTTGCTGACATTTTTGCAAAGAATATGTTGCATTCTATAGTAAGAAACAAATTTGTTATCAAAATGTGAAAATTTTACTTAGCAGTTATGTGGAGTAATTAATACTTGTTTCAAAAAATAATTAAAAATTTATAGAGAAAAAGAAAAGGAAAGGAAAGTGTACATTATTCTACAAGAATAATGACACTAGGGCAAGAGTAGGATTTCTAAAGCCTAATTGGTGTGGAAAATTAATTGTCAAAGGTATTACATATAATTGTCCACTAAATTATACTTGACATTAAATCAAGGGAAAATAGAAACACTTTAAATCATCCCATGGCCACTTCGTGTAAAATATGAAAGAATGTTGTGGATAAGAACCTTGGAAGACCCTAATTTATTATTTTTTGAATGAGGGTAGAAAGATTGAATCATGTATCAAATTCTCTTTTAAAATCAAGGATGAGGCTTTGGGTGCCATTTCTCTCTTCTTAAAACACTGCGAATCTTTTCACTTACTCTCAGACAAAATTTCCCTAATCACATCAATTTTACCTTGCAGTAATATTTGCCCCCCAAGCTTGTATTATTAGATGATGTAGAGGAGGGTCTCCATATGCTTAGAGAGAGGGAAAGAGAGAAGGAAAGCTTTGTGTGTTTAGCCCCAGGGGCAAGAAATGAAAGACACTACAGAAAATGTAGGCACATCATTAAATCAAGAGGGATTTATGAAAGTATCTGATAAACACATACTTGTAGATGGCCAAGTAATATCTTTAGGAATGTAAAGTTAATCGAGGTAAAGCTACTTTTCATCTGTTTTTAAATTATAACATGATTTAATCTTGAATAAAACAATTAAAACATCGCGCTGATTGCAATGCAGCATCCCTTGCCTGCAAAAGAAAAAACTCTGCAGAGGGTTTCCATGGAAAATATATTGATCCAGAGAAAAAGATGACAACTAGATAAGGTAGATGACTATAAGCATGAGGGATGGGGGAGGCTTCTGCCGACCAATAGTTGATATCTAAACTACCCGTCAACTTGTAGGGTCATTGACCTTGATGCAATACATTTATTTCCTGGTCAGATACTTTCTGATTAAGTACTCACAATTTAATCAATTTTCAGGCCCTCACTTAGATCCAGATTAATTTTTGCAGCTCAAAAGTTAATTAAATCCCTTCTTCCAACAAAACAGATTTGTTCCAAACCATTTGATGCTAGTTTATGACCATTTCTCAAACATGCTCCTGAAAAAATATCCATTGGTGGTAACAGAAACTGAGAATTGCAGGGAGCCCTGGAGTTATTGTTCAGAGTCTTTAGAACACTGTCTTGTGGCGTTTTGATCGGAGTACTAACAAATCTCAGCAACGCTCATGTGTACTACTGATCTCTCTGTAAGAACTTACTCCAGAAAGTCGGGTTGTAGATTTTATGAAAACTAAACAATCACAAGTAAATTCCTTTGCCTTTTTTTCTTCTTCCATTGCCAGTTACCTTAATATTTCCCAAACCAGAACACTAAACAGGAAACAAAAGAAATAATTAATATTTAAAGATGTTATACAAGAAGAAAAAGTAGTTTGAAGTCTGAGTGTTCCTGGAGGTTTCAAATGTTCTGGCATATTTTTAGATTTTCCCAGCAGTTATTGCAGCTGCAGTACTTGAGGGTGAAATAAATGAAGTATGAAAGTGTAGTTCAATGTAATGTGATTGTCTTCTGGTTGTAAATCCAATTGTCTTCAGTGATTGTTGAGAAAGTAATAACTGGTTGGTTTTTATAGCCACTTCGTGGAAATGTATTAGATGTTTAAAAGAAATGGATGACCCCTTTAAGATAGTTGTTTTAAGAAACAACTGAAAAACTCAAATCTTCCCCCACCACTTTGGCAGAAGTGGAAAGCTAGAGAACAGCTTC
>NW_003852493.1:1137322-1138103 GCF_000181295.1 Otolemur garnettii | reverse complement strand
AAAGCACCGTGAGGGGCTGGAAGCAAGAAGGGAAAGGGGAGCGTGGCTTGAATATGCTGCCTCCCTTGTAATCACTTGAAACACAGTCTCAAGAACTAAGGGGCAAAACTACTGCTATCTTCTGTACCTTTTGGTGCAATTTTAATTTAAATCAGGCAGCAAGTACGTATGAGTAAAGTTCTGTCTCTGTCCTCCTCTGAACAGCCACTATTTACAAGCTCAGTTTGAGGACAGGCATTTCTTAGTTGAAGGACTTCAACACATCTCATGTTTACCTGTGACATGTTAAGCCGCAAAGCCAAAATAACAGTGAGATCCGCAGAACAAAATCTGGAGCAACTCTAGGAGCCTAAGACCAAAAAGGAAGGGAAAAGTAGGTTATTAACTTAAACTGGGTAACCCTATGTTAGGAACATCAATAAAAACTGACCTAGTAAAATAGGATGTACCTGATTGTGTCAAGACTGTTAAATATCACTTGTTTGTAAAATCCTAAATGGTTTAACTTCTGTATAAAAATGTAATATCTGGTGAGAATTTAAATAAATTTATTTCACTTCTAAAATTTTAAATGGTTGGATGAATCAGTTAGGATCTCTTATCACGATAATATACCTATCTTCAGATGAGTTCTCTATGCTTAGGATAGAAGCAGTTTATTGATGTATTCCAACATATGAAGCAAAGGTCATAGGAAATCATATGGGATCTAAGGATACTGAGGGATTCTAAAGGTATGTCATCTATAAGCTTAAATGTAGTATCGACCTACCTACCTACA
>NW_003852493.1:1135436-1137159 GCF_000181295.1 Otolemur garnettii | reverse complement strand
TTTTTCCCCATAGAAAAACACAAATTAAGATTGGGTGTTCGTTTTGAAAATTATGCCCCCAGGTGTTTCTCAGAAGGCATGTGCTCTAGGGTTCAAAGTATGTAAAAATCCTCTCAAATTTCAGTAATATGTATTCTTGTCTCTGAATATTATTACACACTTAATAAATCCAATTCAAAACTCTCATCACTTAAGGGTGAGGTATTTCATCTCATACTGTGAAAACCTAATGATCCACACAATTCCATGACTGTGATTCCCACTTACATTATAAATTCACACAAAGCAATTTCTGTAAACTTTCTTGTAAACAGAACATTGTCTTATATCTATTAAAATTTACATCTGTGATGATCTAAACGGTGATATCTATTTTCATATTTGAAATCTGGATCAAACGTTTTGACAAAAATCAGCAATTTGATAGTAAAATAAGGTAATTAACATATGTAAACACATTTAGATAAAAAAGCAAATATATTTTATAAATGCAAGATGTCATTATTTTGGCAATAATATGAGGTAGAGAAATGTTATAACTTCAGTTACTTTATAACTAGTTACTTAAATGTTTATTAAATACTTTACATTAAAAGAACACAAGTTTCATAAAGAAATAAGCAACACATAAAATGTGTGAAGCCATTCCATGAAAAAGCAAGCACAAAAAAATCCAACTTTCTTTAGATAAATGCCAGCAGCAAATAAATAAAGAACCCTTATTGCTTTATTCATTTCTGGAGCCTGATATTAACTTTGCCCTGGGATTTTTAAATAATGTTGCTGTTTGCTTTTTGTAATGTAGTTAAGATTCCAGAATAGCATTGCCCAGATGATATAACTAAAGGAAAAATACACCGTGTTATTTAAAAATTACTTTTCTGATTATTTAGCACAACATCTCATAGATGCCAGTCATTTTTTGTCAAATTAACTCCCAAATGAGATGATATAAAAATTCTATAAAGTTAATTATATAACATATTTGTAATAGAGAAAAAAATGATATTAAAAGCTCTTCAGTTCACTGAGTCCACGGTAAATCACAGAATTTGTTTGTGTGACACACCAGCAAAGAAGGTGAGCGATTCAGGACATTCAAAAGAAACAGATACGCTTTGATTTCCTAAAATGAACATTATGGCCAATCTTTTGATTGAGGATTCTTTGTTGTGTTTCCACAAAGAAAATATGTAGCAATGATTTAAAACCTTTGTCAGAGTAAAATCCTTACCATATGAAAAGAAAAGTCATTTTCCTTTTATTCTTAATTGGTAATGAGTGGACTCCAGGAGTGACTGGACGTAGATTGCATGTGTTTTGAATATCATTATCTATTGCTCATATGATATAAGGTATGTAGACAAGCTTGGTGGAGTAGGGAAGAGTTTACTAGAATTTAAAAAGAAACGCACATAAACCACGGAAGCTGGGCTCATTGGGAAGAAGAGCCTAGCACAGCCTATTTGACAACTGGCGATGGATGTTGCCTACTTCATCAAGGCCTCGCTTCCCAAAATCCAGGCAATGTTCTCTCAAGTAAAGAAGATGTATGTTATCGCTCCATGAAGCAGAATTGACTCACAAACTCCATTTGCTCACCATTTGTCTTTATCACACTTAGTTCTTCCCTTTTCCAAACACAATTTTCCACCTTCCCTGAAGCTTTTTTCCTTATTAGGATCAATTGCCAACTGATGGCTACCATCTTCATTAGCCTCCT
>NW_003852493.1:1131379-1133382 GCF_000181295.1 Otolemur garnettii | reverse complement strand
CAATAAAGTGTATTTTGGCTAATTTCTTCACTTTTTGCTATCTTGAAACACAAAAGTAACTTCACAATGCAGGATACTATAAATATTTAGAATCCACCCACTCAGATAATAGGAGGACTGATTGGTCAGCTTTGTCCAATTCTGCACATGTGCTCAACTGGAATTTTGTTTCAATCTCCGAAGTTGACATACGCTCAACCTTAAGTTGTGTGCCAATGAAGCAGGCAAAATGTCCAAGATAGAAACAAAACCTACACCAGATTTGGGTTCGCTAGAAGATTTCTAGTAGTAAACATAAGTTTGAAGATTGCAGTACAGTAAACCTACATGAACATGATGTAAATAAAACAATTACCACTTAAGTTTCTTTTCATGATAGTTTTCTTCTTGAGACTATAAAGAAGAATGAGGATTTACAATGCTAACTTTAATTTGTAGCACTGGACTTCCTACACGTGAAGTTCCAGGATCCAGGAGAGCCATTCAGGAAGGTCAGGGCACTAAGTTAGCACAGTCTGAATCCCCATTTGGTAATCATTGTCAGAAAAAGAAAAAATATGTGGAAATCAGTGCTCTGTGCTTGATGAAAATTCTTATTCTTTAAATATCTCTGCTTTCTGTGTTTTCAAGACATGTAGGCTATGAAATTGAGCAAGTACCAATTTAAAAAACAATGATCTAAAAACTGAATTTCCAATGCTGATTAATGGCAACAAAGAGTAGATGGAGCTAATAGGAGCTGGCTGTGTTTATGGAGCTTTCCATCTTAATGGGGTAATTTAATGATCGAGTCATTACTCATATTTTATCTTCACTTTCATATCAATACTAAATCATAACCTCAACTAATTTCGAATTAGTCCTTATGTGACCTAATAAACAAAATTGGTGAAATCTAAGTATATTTAGGGCATCAAGATGAGCTAAGAGGTTTTTCGTTTGTTTTTTTTTCCTATGACAGTATGACATATTGGGATAATTACTGCTGAAGGAAGATGAGATAGTAAATCAGAACGAGTCAGAAGAAGAAAAAGCCATTCTCGTCTTACTACACTCGGATAGAATGTAATATGAGAAATATTGATTATAGTTGCTCATCATGTCTTTGCACCATTTTAAATAACACAAATGTTTAGACCATGGGCTCTATTCATCAGGCTTATTAACTTTACTTCTCTGTAGGTGTAGCTATGTCACTTCACATGTGCAACGTTACTGTGAACTTACGTGAATGGGCTGTCTGTGTGCTCAGTATTATTTTCTTGTGGTTTTAATATGTAATTTCAGATCCATGCTTCTTCATTGAATAGCAGGGAAGCGAATGGAGAGAAAGATTCTGTAAGTAAAAAATTTAAAATTTATTTCTGTGAGAATCAAACTTTCATCAATTGCCTGTGTACTGCCTTTACTTTTTCCTGAATGCAATGTATTAACAACCCCAACTCCGAACACATTTTCCTCCTTTACTGAAACCAAATAGTTTAATTTTCCTGTGATTTTCTCAGTGATTCTACAGAACCCCAATGTTTATACAATGATAGTATTTCTTGTCTTAATTTCTTAATTGCAAAATATTTCAAAGAAATAACTGAAACGTATAAGTCCCCTTCATTGATGCTAAGGAGATGTTAATATTGTTCTACTTTGGTTGAATTATCTTTATAAAAAATAAAAATCACTACAAGTAACATAAAAAGGCTTTGCTGCTCCCAGTCCTTGCCTTTCATCTTTACTCCTCAAAAACACTAGCCTGCAGTTAGTGTTTTCATTGACTTGTGTTGTCTTTGTACTGTCAGAATATACAAATAAATTAGTTACAACATACAGTATTTTTATATATTAAACTTTACATACATGGCTTCATACCTTAAAATATTCTAGGCTAATTTCCTATGGTTGATAATCATGTTTTCTGAGAATTATACATGTTGATGTAGGTAGACAATTGATTCATTTTAACTTCTATGTAATATTTTCTTTTCTTTTTCTTTTCTTTTCTTCTC
>NW_003852493.1:1121586-1130620 GCF_000181295.1 Otolemur garnettii | reverse complement strand
CACCCGGCTATTTTTTGTTGTTGTTGTTGCAGTTGTCATTGTTGTTTAGCTGGCCCAGGCTGGGTTTGAACCTTCCAGCCTTGGTGCATATGACCAGCACTGTAACCACTGTGCTACAGGCACCAAGCCTCCTTGCATATTTTAGATATTGAAGATTTTTAGATTTTTTGACTGCAAATATATCCACAAATAAATATATGCACAAATATATCTTCTCTAATTCACAATTGGTTTTCCATCCTTTTTAAATTAATGTGTTTAAGAAATTATAGGTACAACCAAATTTTAAAAAATTACTTTTTTCTTCCAAAGAGTCTTATAATTTTGCTTTTTGTTTCAACTCTCTAATCCAACAAACAGTTTGTGTTTTGCATGAAGTAGGATATATTTGATCATAGGTTTTTCTGTATGGGTAGCCAGTCACCCTAGACCATTTACTGAATAGTCATCCAGTGTTCACTAATGGATAATGCCACTGCTGTTCACGTCTAAGGACCCCACAAATACGTGACATGATTTGACTATTACTATTTAAGTTAAATTCTTTATTTACCCTAATTGATAATTATGTTGTATCTTATATGAGTAGATCCTTACCATTTCTCTTCTTTGAAAAGTCTTAACCATCCTAGGAACTTATCAATCTGAAGATCAGTTTATAATGCTCCGTAAAAATGGGGAAAATATTGAGCCTTTGAAAGTACAGATAAATAGAAGGAAGTAGTACCTTTGTAACAGTAAGTCCTCCCACTCACAAGTAATATATTTTTTCATTTAATTATGTCTTTCATGATTTTCAATAAGAGTTTATAACATTCTCATTAAAGATTTTGCCTCTATGATGTTATATTATTCCTTGCTTTTGTTGCTTCTGTGATCATTATATTTTTAATTATATTTAAATTGTTTGCTATTAATACACATAAGTTTCTTTGATTTTTAAACTATTGACCATTCTCCGTACCTTCTCTTGGACTTTCACACGCATAATCATAATTCTGAGAAATGATGACAATTTAGTTCTTTCTAATCCTTACGTATTTGTGTATTTTACATACCTTATTGATTTAGCAGAAACTTCAGTATAATGATGAATAGAAGAAGGTACTGAGGTCTTGTTCCTGATTTAAAGGCAATTTTAAAAATAGTTTATTATAAGGTATCTTGGCTTACATGGGTACTATTTGGTAGCTAACTTTTTATCATACTAAATAGGATCTCTTTATTGCTATTTGTTAGGAGTTTATGTTATAAATGGGGTCTGAGTTTATTGGACAATTTTACTGCATGTATTGGCATAGTCATACAGTTTTAAAACTGTTAATCCGTTATTGTGATAAATTACACTAATGTACATTGTAACATAGTTCTACTTTCACTCATACGAAAACATCCTCTTTTGTCATGATTTATATAAGCATATATTTCTTAGTTATGTTTGGTAATATTTTAATTAGAATTTTCACATTTGGGTTTATAAAAGATTATGGCCTGAAATTTTCTTTTATTAATGTTCTTGGCTGCTTAATTCAAAGTATAGCTTACCAAACATAAAATTGTTTAGAAGCTGTTTTACATTTTCTCTCCTTCAGAACAATGTGAATAAAAGAGACCATCTAATCCTTGATCATTTGGTGAAATTATCTTATATTCAGGTCACATGTTGTCTTTGCTTGCTTCAGCCATTTTTGGTCTTGCTTTGTTATTATTGTTTTAGTTGTTTTCTACCAAATGCTTAAACTGACTCAATTTCACTTAATAGAATTACTCAGTTTTTTTATTTATTTGTGAATATATATTCACTTGTGAAAGTGAAATGCACTTTTTTTTTTTTAAGATAGAGTCTTACTTTGTTGCCCTGAGTAGAGTGCTATGACGTCATAGCTCACAGCAACCTCAAACTCTTTCCTAAGCCTCCCAAGAAGCTGGGACAACAGGTGCCTGCCACAAACCCTGGCTATTTTTTAGAGATAGGGTCTCGCTCTTGCTGAGGCTGGTCTTGAACTCCTGAGCTCAGGCAATCCACCCACCTTCAGCCTCCCAGAATACTGAGATTATAGGCATAAGCCACCATGCCCAGCCTCTGTGAAACGCATTTTTCTAAAAAAAAAATTTGTATCTCCGATTTATTGGTAAAATAAATTTTCTCTTATTAATCTGCCAGAGATATGCCTATTGCATTAGTTTATTACAAGAACTAACATTGAATAATTTTACCTCTATTGTTTCTGTATGTTACCCCCATGACACATCTTAAATGTATACTACTATTCACTATAGGCACAATATTGTACAGCAGATCTCTAACACAAACTCATCTTGCACAAGCAAAAGTATAACCCCCTCAAACAGCAAATCTTCTGCCTCCCTCTAGCCTCTGAAGAGGTAGTTATTGTTTATTTTCTATTTAAAAATTTCTGATTTTAATCTCTAATTTTTTCCCTTATTTCTACTTTCTTTAGGTGACTTCATTATTCTTTTTCTACCCATGCACATTGGAAGTTGCCAATCGATTTCTAGTTTTTCTTCTTTTTTAATATATACATTTAAGGCTGTTGCCTTATAATGTGGTTTTAGTAAGTTCCAGGTGCTCTGATTTCTAGTGTTTGCCTCATCAGTCAGGCCTAAAGGTCTTCTAATTTTCATCACCATTAATTCTTGAAGTGTTCCTTGAGTTATTTACAGTTTCCCTAAAATATAGAGATTCTTTTTGCTATAGTTATTTTTAATTCTGTTTCATTGTTGGCAGAAACATAATCTGCATACCTCATTGTCCCTTCTTAAAGTGAGAATGGTTAATGGGTGAAAAAATATAGTTAAATAAAATGAGTAAGAGCAAGCATTGGATAGCACGACAGGGTGACTATAGTCAACAATAATTTACTATATGTTTTTAAGTGATTAAGAGTAGAATTAGAAAGTTCCTAACAACAAGAAATGATCAATTCTTGTGGTTAAGGATACACTAATTACCCTAATTTGATTATTACACATTGTATGCCTAGATCAAAATACACATGTACCCCATAAATACACATACCTGTTATGTACTCATAAGAATTAAAAATTTTTTTTAAAAGGTACTTTAATTCTTAAGTATAGGTTTGTATTCATCAACCTTCTAACTGCTTAACTGTAATAAAATACACATAATATAAAATTTACCATATTAACCATTTATAAGCATACAGTTTAGTGAAATTATTTACATTCATAAAGTTCTATGTAACTTCCTTTTACATACTTTATATATACTGAATGTATTTAGTTACATACTTATAAGTACAATGTATAATATTGTATATATATATATATCTTTATATAATACATATATATGTAATATATATATCTTTATATAATAGATATAAAAATTACCAAAAAAAGCATATTGAAATATATCATAGTAATTTTACACGTCATTTTTTTTTTTTTTTGGCAAATCAGTCCATTTTGCTTCATGTATTTACAGATAATACTGTGAAATGCACACCAGTCAATTGTTCTTTTATTATAATATTTTGCTATAAACATTTCCCCCAACTATGTTTTTGTCTTCAAAATATATTTTTTTAAGGCAAGCATGAAACAAAATTTATCAAGAAATTTAAAGAGAATTGTTTACGAAGTAACAGCAAGATGCAGGCAACAGAGCAGGATATGTAAACCATAGACAGGGGACAGGCCCCATTGTCAGGACACAGAATAGGCGAAGAGGCTAAAATCCATTTTTTGAGATGATTATGATAGCATCAGCTTTCTTTGCTTATATGCGCCTCACATACCATTTTCCATTTCTCTGCATTCATGTTTTTATGCCTTCATGCTGTAAGTAGATCTTTTATAAACCACATACAGATGGATTATTTTTTAATCTACTCTAAGAACTGCGGACATTTAACTTGCAAATTGAGTTAATTTACTTTCCATTTATTTACCATCCTATCTTTTTAAACTTTTGTTCTGAAATAATTGTGTATCCCCATGAAGTGTGAAGATACACCCTTCACTGAGTTTCCCCCTGTGGTAGCATAGCTACAGTATAATATCATGGACAGGACATTCACAGAGATACAAAGTATTGATTTTAAGTCAGTTTTCAACAGGTTTGCCTACATTCCTGTGTGTGTGTGTATTTAGATCTATACAGATTTATCCAATGTGTAGATTTGTGTATCACTACCATAGTCAGTACAAAACATTTCCTTCACAGGGTTTGCTCACACCCATCTCCTCTACTCCCACCTTCATCTCTGAAAACTATTTATCTTTTGCTCATCTTTATCATTTTGCCATTTCAGGAATGTTATATAAGTGGAATTATAGAGATTCATATGATTTTAAAATGGGCCTTTTCACTCAGGATAAATCTCTTGGGATCTGAATTGTTGCATGTATCAATAGTTGTTTTTATTCTACAGCATAGAGATAAGAGCTACTCCTTCAAAAAAAGGAAAAACAACTTTTCTCCATTCAGTATTATATTGGCTGTGGGTTTGTCATAGGGCTTTTATTATTTTGAGGTATGTTCCTTCTATAATCTAGTTAGTTGAGTGTTTTTATCACAAAGAGATGCTGGAGTTCCATCTCTCAAGATGGTCATAGTTTCTGTCTTTAATTCTGCTTATGTGGTGAATCACATTTTTTGATTTGTATATGTGAGACTGTCCTTACATGCCTGGGATGAAACTTATCTGATCATAACAACTTATATTACGTACTTTTAGATTCAGTTTGCTGATGTTTTTGAAGATTTTTGTGTTTGTGTTCATGAGGGATATTGGCTTGTAGGTTTCTCATTTTGTTGTATCCTTTCCTGGCTTTGGTATCAGCATGATAGTGGCTTTATAGAATGAACTATAGATGAACTATAGATTCCTGCCTTCCTTTTTTTTTCGTTTTCAGTTTTTGGCTGGGGCTGGGTTTGAACCCACCACCTCCGACATATGGGGCCGGCACCCTACTCCTTTGAGCCACAGACGCCACCCAAGATTCCTTCCTTCTTAATGTAATGGAACAGTCTCAATAGCAGACGTTCCAGTTTTTCCTTGTAAGTCAATTAGAATTCAGCTATTAATCCATCTGGTCCTAGGATAGTTTTATTGGGAGATTCTTTTATTAGTGTTTCAATCTTGCTACTCATTGTTGATCCGTTCAGGATTTCTACTCTTCCTGATTCAAGCTGGGAGGTTGTGTGTCTGCAAATTCATTCATTTTCCCTAGACTTTCTAGTTTCTGTGTGTAGAGGTTTTCATAGTGGTCTTGGATGGTATTTTGTATTTCTGTTGTATCAGTTGTAAGGTCTTCTTTTTCATTTCTGGTTAAACTCATTTGAATATTTCCTCTTCTATTCTTGGTTAATCTAGGAAGTGGGCTATTGATTTTATCTTTTCAAAGAACCAACTTTTCACTTCACTTATGCTTTGGATTGTTTTTTCTGCTTGTTTGTTTCAATTTCTTTTAGTTCTCTTTAGGTCTTCTTTTTTTGACAGTCTCACTCAGTCACCCTGGCTTTGAGTGCTGTTGCATCATAGCTCACAGCATCCTCAACCTTTGGGCTTGAGCAATCTTCTTGCCTCAGACTCTCAAGTAGCTGGGACTACAGGTGTAGAGATGGGGTATTGCTCTTGCTCAGGCTAGTCTTAAACTCCTGAGCTCAAGCAGTTCACCCACCTTTTATCTCAGAGTGCTAGTATCAAAATAATAATACAAATAAAAATGTATACTAAATTTGAAGAAAAAATGAAAATCAGGAGCACATTACAGTCCCTACACCACAGCAACTCTGTTTCAAGCTCTGTTCTTCCATTCTTCCTTTCCAATTCTAATTTTGCTTACTCCATAGTCCATCTACAAAACGTACTCCTGTGAAGGTCATCAGTGACCATCATGTTACTAAATACAATGACCATTTCTCACGTTTTCTCTTTCTGGCCCTATAGGTATCACTAGATGCTCCTTCCCTCTTGAAACCCTTTCCTTGTTTGGTCCCCAGGATATGACATTCTCCTGTTCATCTATTGACTTTACTAACCAGTCTTTTCTTAGTCTTGGTTTTTGTGCCTTGTCTCTTCTGCAACAAATTGCCATAAATTAAGTGTTTTATTTTTATTTATTTATGTATTTATTGAGACCACATCTCACTCTGTCACCCTGGGTAGAGTGCCATGGCATCATAGCTCACAGAAACTCAGTCTCTTCGCCTTAAGCAATCCTCTTGGTTCAGCTTCCTGCGTAGCTGGGACTACAGGTGCCTGCCCTGAGCCTGACTAATTTTTCTGTTTTTAGTAGAGATGGGGTCTCACTCTTTTTCATACTGGTCTCAAACTCCTGAGCTCAAGCAATCCACCCATCTTGGCCTCACAGAGTGCTAGGATTATGGGTGTGAGCCACAGGACCCGGCCAAACTTAGTGGTTTAAAACAACACACTTTTATTGTCAGATAATTTTAGAGGTCAAAAGTCCAAAATGGGTTTCACTGAGCTAATACTAAGATGTCAAATCTTCTTGGGGCATTAGAGGAGCATTAGTTTCACTTGATTTTTGCAGCTTCCAGGAGCAGCTCACATTCCTTGGCTTGTGGTCTCCTTCTCGCAATCACGTTACTCTGGCCAATCTGAGCTTCTATCTATATCTTGCTCTGATTCTGAACTTTCTGGATCCTTCTTACAAGCACTCTCCTGATTACATTTACTTCATCTAAATAATCTGGGACAGTCTTGCCAAAACATATTCACAGGTGTGGATATCTTTAAGAAACCATGATTTGCACCTAAAACATTTTCTACATCCTCCCCTAAGCTTTACTATGCCCCGAGGGTTCAATCCTCAGATTGTTTTTCCCTGGATCTACACATTGCCCTTATGTTAATTGATACAGTGATTTATGTGGTTTATAAATTCTAAGAATATGCTGATGATGTTCAAATGTAAATACTCAGCCTTGACTTTTTTATTGCTCTAACTGCATATGTGTCAATCTTACTGTATATCCAATGAGCATCTCAGATGCAACATATCCCAAATAAAACTTCCAATGTATCTTGAATGTGAAAGCTTCTTCTTTGAAAGAATTTCTCATCTTAGTAATGTAAAGTTCCGTATTTACTTATTCAGCACAAAACGCACAGACTTTAGGATGTCTGTCTTTTTCTACCGCCTACATCTATCTTTACCAGAAAATCCCAGTGTATCTTCTTCAAGTCATATTGAGAAAGAAATGACATTTCTTCACCCTCACTGCAGACTTGTCCAAGGCACAATGATCTGTTGCCTACAATGATGGTTGAAATATCCTCCTAATCCATCTCCTGATTTGCATTCTTTCTCCCTATGGTTTATTCTTCAACTAGCAATCTGAGTGAACACATAAATCAGATCATCTTAGTGACTCTCTGTCACTCTCAGAGAAAGAAAGCCCAGAAAATTTACAAGTCCTGCAAGACCTTACGTCATCGGCTTGCTGACTCTAACAGCTTCTTTTGGTACCTCTGAAACTCATCTATTACCTTCTCCGTGGATGTCTCTGTTTCTGCCCTACCAACCTTCTTTCCTTTTCCTGAACACAACAGGCGTGCTCTCCCTGTAGGGATTTTGAGCTGTGCCTTTTCTCTTTCAGCATGCTTTTCCCCAGGCATCCCCTTAGTGAGTGCTTCCTTCCCTTCTCTTGTTTAAATTTGACTTCTCTGAAAAATTTGTGATCCTCACCTCTGACCTAACACTTCCTAATCTCCCTCATTTTATTCGTCTGCCTAACACTCTTATGTGGTATCTTCACAAACCTTTTATTTTCACAGGCTCTTTCCAGCGCCCAGTATCTTATTTTGTATTCTTATACTCTTTTTCTTAAAGATAGCCTCCAACTTATTTAAGTTTCTTGTGCTGCAAAGCTTGGGTTGCTTTACTTGTTTATTTTCTGTCTCCTTCCCTAAGAGCGCAGGCTCCATGAGTGTTGTGCCCACGGCATATAAATAAGTGTCTGGCACATAGTATGTAATAAAAATTAGTAGAATTCACAAAAAAAGATCAATAGGTGTGACCCAATGAAAGAAATAACTTCTGTATTTCAAAAAAAGAAAAAATACCATAAAGGGAGTTACATGGCAAAACAGCACTCTGGAAAAATATTTCCCACGACTTTGACAAAAGTTGCATTAATATACAAACCAAGAACAACAAAACCAAACAAGAAATCTGTGTAAATGAACTAAATTTTAAGTATTCTTTAGGAAAATACATAAGCAGCTATTCACCAGCTTGAGTGAAATGATGCCTTTGTGCCCTTGGAATAAAGATTCATGTCATTTAGATGGAAGAAGCCTACAAGTAATAATTAAATTATTTGGGTCAGTATCTATTCTCCATCAGTATTCTTATGCTGGCTCTACTCCAGCGTGTCTGGAGCAGACCGAGTCACTAAGGATGGCTCTCATGAAGTAGGAACAGTCACAGTCAAATGGCTTTGAACTTTGCCCTTTTCAAGTATTGCACAAATACATTTTCTTTTTCTTAACACAATAGTAATTTTAGGAGTATTTATTAATGTTGAATAAGAAAATGATCAGTTGTGAATCACAGATCACAAAACCAGGGGCTGCGTCTGTGCCACTGTCTTTAATTACAAGCAACATCCATGCACTTATTCTAATAGATGCCCTAATTCCAATAGAATTAGAGGTAGTCCTGTTTATTTATAGCAAATGTTCTTTAAATAATTACCTAGAATGATTAAACACTTTTAAATGGGTTGTGTCTGCTGCCAAAGTGAAACTTTTTCTTTTCTTTCTGTGCAAACAACATTTATTTCTTTCCTGATTATAAAAATTATTTCTGTTCATTTTACAATAAATTACAATAGATGACAGAAATATGAGAAAGAGAAGAAAGTTTTCCCTCGTCTCACCATAGAAACAGTTTCTATTTTTGTATATTCGGTTTGCCATAAATTCAACAGTATATTTTAGCAAAGCTCTTACTATATATATTATTTTGCTTTCTTTTGTAACTCAATTTCATATTGTGAACATTTTCTCATATC
>NW_003852493.1:1113055-1121388 GCF_000181295.1 Otolemur garnettii | reverse complement strand
GTCCACCTTCCGAATTCTCTGAGATGCTACAGCTGGACACATTGGGATCTTTTGCGTAATGGAGTCATACATTTCTGGCCCTAACCTTGGAGGGCCCATCTGAATAAGCAAGACTATGTGTGACTTTTCTAATACCTGGGAGATAGTAAAAAGCCTCATATCTTATGGATCTTAAAGACTTTTAAAAAAAATAAGTAGCTAATTTTATAGGAAGGTCAAATTGATGTATTATTGAAACCAAAGCTGTAAATCATATTATGTTGGTGATTTCCAGAAAAGCCTGGAATTCCTACTACCTGGGACAGCAAAACAGTAATAATGGACAATGTTCTCCAAACTCCCTCCTCGTGCTCAAGGAAGAACAGTGCCCTTTCTTTACCAGCTCTCTGCTCCCTGGTTGGCCTGAAACATTTTAAAAATAGACTTTTGTTTGTAAATATAAATAGTTAGTCTGAGGAAAATGCCACATTTTAACCTTTCAATGACTAAAAGCGCAGATTCAAAGCTTGGGAGTAGGAGTGTACTTTTAAAGTTAAGAACTCCTAGAGTGCAGTGGAAAAACGGAGTATTTTTTTTAGCTATAAGAAAGCTAAAGATTAGATTGTAAAATGTGAATCTCATTTCTTAAAGTCTCATTTTAGTATCTTTGCATACATTGTTTCATTCTTTTCTATCACATCAGGTCCTAGGACCCTTAGCTGTTGGTAAAATTGTTCCCCTTGAATTACGGGCGTGTCTTTCACTTAGTGGTTCTTGTCATGACTTCACCTTTCAGTTTCGTGGCAGCTGTATGGATCAATTACAAGGAGAAAAGAAATTTTTCTAGCCTCTTAGCGTTCCTAACACAGATGCTCATCATTTTATTCAATCTAATTAAAAAGGACACTGTATCCTTTGTAAGATAAAGAAGCAAAGGTTATATTAGATTTCTCATAAGGCTTATTCCAAAAGAGACATCACTCAGTTTGGGGGCTTTTTCCCTTTCCATTCTCCCTTGGAATTTCCTCATTTTTAGAATAGTCATAGAATGTGTAGATTTGTCCCAAATATGTAATGATTTATATTTTTAAACATTATGAATTAGTTGCAGGTAATATTTAAATGTACAATTATTAAAGATGAGGATTCTGAAAGTATTTGACTAAAATCCTCAGCACTCGCATAGTAAGTTGTGTTAGCTAAATACAATAAAATTGCTGAGAAAAATGACCTTTTCCTATAAACAGTTGTCTTAATGCACTTGTCTTTAAAAACTCATCTTGCCTACCAAAAGTCTATCCATTGGTATTCTGAATACTAAAGATCTGAAAGAACTGAGGTTTTACTTTAAATGGACTCAATAAAGGATAGTCATAGTGGTTATAAAACTGAAACTTGCATCCCCTTGTCCCTTACAAATGTGACTTATTGTCTAGAAGTATGTATGTATAGATATTTATATACTGTGTAGTCATGTACCATTTGACAACAGAGATACATTCTAAAAAATGTTGCATTAGGGGATTTTCTCCCTGTGTGAACATCAGAGTGTACTTACACAAACCTAGATAGTATAGCCTACTGCATACCTAAGTCATATTGTATAGCTTGTTGCTCCTAAGCTACACACTTGTAGGCAACTGTAACACAATGATATTTGTATATCTAAACATATCTAAAAATATCTGTACATAGAAAGGGTAACATAAAACTACAGCATTATAATCTCATGGGATCACTGCGAACCAAAGCTCTATTATGTGTTGCATAACTATACATACTCAGCTCTGCTACGGAAGACAGCAACTGAAGTTTCATAAGTATATTCTATGTGGCAATGTGCTTAATACTTATCACTCCTAGGTTTGTCCAACAACCCCCTAACCAGACACCTTGGTTTTGTACTTGCGTGCACTCTGTACCTTTCCACTCTGCTGCCTGCCCCAGGAGGCTGACCTGTATGGATGGTATCAATAGATTCCTGTGATCTGGGAGCTTTTTCGCTAATGGAGAGGTCAGGTAGGATATGGGAGGGAAAGTATGAGGTCAGGACGGGACGCATATTTCCCTGTTCCGTCCTTTGGGCTGGCTATGTCCTCAAAGAGGCCACTGCTCCCTTCAAGGCAGCCCAATTTATCCAATTGTCTTCTCTGGGCTCTGGTAAACTCTCCCTCTTCTGGTCCTAATAGTCCACAGATCCTGCTGGCCCCATGTTTGTGTTCAATCCCTTAGGGTTCTCCTACTTACCTGCATTTTTATAACTAGAGCCCTTTCTTGAATCATTCTGATTTGTGTGAGGCATATGATTTCTACTGAGGCCCTGCCTACTATGTCCCCTTTTGAACCATTACTCCTTTCCTGGGAAATAGCCCCCCCCTGCCATATTGGTACATGCCCACTAGAAGGATTAGTTTGCTGTGGAACACAGCAATCAGAGTATCAGGACATGGGAGACCTAAGATAAGAGAAGAAGAAACCTTCCCTAAAAACTTGGAAAAGAAACTAAGAAATTACAACCGGATCTGAGTGTTCTTGGAACAGAAGAAATGTCAACCCCAGGTATTTGGATGAGAAAAAACCCCAAATAGCCCTTAGGCCAGTGGTCCTCAACCTTTTTGGTAATAGGGACCAGTTTCATGGAACAAAATTTTCCAGGGATAGAGTGAGAGAGGAGATGGTTTAGGATGACAAGCACATTACATTTACAGGGCACTTTATTTTTTTTATTACATCATAATAATGATGACTTCATTACATACCTCACTATAATGCAGGATCAGTGGGAGCCCTGAGCTTATCTTTCAACAATGAGGCAGTCCCATCTGGGCGGGATGGGAGACGGCGATAGTTTCCCTCCCCTGCCTTCAGCTCACCTCTTGCTGTGTAGCCTGGTTACTAACAGGCATGGACCGATACCAGTCTGCAGCCAGGGTTTGGGGACCACAGCCTTAGGGAATGAGAAGAAAGGCAACGTGTAGAGGAGAACGCAGGCTCTTTAGTTTTCGAATTCCCCGTTTCACTTGTTCCTGAGGTCAAGCTTCCATCTGGTCCTTGTCTTCTGAGAGACACAGAAATGTTCTTTCACAATTCTTTCTTTGATTTCAGCTAGTTTGAGATGAGCTTTTGCTTCTTGGAAGGAAAAAGCCCACCTACAGTCCACACATTAAATTCTCATTTGTATCTCTGGACTCCACAAAAGTCCTGGAGAGAGAAAAACAGTATTTTCCTTTTCTTTTTTTTTTCTTCTCTTTTTCATTTCAGATTAATATAAAGGTACATAGAATTAGGGTACATTGTTTGCATTTGTGAGGTAAAGTCCAAGCTGCAGTTGAGCCCCTCGCCCTGGAGGTGTGCCGTATACCTACATTGTACTCGGGGAGACACTACCTCCCCCTTCCCATCCCCTCTCCCCCTTTCTTGAGTTTAAATGTGTTTTTCTCTCATGTGGGCACGTAGTTGTTCATTTGCTGGTTTGATGTTAATATTGAGTACTTTGGATGCTTGCTTTTCCATTCTTGTGATATTTAATTTATGAAGATAGTCTCCAAATCCTTCCAGGTAAATAAAAGATGCAAAGTCTCCATCCTTCTTTGGGGCTGAATAGTATTTCGTGGTGCACATGTACCATAGTTTATTTATCCATTAATGGGTGGATGGACATTTGGGTTGTTTTCACAACTTTGCAATTATGAATTGGGCTGTTAGAAACATTCAAGTGCAAATGTCCTTATAGTAAGATGACATTTTTTCTTCTGGTAGGTACCTAGTAAAGGGGTTCTGGGATCAAATGGGAGGTCTACTTCTAGTTCTTTGAGGATTCTCCATACTTCTTTCCAAAAAGGCTGTATTAGTTTGTAATCCCACCCAGAATGTGTAAGCGTTCCCTTCTCTCCACACCCACACCAGCATCTGAAGCTTTGGGACTTTGTGATGTGGGCTATTCTTGTTGGGGTTTGGCAATATCTCAAGGCGATTTTGATTTGCATTTCTCTGATGACTTGGGATAGAAAGCAGTATTTATACTTTTTTTTTAAGTGAGACAGAAATGGAGGTTTAAAGAAGTTAAGTGACATATTCAAAAGCACACTACTTAGTAAGTGACAGAGATGAGATTTGAACCCCAAATTCCAAAACCCAAGCTTTTTGTTTTTTGAAACAGAGTCTCACTTTGTCACCCTGGGTAGACTGCTGTGTCATCACAGCTCACAGAAACCTCAAACTCTTAGGCTTAAGCAATTCTCTTGCTCAGCCTCCCAAGTAGCTGGGACTACAGGTGCCTGCCACAATGCCTGGCTCTTTTTTTTGTTGCATTTGTCATTGTTGTTTAGCAGGCCTGGGCCAGATTCAAACCCTCCTGCCTCAGTGTATGTGGCTGGCACCCTAACCACTGAACTATGGCACCAAGCCCCAAGCTCTATTTATGCTCAAGCTACACTGAATAAATTCTTTATAGCAAGATTTTATTGGCTTAAAAAAGGTAAAAGGATATGTTTCTACTATGTTTATCCAGAAGCTGAGTCTACTTTTTACTATGCAAATCTCTCAGGCCTCTTTGCCTTCCTGTGTGAGGGGCTCCAGAGGCTGTTACTATTTATTGTCTCAATGTTTCAACATCAGTTAAACTACCAGGCTTACCATGCACCACCACCCCCAGCTTACTCTCCAGCCAAGCTGAAGTTGTTTCAGTTCTTTAAAAGCTTCTGATCTCTCTCTTTGTCCTGGTATCCTAAACTATGTTACTTCTGAGACTGACACTGGTCTGATTCCCATTTTTTGGTAAATATTGCATATTTCCAGAATCTTTAAGATTGTTCTTTTCCTTCTCCTTGAAGGTCATGGCTTTTCCTAAGATATCTCAGGTTTGGGACATTTTCCTTAACACGTGCACGGCCTTTGCACCTGAAGGTTTGTGTGTGTGTGCGAAGGTTTTCTGTTTTAAGAAAGTGTCTTTCTGTTACTTATTTGCTTTTTCAATTTTCATTCTTAATCACACTTAATCACTTTTGTTCTTTTTAAATCCTGGGAAATTTCCTTTACTTTTCCATCTGATCATTAATGCTGTTCAGTTCTCTTCATTCCAGAATTTAGCCTTTCTCGTGTTTTATTTCAGTAATTATCCATTTAAGTTTTTGTAGTCTTCTTGCTCTATTACCTGATTTTTATGGCAGTTGCTTCTTCAGTTTAGGAACATAATATGTATATTCTTGGATTTCTATGAATTTACTAATTTTCGAAAATTATCTTTTCCTTTTATTGTCTTTGTGGCTTCTACTGCAGTTACTTGGTTTATCTATTATGATCTTTTTTCTTTCAGGCTGTTATTTTTTTCCAAATATTTTATGATACATGTGTGTGTTGATCAATATTTTAAATGAAATCACAGGCTAATTAGTTTAGCTAATCAGTATGAGTTTCCCAAGCATCTGCCTATGTGTTTTTCAACAAGAACCTTTCCCTAGTGAAAAAGAGTCCACCTGTGTGCTCTGGACTTTGAAGCAGATGGGCTGGCACAGGACAATCAGGTGGGAACAAGCCCGTGTTCTGGGGCCTTTTTGATTGCCTAAGTAGGGCAGTCCTTACTGACGGTGGAAGGGTACGGGTCTAACCACTTTTGATATTCTTTCCTCCTGCCTTCCTTCCTTCCCTCTTTCCTCCCACCCTCCTTCCTTCCACAATTCTTCATGAGCTCTGCTCATTTCTTTTGTTTTACTTCCTGCATCTTGGAGTTATTCCAGCTTGGTTATATGCTAGTCATTGACTCCAGATCTATGTCGTACAGTTCTTCTGACCAGTATTATCCAATATACAGACACACCTTCCTTTCCTTCCTCAACTCCTATATTGGCAAGCAGAATCATCTCCCTGGTCTGGAACTCCTGAAGTGAGCCACATTCTCTCCTGAAACCCAAAGTCATGGTCCACCTCTCTGTTTCTGTCACACTGTGGCTGCTCCTGGTGCCCTTAGTCCTGTGGGTGCTTCTCACCTAATCCTCATACCCACTAGGGGTTTCTTAGGCACCAAGGGATATGTGTGTCTCCTGCCCCCTCCTGGGGGTTTACATTACCTATTTATTGTAAATAACGCCTTTGGATGCTTGAAGCCAGCTTTACTGCTGAGGCTCCATACATTCTTGTGGTATTGGTTCCCTCTGCAAGGCTCCTACTTTTAGATAAAAGTAGTATACAAGCCCACCGCTCCCCCCTCAATCTTAAATCCTATATTTAGAAATAAAATCAAAGTAGATATCACTTACAGAAGTGTAGACCTGCCAATGAAGAAAACACATAAAAAGCATCCATGGCTGGAAGAAACAAGCTATTTAAATCCAATCAGGTGGTTAAGCTATTAGGATGGGAGCTGAAAACTTAAACCTATTTGGTAAGTAAGTAATACATGATTTTAGTCTAGCGGATGTGAGCTATGTAGCTATGTAATAACTATGTTTAGGGATCATGGACTATTTTATGTGAGGTTCCTATGTATTGTCATAAAAAAGATCACCAATATATCTAATGCTTCAAATTTCCTGCCTGGCCCAAAACTCTCATTAATATGCTACTTCAGCCAGGTGAGAACTTAACCCCAAGGTCATTCAAGATGGTAACCCCAAATGCTGAAGATAGTCTATGTTTTTCACTAATGCTTTACCCTTGAGTTGCTTTAAAATTAAATATACAATAATTGTCAGACTTCAGAACTCATCAGAATCACTGTTGATCTTATTAAGTAGCAAATTGCTTGGCCCCATCAATGTTTCTGAGTCAGGAGGTGTGGGGTGGAGCCTGAGAATTTGCATTTTTAGCAACTTCTAATGATGCTAATACTGCTCGTTCTGGGGCCATATTTGGAGAAATAAAAAAATAGAAGTGGAAATGAAAATAACACACTAGAAATAGTTTGTGTCAGGTTTCATGATAATCTTTATACATTTTTTGTTTTAGTTGATATTAATTCTTAATAGGATTTATAATATTACAACACCTAAAATATTGTCTGTATGTTTAATTTAAATATCTAATTGAGTTATTGATTTAAACTTAGAATTTTAGCTTGAGAGCTCAAGAATGTTCAACCATGCATAAAAGCAATATTGGAATATTTAAGATATTTAAATGTGTTATAATTAACTATGTTTAATTTATCAAATTTTACAAGATGTATTTTGGTAAAGGGGAGGGTTTTCTTATTAGAAAAACTACTCAAACGGAGTGTTGAATATTTAAATTTATAAATTCAGTTTAAAGAACTTATAAGAATTTAACCAAGTTGTAAATTCCCCCATAAGAATAATGTTAAAATTTGTGATATTAACACTTAAATAAATAAAATACAATTTGTAATTTGTGCTTCAAAGTTTGAAAAAGAATTAGGATTTAATTTGAAATATCAGTAAAACAAGTAATAATTTTAAAAAATGATAAAGAAGGCTCCAGGAGATCTTTCCTGTGCACAGAAGCCACCCTCGAGATGTCATCCTGCATGAATTGTGTCCCATTCCTCTCTATTCTAACACTACTTATAGGGCTGGAGAAGTTGTGTTAGGATGGCTGGTTCACATGCTGCTTCTAACAGTTTGCTTCTAGCACCTTCCTCTTCTCTCTAGTTCAGGGATCAGGGAGGGAAATACCAGTTTTGCTAGTTTACCTCATCTGCCAACCTTGTCTTATTCATACTTGAATCCTTGCAAAGTGCTTTGGAACTCTGGTGAGTGCATCTTTGGGCACTGGCCTGCACCCAGCATTCTATTATATTAGCTCCTGAAGCAACTCCACGTTTTAAAATCTGAGTTGAAGGAAAGTTGAAATGTCAAAAGTATATGTAGGGTAGTTAATATTATATACCCTCTTCACTTACAAATGTATTAGCATGCTCCAGTTTCATCAATTTATAATGGCAATAAGATCATATTTATATGAGTCATTCAAAATCTTGCCATGTTTTCCCAACCTCTGTTTGACTACCAGAAATTCCAATATTTTGTAGTGTCCATTTTCAGATGTTTCTGAAAATCTATGCCTATAAATCATGGCTAGTCACCCTCAGAGCTTGTTGGCAGAGTAAGAATTTAGTTATCCTCCTTGACATTGGGC
This sequence comes from Otolemur garnettii, assembly GCF_000181295.1. NCBI lineage: Eukaryota > Metazoa > Chordata > Mammalia > Primates > Galagidae > Otolemur > Otolemur garnettii. The sequence goes on along the minus strand of NW_003852493.1, from coordinate 1,113,318 downwards.
TCTAAAACAAAAGCCTGATAATAATTGCATGAAAAATAATTTAGCACCAGCTAACAGCTGAGGTCAGCCCTGAGACCCTCTCAAAGTGAGGGAGAATACTCTCTTCCTCTTTGCTATGCTCAGAAAGTGTCCTTCCACCAAGTTACGTAGGCACCAAGGTGCTATAGGTCCTTGAAATTTGCAGAAGTGCAAAACACAAGAGAACCTGTGCATGCATACCCATGCACACACATGAGCATGCATACCATGTACACACATGAGCA
>NW_003852493.1:1001908-1112381 GCF_000181295.1 Otolemur garnettii | reverse complement strand
ATACCCATGCACACACATGAGCACGCATACCCATGCACACACATGAACATGCATACCCATGCACATATATGAGCACGCATACCCATGAACATGCATACCCATGCACACACATGAGCACGCATACCCAGGCACACACATAAACATGCATACCATGTACACACATGAACATGCATACCATGCACATACATGAACATGCATACCCAGGCACATACATGAGCATGCATACCTATGCACACACATGAGCACGCATACCCATGCACACACATGAGCACGCTTTTTTTCTTAAAGTGTGCTTTTGCAGTAAAACTGACTAAGGCAAGTCCTGGTGTCATCCTTACATGGAATAGGGAACCACAGTTCCTTTGCAAATCTTAAGCTTTGCCGCCAAATCTTTGCAGAAGTTCAAAGACTCTTTATGTAGAGACTCCACTGTCTTGTATTCTGTATACAGTCAGCTGCAACTTTCATCTAGCAAATCTATAAAACTTACCAGGAATGGGGTAAGGTTTCTTGTCCTCTCACTCCCAGAGAAACATCAGTCTCATCTGTAATCTACTGCATGCAAAACAGTATTTGAAGGGAAGGACACAGCCACTGTCCAGCAATAGTATGAAAGTACCAAAATTCAATTGGCCAGCCTGCAGGAAATGTGACGCTCTTTCACAGTCAGCAAAGGCCTAGCTGCCCCAGAAATCTACCCCACAGCTAAAATAATCATCACACATATGTGTGAATATTCTTATATAACATTTCATTTTTCCATGGGAAAATGTTTATATTTACAACTACATACTAGATATGTTGAATATTTCAGTATTTAACCAATTTTGTTTCCTGAAAATGTTTTCAAATATTCATACTTCCATATACTTGTTAACAATAAGTTATTTTTTTTTGAGTAATACCAAAGACATAAGATTTATAGGCATTGATCCTGAAATGTTGTTCGTCACATAATCACAAAGCAATTGATCATTTTTTCCTTCTAGACTCCAAATTTATTATTGGAGAGAAATAATGTAGAATAGTAGTTTACTATAATTTTAGTTAATAACAGTAGCAAATCAGGAAATACTATTCTAGATTTTTTCCTTTTCCTAAAGGTGAAAGCATAGCTCTTGAAAGAAAAAAATCATAAATATGTGAAATTAGAAAACTTCAATCTGCAAGGAACGAGAAATACAAGTTGCTTAACAAAAATGATATTGCTTGTCACATAACAAAAAGTCCAGAGGCAGGGCAGGCTGGGCTAATTGATACCTCATTTTTTCATTAAGAACTCTGATTCATTTGCTTCATCCTAAGGCTAATCATCACTTTCATAAGATTGATGCCACCAGCAACTGAGGCTACATGTGTCTTTGTTCAGGAAAAATAGTAGGAAGAAAATTCTCTGTCAAAAACCTTGAAGTAAAAGACTTTCTCATCAATTTAAGTCTCCAGCCTACCCTCGGACCGACACCAGTGAGCCCAAATCAGTGTTTATTACAACTTCCTTAACGACAAGAAAGGTCTGCAGTTTTTCAGAGAAACACGGATATTTGAGATCCCAACTCAGACTTAGTGGACCAGAATTTGAAGAAAAGAGTCTGATGATCTATGTATTCAACAAGCTTCTCCACTGAGTCTTATAAACAATGAAAATTTAGGAAATCGGTAGATGGATAAGAATCCAAAGCTGGAGAAGTCAGCTTCTCTGCTCGTTAAATTTGAGCTCTGCTCCCATGGAGGAAGAGAATGGATAGTGGATACCAACCAGCAGTAAAAAGCAGAGCAAGAGGTGTTATCTTCTTACTTCTTGCCACTTGGGGAAATCTTTCCACTCTGCCTCCTTGCTGTCCCTTCCCTCTCCACAGCAAGTCACGAATCAGTCACACCTAATTCCAACTACGGGTGCAAGACTGGAAGCATCTATTTAAACTGTTGTAGCGCATGGCTCATCACTGGGTGAGAGAATTTTTCTCCAGACATCCCCCACATTCCAAAAACATCAGCTTGAGGGTCTGTGGTCCAGCGGCCTTTAAAGAAAGCCAGTTCACAAAGGAGTACAGTCCTGCAGGGAGGGCTCTTACAGGTTCACCGTGGATCTGCCCAGGCTCTGCATTACCTCATTGAGCCTAGCATGTTGTCACTAGGAAAATCATGACAAAATAAGCTAACTCTCCTGGGGTTGAACATATATCCATGTAAAATGTATACATCTGGACATACGTCTAGGAGATACAGGAAGAATAAATATCCCACAACCAGAAATGAGAAACACCCTCTTACTCTCTGACATTAACCATTTTAAGAGCATTTTTCATCAGAGCAGATTCTGGTTACAGTGCTGTTGGTCGGAAGTTGCATTTACGATTAACTATATGCTCATAGAAGACACAATGATTAAGCCTGCGTTTACTTTCCAAATGTAGTTCTGGGGCTGAAAGTTGTGGAAAAAGCCAACCCCCAGTTCACTCTTGCTTCATCTGTGTCACACTTGCCATCACCTCGTGTCGTCATTCCTCGTCATAGTCAGACACAACACGTTTCCTTGTTGGAAACAGACTCCCTTTGCCTGATTCACTAGGAGGAGCCTTGACTGGCCACCTGAATGTGAGCCAGACACAAAACGTTGGGAAAGTCAGGCAGGAAGAGGGAATCAAATGTCCTCAATAAACCAAAACTGTCCTCACGTTTTCTATAAAAGGACAAGAAATCATCTGGTCATTCTGTGAAAATCACCCTTGACCTAGAGGAACAGCTTCGTGTTTAATATCTATGAGTATGAGCATCCATTTTATTTTTCTTTGCCGTGTGGCTCTTGACAATTCATTGTATAGTCACCTTATTCACCCTGTGTAAAATTAATTCTCTGGCCGAGGCCCCAGACCATTCACATAGAAACATTTTCTTGTGTATCCTGATTATTTTATAGACATTATATTGAGCAGAAAACACATTGAAACATATGCTTACAGATTTTTTTTAAATGAGTCAATGTGTAATTGAAGAAGCTTTCTCTAATTAATCCCATATTTGTTCCCACAATCTGTGTCTGGCCCTTCCCCATGAGGAATTTTTGTGAATTAAAGTACATGTTTTCTATCCATCTCTCCGCCCCAACTTATTTATCTCCTTTTGTGATTTATCAGAGAAACGACATGGTAGAATTTTGTATTTTAAATTTTCTTAGAACGAAAACTGATTTCAGTCTGTTTTTCCACATATCCCCTTTGCCTAGAACAGCACCTGCCACAAAGTGGATGTCAAAACTAAAGTCAATCAGTTTATCATCTCCTAACTCCACTGCCATGACTTTGGCATGCTAATGGTATATTACATGGGTCACCACAATCAGTGGTCCACATCCAGAGTGCAGGCAGACTTTGTAAATAAAGTTGTATTGAAACACCCACTTGTTTACATACCACTTCTGGAAAGTTTCACACTGCAATGTCAGAGTTGAATAATTGTGACAAAGACTATCCAGACCACAAAGCCTAAGATATATGTTATCTGACCCATTATAGAAATGTTTGCTGACTCTTGGTCAATTGCAATACTTCATAAGTAACCTCCCTTGACCCAGTGACACTACCTTCCTTCCTATACACACACCCCTACCCCAACCCATTCTTCACTGGCCCCAGAGAAATCATTCTAAATACAAATATCATCTTACCAATTCCTTAACTTCTTCCCTGAACTATTCATCAGCTGACCCCCTTTTGTAATGCATATATGAGGTTCTCTCAATGTTAAAGTAAAAATAAATTCAAAATGAAGCTTCAAGCCTATTCATATACCCAAAAACATATCTCCAACTGTATCAAAATTGCATATTCTTTCTGTGTAGAAACTCTTAAGGTGGTACTGCTATGAGTGGAATAAAAAAATAAAAAGGAAAGAGGGTCAAGAGAGAGACAATCTGCAACTAAGAAGCAAGAAACATGGAGTGGAAAGGGAGTCCAAATGTGATATCCTTGGAGGTCAAGATCGTAAGCATCCATGATAAAGGTCGATTAGGAATGTCATATGACCCATGACCCCAACCTCCCACATCTATTCTGTATAACTGTGACCTCACGTGTTAGCCAGAATTCTACAATGAACTTCAAAATACACATTCCCCGGTGTCCACACTTTGTATAATTTCTTGTCTTTGTGGATAAACCTGTGAACAGGATGGAGTAGCTGATCTCTTGACTAAGTGATGCTGTGTGGCAAACGGTGATGAGATGGCCACATTCTGATTATCTGTGATTACATAAGACTTTTTCATAGTAGACTAGAGAGAAATTGGAGGTACTATGCAAGAAATCGAAAATGGCTTCTAGGATCTCAGAGCCATCCCTGGTGGAAAGCCAGCCTGAAAAAAGAGACCTTGATAATGCAGCTGTAAGGAAGTTAATTGTGCCAACAGAGCGAAGGAGCTTGGAAGTACAGATTTTCCTACTGGTGCTTCCAGATGAGGACGCTGATGACCAACTACACATCTCACCCTTGTGAGAACCTGAGCAAAAGACACAAGTAAACATGCCAGAGTCCTGACCCCCGGAATCTCTGATACAATATATTTCTGGTTTTCAGAGCCTATCAATTGTTTGTAACTTATTATGCAATAGAAAACTAATACATCTATTATAGAAAAAAAAAGAATGGTTTAATTTTTCCCTAGAGATGGAAGGACATAATTATTTGAAATTGTTTGAAAAGGCAGTACTTATCTTTCTTATCATCATAATTGGAACATTCTCTGAACAGTCCTCGGGTTGTCAAGTATCAGTCCTTTCTGATAAGACTATAATAAGAAAGAAGTTCACAGTCATATTCTGTAAGTGCAGAGCCATTAACTAGTCTTTTGTGTCAGGGAAGTAAGGATGGATGAGCATTTATGTAGCCTGCATTATTGATTCTACATTCCCGAGTTTAAGTTTTCTTTAGTGGCAATTGGACAATTAAACAAGTGGTTCAGATGTTTGTGTGAGCTCAATGTAAATACCTGTAATGCCAAGATTTAAAATGGTATTAGGTGAAATTATAAAACCTAGGAATGAAAGGACATTTTGACCCTAATGGATAAATGTAGAGGTTACTGTGTCAGTCAGGAAAATATAAGTTATATTGCAGCAGCAATCTTCAAATCATGGAGTCTTACACAGTGGAAAGGTTCAATTCTCACTCAGACCTCTGTCCATTATGGCAGAGCGGAGTTGTTCTCTAACGGCTTTATTTCTCTGATTTCATGTTTTCTGAGACAGGGAATAGTGACTGTGGTCATCATGCACCACCTCTCAAACCAGCTTCTGCTTGGACCTGACACATATCACTTCTCATGTTCACATGAGACAAATCATGTAGCCTGTATTAGTTAGGGTTCTCCAGGGAAGCAGACCTAATAGGATCTACTTATGTGTGGTGTGTTTATAGAAACAAAGAAAAAGATACAGAGAGAAATTCATCATTTTAAGGAATTGGCATTACCTGGCTGTAGAAGTGATGAGGTACTCTATCTATCATACTCAAAGTATAATGACTTGAATGTTTATCTCACCTGGAAAACATTTTCACAAAAGCATCTCAAATAGTGTTTGACCAGATTTCTTGGCACCCCCAGCCTAGCCAAGCTGACACATAAAATTAAACATTACATGGCCATAACCTAACTTCTAAGGGAGCAAGAAAATGAATGCTACCATAGATTTGATAGGTAGCAAGCCAGCAGTATTTGGTTAATAGTACTAAAGCAAGTTGGAACAAGACAAAAGACTAGTGAGATCTGTTTTGCCGTGGAAACTATTTTCTTGAACAAGATTTTTAAAAATGGAAACTGTTGAGTCTGTTATTGGGACGACAAAATAAATTAAGGTCAAGTATCTAATGAAGAGCTGGAGAGGTTTTTGGCATACTGTGTAACTATCTAGCCACAAGGACAACTGTCTGCCTATTCCATTTCAACCATTTTAACAAAATACCTTAGGGGCAATTTATTTTTTAAAAATATTTCTTATAGTTCTAGAGCTGGAAAATCTAAGATGAAGGCACCAACAGATCTAATGAGAGCTCTGTGTCTAAGACGACCTCACTCTCAGCTTCCTAGCTGGCACCTTCCTGCTATGTCCTCACCTGGGCTTCTTTTATAGAGGCCATCATCTCACTTAGGAGGGCCCTGCCTTATGACCTCATCACCTCTTAAAGCCTGACCTGTTAATACTATTGCATTGGAGATTAACTTTTAATGCATGAATTTGGAAAGGACACTGCTATTCAGACTATAGCACAAGCCCCAGGTTTATTTGAAGATCTCAAGGTCATGGAATTGAGCAAACAAACTGGGATTCAGAGGAGTATGTAATACTTTCACTCAGAGATTCTAACTGTCTTCAGTATAATTGGCAAACTCAGTGGCAGCTAACATCTCTCCCTAAGAAATTATAAAGATCTTCAACTAAGATCGGTCTACTTTGTGATGGCAACAAATGCCCTTTTGCACTTTTGCATAAGGAGGAAAATAATGTCCTGGGTCTTATAGTATCAAAGTCTTCATTTTTGGTTTTTGTTGCCTTTTAGGGTTTGATATTTTTTTCTCTTTGTGTAAAGTTTGAAGATGGTCAATTGAAGCACTTCAAAAATTTCAAGACTATAAAAAGTTAAATAAGGAAAAACATGTATAACATAAGTTAATTAGGATATTTTTTAAATTTACAGAAAGTACTATAATCACTTTTGTATATTTTTTATGGTAACATTTAAAATATAATATGTATTTAATATAATTTGTATATTATAAATATACAAAAACTATATTATATATTTAATGCTATTAAATATAACATTACTAATATATACATATATGTTTCAAAAGGGTAAAGGAAGTTTTATAATCATAGCTTTTTCACTTATTTGGAAGACATATGGCTTTACAATTATGATTTTCTGTTGCAAAGTAGTTTTAAAATAATTATATTTTATAGTAATATAAATGCACTAAAAGCGAATAACCAACCTACTCCTTACCAAAATCTGCGAGTACAAAGGCACAGATGCAAGGCTTTGCATTAAAAATAATTTTTCAGTCTCTCAAAATTCTTACTGGAGGGAGTCATATCACATTGAGTAAGTTCATACTCTACCACAAATGCTAAAAATCCATTTTATTCCTGCAGGCGATCATAGAAAAAGAGCTTGGTTTTAAGACCCCTATCACAAAGCTTTTCTTTTTTCCTTTCATGTTTCAAATCCAAAATGATAAATTATAGAAACATTCTACCAGTCTTTAACAAAAGACCCATCCACAACATCATGCATAGAAATATCCTACAATCTCTTTTATCACAGTGTACACCTTTAAACGTCTTTCCAAGCGATTAGTCGCCGCTATAGGGAAACCCCAGGTAGAATTTACAATCAGTACTGATGTAGTAGCATGTCATGTGAGAAGCCACCTGGCTCTACTCCGACTGCACCCACCCCCACAGTATGGGCTGTGCCGCCATCCTCTCCCTCCTAGATTCCTGCAGTTGCCCCTTCACCAGGATCACTGGGGCCTCCCTAATGTCCATAGAGTGGTCAGAGTGGCACTGTTAAAATAAGAGAGATCGTATCACTCCTGTGCTCAAAACCCTTCCAAAGCCCCTCAGGTCTTTAATTTCTCTAGTCCTTCTGCCTGGAATGCTCTTCCCCATACCAGGAATAGCAAATTCCCTCACTGAGATGAGTTGCTTGCTCTAATGGCACATTCTCAATGAAGCCAAACCTGACCACCCTGTGTAAATTGCCCTCAATCCCGGCTCTCCCGTTTCTCTTACCCTGTTTCACTTCTTCTTTAATCCATAATACTCCTGTCACCATCTACTATGCTGGACAGTTTCCTTGTTTATTAGGGTTGTCATCTTCCCTCCATGAACCAATGCCTGCAGTAAGTGATGAGTGGACACAGGGGCTGTTGGCAGGAGTAAGTCTTAGTGAACCTTACAATAACATTGTAATTAATATTAAAACATGAAATGCAATACTAATATTAATTTTTGCTTTCTGCATTGAACTCTAGTCTAACCACTGCTTATCCAAAGCAGGTAAAATGTCTCCTGTAGCTGGTTTTGTTTTGATGTGTGGTAAATGATGACGGGCGAAATGTCCATCATTTCCAAAGTGTTTCTATAAGCATTGTTATTTTTGACTTGGCAATAACCTCATGAAACAAGTAAAAATGATTAATCTATTTTGTTGAGTCAGAATTGCAGAATTTAAAATAATGAGCTTAAGATCAAACCAGCCCAGTTATTTGCTCCTGGCTCAGTACCTTCTTCACCATCTCCTCTAGCAAGTGCTGCGTGGAAAAGTCCTATTTGTGTGAGACCATTCACAGGCCTTCCACCACTGCCAAGGCAAAGTGATTAGGCTTGCCTCACATTCATGGTTCACAAACTGCAAATGGACCTTCAGGGCCCTCTTTCATTCTTTAATATTTCCCAGTGTTAATTCTTTAGTTCATGCTGATGGCATTACAGTATAAAGTGTGTGTAGTCAGGGTCCAATGTGGTGTGTATGATATGATTCACTGTAGAGTCTTTGCCTTTTTTGGAACTGAAACCCAAGCGTGGAGTAGTGAATGTGCCCATAAAGCCCTTTCCTCTCAAAAGTTTTCGATTTCTCATTTCTACCTCCCTGCTGGTATGTCTGCTACTTGTATGTAAATTTCCACCTGGGTGTAGCAAGAGAACCGTAAACAGACCATCACTGATGAAGGTATTCAAATTCAAAACTTATATATTCCAATATATAATTCAAACACCAGCAAGGGATTGTAATTCTCAAATTGGCTATGCTGTAAATAAACACTGCACAAATTAGTAAGAGGAAAGACACAGTCTGAGTCAATTTTCTTTGGATACTCTAAAATTAGCAAATTAACAACTCCTTGAATGTAGGTGGCCAGTAGAGCCAGTGTCCCTCAAAGCACATAGGGAACTGTAGCAATACAGCCATTTTACCATGGACCGAATCCTGCTGCAGACCTAACTCCTTTTTGTGGGAGGTTAAGTTGGTGATCTCTCAGGAGGGCACCTCACTGCAGTCCAAGGAAAAGCGCAAAGTTCTGCCATCCCTGGGGGTCATCAAGACCACCTAAGATGAAAGGAGCCCAGAAGTTCCCCAGACAGGTCAAAGTCTCTAAGACCATCCCTGCCTGGAGAATCAGCAGTCAGGCAGGCAGGCTGAGCACTTTGAACTGACGGGCAGTTAGATTAGGAAACCCGGCTTATTTGCCCTGTGTGTATGAAACTTGTTTTCCCCTCTCCTTTCTAAATATATTATCTACCCTTGTAGACAACTCATTACCATATGTTCCAACACCCAGCCATTTCCTCTTTACCCAGTCTGCCTGGGGATTTGGGATTCTTCTAATCCTATTAGAATGTGGGCACCTGAACATTTTGCACTTACGCTCTGTGTTGGAGATCAGTAGGTTTCTGAGAAGTCAGAAAGTCGCTGCCTTGGCCTACGAGTCAAGGTGCCCCTTTCCCCAGGCTCTCCGACGCTGTGCATGAAGCTGGTGTAGAGTCTTCTGATTTTCTTCCAGCATCATCTCCCCTGTTGACTCTCAATCTAGGCTGGGATCCTCAGTGAACCCCACACCTTTTCTTACTGTCAAGATTCCTTGTTGTGGTCCCTGAGCACATGCCCATCAGCCCTGCGCAAGGAGATGATTTTACTCCCCAAGTACACCCAAGGTGCCACCTCAATTCTTTGAAAGCAGTTAACCATGGAGCTTAATAAAGGGAAGAGAAAAGTGTCAGGATACCAAACAGACATCTCTCGTCAGTCCTCCGGGGTGTCTAGGCTTGAGGCTTGAGATATGTCAGGAAAGATAGCCTGGACTAGGAGTTAGGAGGCCAGAATTGCACTCCCAGCTTTGTAACTCACCCACCCCAGGGCCTTAGCCCCGAGTCACCCAATTTGGAGTTCCTCTCTTTAATTTGTAAAATGAAAGGATGGACTACAAAATTGCAAAATTTTCTTCAAACTCTAATCCAATTAATCCGTGCTTTGGCCTAATGAATTCATGGTTAATCCTTCATTGGTAGGTTCTGATGAAGGATTTTCCACCATAAGAATGCACCACAAGCCTGAAGTTCTGACAATGAGCTAAATGCCCTGCACCAAATTAATGCTTTACAGCCTGGCCTCTGTGCCACCCTGAGAGGCCAGTCTGCCTCTCTGCTTGACAACTGAGAGCAGCCATCTCAGGAGGAACTGGCCAAGGAATGTTTGACTTCTAAGGCAGGTCTCTCCTTTCATTCCTGGTAACCACATAGTTGCTCATAGTAGGATGCATCCTTGGACTTAATTGTCAGATCTCAAGAGATGACAGTTCCGATGGCCATTCCAAAAAAAGTGTTCTACAATTGCTTGAAGTGTGGACTAGGTACTAGTTTGGCACACAGCTTTCCAAAGGGAGTACTTTCAAGGTGACCGTCGTGATATTCAGCAATGAAGCTGAATGGAGCACTTTTTCTAGGATGAATTCGCAAACTTAATTGTCCTGCCTCATATGCCATAAATATTCATTTTCTTCCATTGGCTCACTGATAACTCCTTTGAATACTATTCCAGCATGGCTCCTTTCTGCTTTACTGAATGTATATATCACTATCAATATGTAATATTCAAATTAGAAAACCATGGAGCTTTTTACAGGGTGCTTTTAATTACACCATCTCACATCCAAAAATTCATCTCTTTGTACACCTGGATCAAGGGAATAATTGAAATGTAAAGCCTTCAAAGCATACAAATTACAGTTTTGAATACTGTTTAAAAATTGTATGGAATGACATTTATTCACATGGTAAGTAAAAATAAACAATTTTGCATCTTAAAAAGCTCTGAATGTCTCCAAGGCAGGTAATAAATTCAGTGGCTCTTTATAATGCATAAATATACTAATAATATTTGATATCTATTCTTCTAAAGAGAAAGAAAATACATCGATACCTTGAGCAGTAAAAATGAAACTCCTTCACTACAAAGTTAGTCAAAATGAAATCAAAACAAAGCAGCTGACACAAATGCAATAACTAGAATCCCCATGGAGGCTGCAGAAGCATATTTTAAATGAAAGTACTTATTGGTAAAAAAATTTAAAAAGCACAGATGTATAATCCAGTTGTGCATGTGTGTGAGAGGGAATATTATACCAGCTGCAAACTCCTGCTTTGTCTTATTGTTTAAGTTGATCATGACGGGATAAACATAACTTTGTAGACAGGTCTGACAATTAAGTTCACCAATTCATCCTAAAAAAGTGCTTCATACCTCATTGCTGAATATCAATATGGTCACCTCCGAAACACTCCCCTTGGGAAGCTGTGCACTGATGCCAATGCCTAGCTCACCGTTCAAAGCAACTTTGGAACTCTTTCCTGTAACGATCAACAGAGCCTTCATTACAGGAGGTTTGACCATTAAGTTCGCAATCTCGCCACCATGCGCATGTGTTGGCAGCACTGTGCAAACAACTCAGTAAGATTTCACAACCTTGATATGTCAGTGCCTCACAGCTATTCTTGGGTCCGTGTGTGGGGCTGCCTTGCTGAGTGGTATTCATTTTGTTGTGAGTTGTTGTGTGCCTTATAATAATGGCTTTGATGATCATTCCAGAAAAAGAGTTGCATAATTGCTTTGAAGGGTGGACTAAATGCTGGTGTCAGGGCACAGCTTCCCAAGAGGAGTGCTTTGAAGATGACCATAATGGTATTCAGCAATGACATATGGAGCACTTTTTCTAGGATGAGTTCGTGCATTTAATTGTCAGACTTCCATATATTATTTAAGTCCACATAGAAAATGACTAGAGGGAGACTTATACCATTTTCTTTCTCATGGTCTAAGAAATAAAAAGTAGATCCTTTGCAGGGGTTTCCTTTTATCCTATCCTCTTTCAAAATATGTGTTTTTACTTTCTAGCCTGTAGAATAAAAAGTACCAAAGCCAGATGCCATGAGGCAATGCTCCGTACCATCGTTTTTCTTTTTCCTTTTCCAAAGAGAATTTCTACGACTGGACTGTCAACAATGAAATGTTTGGGGGAGAAGGGCAGTTTATTTTTAAAAGTTTACTGGCGTTGCAAAGCCAAACTAGTTTCTTGACATTATTATTTTTAAAGTAAATCATTTAAGGCTTAGGTGGGAATGGAGGGCACAGCCTCAAGTATTTAGCATTATAGGAAAAGTCAGCAGTTGTTTGGAAGCCTAGATCTAAATTTATGTCCCCCAGAGACCTGGCTGCTGAGACTTGTGGGGATAATGTGCTATATACAATTAGAAGTGAAATTATATTAAGCAGGTGTGAAGAGAGCTGGGTAACATATTGACCCGGCCCCTGTGCCTTGTTAGTAGTGATTAACTTAACAATTTCCCAGGAGTGAGGAAGTCTTGAGGAAATGGGATACATCACACACTCTCCCGCAGCTCCTTGGGTTGTTTTCACCACCTGGAACTTTGCTCCCTTATCCAATTGAAATCTCCCATCCACCTCAAGGTCACCTTTGTCTATTTCAGCTTCCACTCAGTTCTTATTTCTGAAGCTCAGAAGGCCTAAAAAGTGCCTTAGCACTTTATCAATTGCATTTGTCTTGTTGGCTTACAGTTTATGTCACCTATGTTGGTATGTGAAAATTCTTTTTGAGATTATACTTTTACCAGACCTCATACAATACTCAGCACATACTAAACATTCAGCAATTAATTATTAATTTGCTCTCTAATATAAGAAGGATCACACTAATGGAGCAAAATCTAAACATATGTACCTCAATAAACTTTATGTTATGAAGTAAGAATAATTACAGGTACCCTCTGGGTTGTGGAACATCTAATCTCTCTACCATGGGCTGCCACTGGGTCAAAGCATTTCCTTTGGATGCCTCCGAGCCCTCCCCCCAAAGCCAAGAGCAAAACAGGGAAGAAAACATAAAATGCGCTGTAGGGTAGAAAGGGAAAGAGAAGGAAGGGAGTAAAGTCTAGCACTAAAAAAAATTAGGCATTATTAGTTAATTTCATCCTAACAAAAAAATTGTGCAAGGTGTGTATTTCTTATTCCTACTTCACAAATAAAGTCTCAGAGCTGTTTCTGATCAAAGGCAAGGCAGAAAATGTTTGCACACATGAAGCTGACTGGTTCCTTAGTTCAGAAAAATAGCAAATTAGTCCTTCCTCATTAATAAACAAGAAGAAAAAGAGAGAATGGGAGTGAGAAAAAGAGTCCCATTTATCTGCAGGTGGATATTACATGACAAAACCAGCTTACTTGCCACTTGGTCCTCTGATGACCCCTTGTTGCCCACCCTTGGTGCAGAAAAGGAAATAAGTTTGCCCTTGTTGGAGAAAGAAAAGAGAAATCTACTACAGAATTTTGGAGGATAAAATATTGCCTCCTCAGTGGATTAGAGAAATGCCTATTTCAAAATTGTACAAGGCAAGTACCAATGGTTTTCAATTCCCTAAAAATTGCTCATTCCCCTTTATGCAAACTACATTAATTGCAAAGAAAAAGACTTACAAATCAGCCACTCAATTAAAATTGCCCTTAGTTCAAATCCACCAATTTTAGACTAATTTTCTTCTGCTTAGTTAAGATAAAAGTTCACTTTTCTCTTTTCATAGCAATTCAGCAGAAAATTTCTCTCCCATGCGCTTAAAAATCCAACATATATGGAACACTGAATACTGAAATTTAGAGATTTGCACAAAAAAAATTCTTTAAATAAAATATGATGGTTATTTTGGCAGATTTTTTCGAAAATTAAAGTTACCAGAAGCAAGAAAACATATTACAGCCTAGATGCTCACTAAGTCCAGAAAAGTGGACTTTATTCTCCTATGATAGGCTACAACTTCTCTGCTGTATCTTTATCTCCCCATCAAAAAGTGAATTTTAAATAGATTAACTTTTCATTGACATTAAAAAGAAAATCTGAAGTCAAATAACTACACTGGTGATCATTTTATGTTTTTAGTTTGATTTCCATGAGCTTCTTACTCCCCTTAAGTTCTTTAAAACCTGTAAGTCATACCTTACTCACAGGACTTCAGACATTGCCATGCCTAAATTGTGTATTTAGTAACTAGTTTTTTTAATTGATTTGAAAACAAAAAGATTTGTAGTTCTCTTTAATATATTGAAAACTCCGAAAACAAAAAAGAATATCTGTAGAGGAGAGGCTGTAAGTTAGAAGCCCATCCACTTAACTAGCCTGGGTGCACATAGGGGATTAGAGAAACGCCTAAAAATCAATTGATTTTTCTTTCTTCAATCTCCAATACAAACTGCTTTCCTACCACTACACAGTTGAGGTTGCTTTTAGGGGCCAACTTAAATTCATGGTGACACTGGAATTTTGTTCTGCAGTAGGTCCTTGGACCATGGATTCGAAGAATGAGCACATGGACCACAGATCAGTGGTAAGATAGGACTTTTACTAGAGGTCAGAAAAGAATACAGAAGTAAAAAGCAGCAGAGCTTCTGGAAGGGTGATAGAACTGAAGAACTCTCTCAGGAATCTCCACATGGACTCTTTTATCTAGAGGTTTTAAGTCTAGAGGATTACACAGGGCTGGCAGTTGGTCCTTTACAGTCTTTGTCCCTGAGAAGGGATTAGGGTGCATGCTCCTACCCAAAGTGGAACCACCCCAAAAAACCATTACAGGCTGCTTTGTTCATGATCTTATCAGAGCCCAGAGGGTGTGTCCTGAAAAATGTTGTCTGCTTGTGCCTGGAAATGGGGGTCTGCCCTCTGAGCTCACTTGGGCCTAGAGAATGGGGGGCTCCCTGTCTAGCCCTGAGTGATGGAATCCTGTATCAATGGCATAAAACAATTCCTAGCCTGAATCACACTTATACTTCTATATAATTAACTCTGGTAGCTTTTTAAATACTCTCAAGAAAAATGAAACAGAATTTTAACTAAAAAATGACTACATTAAATGTGGATGCAGCGTGTTCTAGATGAGATATTAATTTTTCAATGTTTAGAAGAGCTGCTTTTGAAAATCAAACAAATTCCACATAAAGGTCCAGATTCCTGTCTTACCTTTAAATAATAGAAGATCTTGTAGGACTGGACATTAATTTCAATATGACAACAATCAATTGGAGTGAGTGATGGAGGTCTCCTTTGGACAGGAACACCTTCACCTTTCTACAGGCCAGACCACCCTCTGCATGCAGCCAGTAGGCTTCACTCATCTAGATTACCTTCATCAAAGAGTCGGTGCTTCAAAAATCTGTTCATTTTTTTTCATTACTTAAAAAATGCTGAGTGCTGAGTTTTAACAATGCTTTTTGCTTTCAATGGACTCCAGGCAAAGCCATTCAGGGTGAAGATTTACAGAGAAATAGAAAGTCTTCATATTCCATTTGGTTCATGGTAGTTAATCATCCACCTGTCTGATGACACAGTTAGGCCCTCACAACCAACCAAGATTTATAAACAGAGAAGTACCACAAACAATAAGCACTTTTGGGGGTTGGGGGAGGGAACAGTTCATTACATTTTACTCCTTTCCCCACAAAAATGTGCTTGCTGACTTACAAAGGAAGGGACAGAAAATGGATATTTGCTATCTAAATCCTTTCACCATCAACTTCTTTTCGAAGTTCTCCTGGTATGACTTCAAATATCTTATCTTATTTTCCACATTAACACACTTCCACTCTTTCAATGCACCATACAACTACTTCAAACAGTCCATCAAAATGCCTTCCATATCTCTTCCCCTGTGATTCTTAATATTCTTCTGTGTTGTGAAGGCTTACAGTGCATTTGATTTTTCTGCCACTTATCATTGGTTCGTAATAGGTCTGGACACAGTGTTTTGATAATGCCCATTTCCCTCTGATACCACAGTGCCTTTTAATTGCAAATTGGAGGCTCTACTGAGCAATCAATCAAGAAATTTATTCTCAGCAGTATATGTGTTATCATATAATTTAGATTAATTAATTAAAAATAAACTAATTAAGCACCTTAAAGCAGAAAGTAGAAAGGTGTGGAGAGCTGGCTGTGAGGCAGCAGGGCTCCCGCAGTCAGGGGAACATTCAGGGAATGAACCCCCAACTGCTTATCCTCCTTTCCCAAAACAACCATATTCCTTCTTCATGCTCTCTCTGCCAGAAGTTACGTAGCTCTTTCTTTGTCTAGTTAATTTTTAAGAACTATGCAGAGATCCTTGTGATCTTTCCCTTCTTCTTATCCTATATTAACAAGTTGAGCAGAAATCATTAACAGGATGGTTTGTCTTTACTAAAGTCATTCACATTTTCCAGTCATACTGTAAGACCAAGGATACGTCTTTTGTCTATGCTACTTCCCCGTAGACAACCCTGTGAGATACTATAAAATGAAGCTGAGTTTGTGCTTTGGTGCTGGCTGTAGCCATCAGCTCAGTCAGACCTCCGGACCCCATCTTTTGTCCCCGTCTTCTCTTATGTTGTATTTTCTCCATCCCCGCCACTTCCACTCTGGCTTGTGATAGAAAGGCACTGATAAACCTGAAAACATACTTGATTTTTCTTTCTTCAACTCTCAGTACAAACTGCTTTCCTACCACTACACAGTTGAGGTTGCTTTTAGGTACCAACATAAATTCATGGCATACAACAATTCCTAGCCTTAATCACACTTATACTTCTATATAATTAACTCTGGTAGCTTTTAAAATACCCTCAAGAGAAATGAAACAGAATTTTCAACTAAACAATGACTGCATTGAATGTGGATTTTCAAAATGGAAGTATTTAATATGAGATATATGAGGTTGGCAGAAATTATCCAGCCATGTATGTCTCAAATTCTCATAGTACATGGCTGGATACTTTCTGGACAGCCTATATCTATCTATCTATATATATAAAACATCTGCCTGCAACCTTTTTAAAGTGTGTATATGTGTGATCATTACATATTTCTGCGAGCTTAACAGGCTCTCTTAATTGTCAACTTCATGCTTCACAGACACCAATAAGCTGGTTTCCTTAGCAATGGTTACTAAGCACTTAGGAGATATTGAAATTTTCTTTTTATTGTAATATGTGCTATACTTTTTCCCCCTAGAAATCTGCCTGATTATTTTTACAGGGTAAAATGACTTAATTTAAATTTTCTTCAAAGCAAGGTACAGTGTCCAGCACATCTGGTGTCTGGTGCTTTACTACCGAAAGAACCTGGACATTTGAACCAATTTCTTAAACATATTAAAATATGGATGGCTAAAGAAATGAATTTCAGAAATAGACCTTTAGAGATTCCTATAATCACAATATGTATATAATGATACCATGTAGTGCTTTTCACACACAAAATGTTTTTCACAAAATTAAATAGAAAATTCATCTTAATTCACTTGGAGTTTGTAACTATTCTCTTTATTAATAATCTTTACATTTTAGACTTTTAACTGACTATTGATTGATGTTTCAGTCTGTCACATATTTATATTATGCATTATTTTGTCATAGAGTAAAGTTTTAAGTATTTAGTAATGTAAGTATCTTTATTGTCTATCATTTCAGATTTGCCCCTAATTTATACATTTCACATTCAGGCCTCAATATTACACTTTAGTTATATACTAAGTAAAAAATAAGAAAGTTGAACTAAATAAAGTTAAAATATTGTTTTGTTCCTAAGTAAAAATGATTTAGTCCTGAAGCAGGTGGATAAGGTAAAGAAGGGCCAGACTAGGGAAGAAATTGATTGTATCAAGTGGCTATCCTTAGCAGATCTAGGGCCTTATTATCCAAGCTGAGGATCACCCTAATTTGCTCAGCAAAAGCTCAATCTTGGTTATCAGCATTGTTTATTCCTAGATTAGCTACTGTATCACATTGAGTTTTCACTCTTGTGCAATTAGCTGTATGACATTATTTTCCTATACACTACTATCCCACTGGGGGAAATGATTAGGAAATCCTTTGTGTAAATATGTTTTTTGTTTCTGCCGAGAAAAAAGCATCACAGATAACAATATAAATGCAGGGAAATCAGCCATTTCAATATTTAATACTGGCTTCAAGTCATTGCTTATAAAGTTGAGATGATTGTTCAACAAAATATTAATTTCTAAAATTCACATAGTCTTACATAAGGTTGACTGTGTTAGACATGAGCAGGGCAGGGGTGGTCAGGCTGACCCAGGCTATTATTGGAATGGGGCTGATTAAGACCCTCTGGCTAGGATATTCTGGGAAGGAGGTTGATCAATGCCCTAGGACATTCCAGTATGAACAGACAGATACGATCAGGTTGACCTGGTCTATCTACGGAGTAGGTTTGAGCAAGACCCTGGGTGGACCAATCAGAAAATGAGTAAAAAGGAGAGGCTTTTCCAAGGAGCAGTTGATACTTCCTCAAAATTGTGCACAAAATCTAAAAACTTTGTTTTCCACAGGGCCCACAGTTATTAGGACAGGGCACAGCCTGCCTTACAGGTTGAAAATAAATTCTCTCTTCCTTGCTAAACTCCTGCTAGTTTCATTCAACTATTTCAGTGACTCCTTTGAACCTCCACACTTCTCCAACAACTGGACTCCTGTGTGTCCTAACTGATCCTTTTTTTTTCAAGCCCAAAGTTTGATCATATGATCATACCATCACTTATTGATTCTGATCCCATATGTTTATAGATGAATATTATCAGCATTACACTAATGTCACTTAGATTCCAGATCCACATTTCCAGCTATATTACATACAAAAAAACCCCCCAAAACATTTAATCCTACAGGCAAGATATCCATAATCTGTTATCTCTACCTCCTTTCCTCTTTCTCACTTTCTCTTTCTTATTAATGACACCATCATCGTCTGCTAGTTCTATGGTAAACTTGAATGATGTTCACCAGTATTTCTGGTTCTCTTCTCCATCTGTGCCCACAAGAATATTCCACTTATCCATCCCCTTAACACAGCCTTGTGACATAGTGAGAAAAAAAAAGCCTTTGTTGGATTAAACTATTAAAATTTGGGGATTGTTACTAAACTATAACTGAGTTGGCTTTGACTGTTAGATCGCTTCTCAAATATCAAACCTGATGTCATTGAATTAGTCAAGATTAAGCTCAGGTAGATGTAACGTGAAATTTTAAAAGGCAAATGACAAAAATACATTTTATCTTGATTTCTATGCCATGAAAAAGTGTTCAGAGGGAAGAGTTCTTGGACTGCCGTGTGAACATGCTGCAGTGATTCAGGCTTCTACCTCCTCGCTTCCGATCACAAGAGCATTTGTAGCAATTTGGCTTCCAGTTCACAGCACCCAAAAGCTGGTAGTGCTCCAGCACATCTTGTCCACATCTCAGCAGTGGAGGGAAGGAATGGAAGAAGGGAGCACTTCTCTTTGAATGAGAATTTCTGGAAGTTGCACTTATACCTCACAGGGTAAAATTTAATCACATGGCCACAACTAGCTACAGCAGCTATAAAATACAGTCTTTTAGCTAGGTGGCAATGTGTCCAGCTAAAATCCTGGCTGATGTGTTTAAGTAAAAAAGAGAGAATAAATATTGAATAGTAACTGGCAGTGTCAGCCCCAGTTACATTTGAATGGAATGTTCACCCCATGTTCACATCATTAAGTTTTATCAGTCTGTCAATTCTGACTTTTCCATTTTGCTCCAATGATAATAAACAAGGGGTCTTGGCTAGAACTATGGCAATCAGTTAGCTGCTCTTCCTCCATCCCTTTCATCCTTTCCCTTGAGAACTGAAATTTATGTTTAATGTTCTATATGATCATAGTCTGCATAATCCTTCACTCTTCCATAGCCCCTCTTAATAACTCTCCCTTAACCATAACAGGGAGTTTTAATTACTTAGTGTGAAATTCAAGACTTCAGTAGCAAATTTGCTCATAATAAATGTTTACACCATCCTTTCCCACTAGACTATGTACACTCACATACAGCCGTCCCTTGGTATCTGAGGGGCATTGGTTCCAGAATCACATCCCACCACTCCATCCCTTATGGATACCAAAATCTACAGATGCTATAACTCTGTATGTAAAATGATGCAATATTTCATGTAACATAACCTATGCACACCCTCCTCTATAGCTGGAATCATCTTTGGATTATTTATAATGCCTAAAATATAAAGTAAAGGCTATGTAAATAGTTTTTGTTTGGAGAATAATGACAAGTAAACAAAGTCTATGCATGTTCAGTATATGTGCAACCCCCATTTTTCCCCAAATATTTTATATCTCTGATTTGTTGAATCCACAAAGCTGGTAGCCACAGATAAGAAGTGCTGCTCTGGGGATTATTCATTCTTCTTCAGAGTGGGGAGCACCTGCCTCCACTTATCATGGTCATTCCCATCTTTCAAGCACCAGCTGAAATATCGCTTCCTCTAGGAAAAGTTTCCACGTCTTTCAGGACATGAAAATTATTCTTTCTTACTTCTTCTACCAAAATATTATTCATAGTTCTTTTCAGCACTTCAATTGGTATTTCTGTATGTATATGTCTATCTCATTGGATCATAAGATCTTTCAGTACAAGGACTGCATTTCTTTCTTTTGTACATTTAAAGTTTTCTATTCCTGATAGATTGTCAGGAGATGATTGTTGAATTAGTGTGTGTATGTGCTTTAGTGTCACAGAGATAATATGTATACAACAAATATTAAGATACGATTATAAATGATTCCTCTTACAGTTCTTCTGTAGTGTTATCCACAGTTAAGGCAGCATTGACTCTAAATCAGATTCCCACCTTCTTCGTAGACCTATCATTATTTATCTTAAATATCTTTGATGTCCAAATTAAGAGACCTAATCTGAGTAAATGAAACAATGTTGTCATATTAGCTGCTTTATTTTTAATATGAAGTTTAATTGCTTTCTAATCAGCTAGATTAGATCCCAATAAACTGTATTTCCTTACAAGAACCTGGTAAGTATTGATTTTTAATTGCCTGATCTCTACATTAAATCAATGAGTGGGTTCTTCTTAGAAAACCTAGGCTCACTTAGTTGGTCTCTCACCTTTTTCAAAATAATCCCATTAGTACCAATGTTAAGAAATAAAAATACTACCTGTGTCATAAATTTGCTTGCTCAAGAGCCAGATGGAGGATAAATGCCCAGATATGTGTTCTAAAAGCAACATTATTTGGTCGTTATTAGAGTCCAATTTATGGACTAGTGAGGTCTTTCAAAATGAATTTTGTTCATTTCATTTCAATTAAAAGTTCATAGTGCATAATCATAACTAAGGATAGGGGAGTCCTTATAATACATGCATCTCATTTCCTTGGGCTGCTACTAAGAATTATCCCCACTCCAGGATTCAGGGACAGATCCTATTTGGCCACAATTTTCTCCATGAGATAAGGACCTGCTGCAGCACTTTTGAGCCCATGAGGGAATATGGCTAACAAGCTAAGGAGGAAATGCCAAAAGAATCCCAGATAGATAAAGTAGATTTCCAAATTAATCAGTGCCTGTAGTCTGTCAACACTGGACATGTCAGGGTGTGAACCAACACATTCTTTTTATTGCTTAAGCCAGTTTGAGTTGGCTTCAAAACCAATGCATTATCCAAATTAAAGGCCTACGGTCAGAAAAGATTGCCCCATATCTGCAACTGAGCCATCATCACATTTTTCGAGCACTTGAAAGGGAAATTAGATGCTTTGGAAACATAAACTAACTGATAATTCTTTAAAAAGTAAATTCACCAACGAGAATAAGAAAACATTGCTTAAATCTGGCCTCTAGAAACATTTAAGGATGAATACTGCTGACCAGTTCACACACTTCTGAAAGAAAGGCAGTGACTTGGAACAAAATACCTTGAATTTAAGTGGCCTAAGGCAGCCACCCCCTTGACTATTTAGCAATTATTGATCCAGTTTTCTCGGTTCAAGGGATCTAAGCAAATAATACCTATAAAACATTTACTTTATTTTCGCAGCTACTGTTCCCATGCTGATATCGCAAACTGTATACTCCAAGCACACTTAAGTATGTGTTATTTAAGTAATTAAGTGCTTCCTAGCAGTAATTTGTTAAAGGCTGAAGAACTGGCATTTACTCAAAAAAGCATAATGTTATTAACTCTGTTATTTATCCTTCTGAGAACATTGGCTCTGTATAATACAGTAAGAATAAAGCTGCAAAGAAAATAGCATATAAATGAAAGGTCAACATACTGAAGCTAATCATCTAATTACTCCATGACACAGAATAGGAAACATTTTAATTTTCATACTTTATTCTTGAATTTGAAGCTTCCTGAGACTCTACAGAATAATACAAACTTCATTTGGCACTGAAGAAAATGGCAAAGATAATAAAGAAATGACTCAAACATGTGAAAGTTCTATTAATAAATTACATCCTTTGCTGAAAGATATAGTCCAATTTAATACTGAATTTAAATATTTAGTTACTTTGTGAAAATATTTAAGAAAAGCAATTTTCATCCATCCTCTTTGGCTGGTTCTTGGTCTCTTTTTATTGTTAATTTATTTGCTCTGAGCATATGTAAGTGCACATTAATTATTAGTCACTGTATTAGTTTGCTAGGGCTATGTCTTAGCCCATTTTGTATTGCCACAGTGGCATACCTGAGGCTGGGTAATTTACAAAGAACAGAGGCTCATTTAGCTCACAGTTCTGCAGGCTGTACAAGAAGCATGGCTCAGGCATCTGTTCATCTTCTGGTGAGGGCTTCAGACTGCTTTCACTCATGGTGGAAAACAAAGGGGCCCAGCATGTGCAGAAACCATATGGCAAGAGAGGAAGGGGAGGCGGTGGGGGTTGCCAGGCTGTCTTTAATAACCAGATGTCTCAGGAATGAATAGAGTGAAAACTCATCCCCTAACTAAAAAGGGCATGAATCAATTCATGAGGGAGCCACCTCCATAACCCAAACACCGCCCACTAAGCTCTACCTTCCAATACAACCACACTGGCGATTAAATTTTAGCATGAGATTTAGAGCAGACAAACTATATCCAAACCAAAGTAGGCTGCTCTAACAAAATACCACAGACTGGCTAGTGTAAATAACAGAAATTTATTTTCTGATATTTTTAGAGCTAGATGTCCAAGGTCAAGGTGCCAATAGGATTGGATTCTTCTAATGGCTGCCCTCTTCTTGCTTCTTTACACAGTCTTCCCTCTGTGCATTAGCATCCCAGGAGTCTCTTCTTTAAGAGCATCAGTTACTGCCAGGAGCAGGGGTTCACACCTGTAATCCTAACACTTTGGGAGGCTGAGGTGGGTGGATCTCCTGAGTGCAGTAGTTCAAGTCCAGCCTGAGCAAGAGTGAGAATCTGTCTCCACTAAAAGAGAGAGAGAGAGAGAGAGAGAGAAAATAACAGCATAATTTATGTAGGAGTAGGCTTCAACCTAATGACCTCATTTAATTTCCCCTTTAAAGACCTTATCTCCAAATACATTTATATGATGCGATATTGAGTACTGAGACTTCAACATATGAATTTTTAAGTAATAAATCCAGCCCATAATAGTCACCTTGCTTTTCTTGATGTAAATTGTATCAGTTATAAATATACTCATGTTCACCATCTTGTCTCAATAGTTACAATAGAGCAGAGAGCATATCCTAATGTATGTTCCTGTCATGGAAAAAGTATCTGACAGGGAGAAGATATTTAATCAATATTTGTTGACTAAATAAATATAGATGTAATATATAAGATCTTTTTAATAAATTAATATGTACACACATATGTTCCATAGCCTTGTGGACTAAATGCAACCTCACATAAATGGAACTCATTCTCTTCTTCTCACGAATCCCTTTCTTCACCCACTGCCCCAGCTAAATCCTTAACCTCTCCTTTCCTTTTCCTGCCAATCAGTCATCACTTCTTACAGATTCTACCTCATTAGTATGTGTTGGACCCATGCATTTGTCTTTACTCACCTCACAAAGTTTATCTCCCATATTATTATAACACACTTGTACCAGACACCTGAAACACAAAGATTATTCTCTGTGTTGGCAGTCTTCTTAGCTGTTCTTCTAAAACCCTTCAGTTGCCTCCATTGTTCTCAGCATAACTCCTGACCTCCTTCATAAGGCCCCACGTGAACTTGCCATTTCTTATCCTCTTCCTGTCTTATAATTCTCCACGTCATAGCCAATGGGCAATGGTCCAGTGATAATAAATGACATAGAGGTTGTCAAGTCAGCCATGCGCTCTGTCTCTTCTGATCATTACCCATATGTTCCTTTCTTAACCTAAGACATTCTTCCCATATTTCTCTTACTTTTCCTTATAATTATCAAGATTCTACATGAACTTTAGCACTCAGCCGAAGGGTTACTCCTGTTGGAAGTTTTTGCTGAACACACATCTGAGGACTTCTTCTTTGTTTCTGTTATCAGAAGTTAGTTAAAGGAAAGACCAGAAAATTTAGAACTATTATGAACATAACGATAATTGAGTAAAGTGGCTAGGCCTCAACTTAAAATAGCAATAGCAGGAATCACTAGGCTTTATACATGCAAACAAAAACCTGTTACAAATTATCATGGGAAAAGACAACATTTACAATAACAACTTAGATAAAATACCAAGAATAGCAGGAATTATAAAAGATCTCTGCAAAGAAAAATTTGAAACGCAAGTGAAGAATACAAATAAAGACTTGAACAAAAACAGAAGTCTGCCTTTCTGGCTGAGTAGACTCATAAAGATGCCACTTACTCATAAGGGAATCTATAAATTTTATATTTGTCCAATAAAAATACCAGTAATTTTTTAATTTGATAAGCAGATTCCAAAAGTCAAACAGAAAATAAATTAACAAGAATAGCCACAAAACATTGTAGGAAAAATATGAGTAATACCTCACTCATAATATCACAAGAAATTCCTGATGAATCATAGATTTGAATGTAAAGTTTGAAGCCATAAAAGTAGTAAAAGGAGACATTAGATACTTTCTTTGTACAATTTTTGGATGAAAACAGCCTTTTAAGTTGTGCCAAATTCCAGAAGCCACTAAATGATAAACCAAAATTTTCTATCAAACCCACTATAGTCAATGTCCCAGGTAGAAAAATATGATGAACTTAAATTGAGTGATTTTAGGAGTGTTGAACGAAAGAACTATCTATAAAGCTCAGTGTAGAATATAGAGAAAATACTAGCAATAGTGCCTTGTCTGAGAACTGGTAATAGCAAGAAATATTATCCTTTCTAAGTCAAAGAGGTGAGGGAAGAAACACTTACTGGACCCAGAAAGAAATATCTCTTAAAGGGCTGCCTGGCAAGGAGGAGACCAGGGTAATTAACCGCCTTCCTCACTCTCCTCCCATTTTATAATCTCCTGTCAGCACTCCTGTTTGGTAGATCTTTGCCACATCCCTCAGTCAGTCCATAGAGTTCATTTTCTTAAAGCATAAAAGCTGAAACACCGCAGTAAGCAGAATTAAGAATTTAAAAGGTAGGTTTATTGGATTGGACACATGTAAAGAGGATTGTGAACTAGAACGTAAGTCAGTGTAAAATACAAGATTGAAACACCAAAAGAAAAAGAAAAGAAATATTGGAAAAGTGTAAGAGATATAGATCCATTGTTAAGAGCTCTAAAAGAAAAAATAGTCTAAAGCAGCGGTTCTCAACCTGTGGGTTGCAACCCCTTTTTCACAATGAAAATAAATTGAGGCATTAGGAAGGTTGAGAACCACTGGTCTAGAGAGTATGTGACAAAGGCTACGTTTGAAGATACACTGTCTGTGAACTTCTAAAATTAACAAATAGAAAAACTGGATATCTGCATGCAAAAGAATGAAGTTGAAACTTCACCTTACACCACATACAAAAAATTAATTCAGATTGGATCAAAGATCTAATGTAAGAGTTAAATCAATAAAAACATTTAGAAAAATAATCATAAGAAAAATGCTTTATGGCATTGGATTTGGCAATGATTTTTGTTGCCTGGGCAGGAAAAGCATGGGCAAGAAAAGAACTAGATAAGTTTGAGATCATAGTTAACTTTTGTACATTAAAAGACACTATCAACAAAAATGAGAGCAAATAGGATAAGCAAATCCACGTGGATGGAGAACAGATCTGTAATGGAGCTGGCCACCAGGACAGCATCATTTTCTGGGATGAAGAATCTCCTCTGTAGTTTGATTATAGTGGTGATTATATGACTGCGGTATTTGTCAAAACTCTTAGAACTATTCACCAAAAAGTGTTCCTTTTACCATGTACAATGTTTAAAATAAATACAGATGGTTCCTAACCAAAAAATTTTAAAGAAAAAAGAATGAGAGTCCCAGCATGGTGGCTCACACCTATAATCCTAGCACTCTGGGAGGCTAAGGTGGGTGGATTGCCTAAGCTCAGGAGTTTGAGACCAGCCTGAGCCAGAGCTAGACCCCATCTCTAAAAATAGCTGGGTGTTGTGGTGGGTACTTACTTCCCAGCTAATATTGGGAGGCTGAGGCAAGAGAATCGCTTAAACCCAAGAGTTTGAGGGTGACATAGCATTCTACCAAGAGCAACAAAGTGAGACTCTGTATCAAAAAAAAAAAAAAAAAAGAATGAGAGAAAATATTTGGTAAATATGAAGATATGACATACCAAGTCATAGTAGTAAGTCTGCTAAGAGGTCACTGTCTAAAATACATAAAGAACTCATAGAATTCAACAATAAAAAATAATTTGATTAAAAATGGGTAAAGAACTTGAACAGATATTTATCCAAAGAAGAAATATAAATGGCTAATAAGTACATGAAAAGATACTCACTATCACTAATCCTTGGAAATCAAACTGCATTGAGATACCACTTCACACCCATTTGCATTGCTAATGGGTAACACATGCTAGCAAACATGTGGAGAATGTTAAATAGTGCACTATTGGTGGGAGTGTAAAACGGTGCTATAAAAAAAGGGGATGGCAGTTCCTCGAAAAAATTAGAAGTAGAATTACTGGGCGATCCAGTAATTTTATTTCCGAAAGAATTGAAAGCAGAGATATTTGCATGCCAATGATTGTAGCAGCATTATTCACAATAGCTAAAAGGAGGAAACAGCCCAAACATCCACTGATGGATATATGAGTGAATGCAATGTGATATATACATACAACTACATATTATTATTCAATCTTAAAAAGAAAGGAAATTCTGATGCATGTGACAATATGGACAAAACTTGAAGACATGACACTAAATTAATAAACCAGACACAAAAGGACAAAAGCTGTATGACTCCACTTTTGTGAGGTACTTAGTGTGGTCAAATTCATAAAGACAAAGTGGAGTCGTGGCTGTGATAGGCTGGGGAAGGACACTGGAGAGGTATTATTTAATGCATGTGCAGTTTCTATTTGGGAAGATGAATAAGTTCTAGAGGTGGATGGTAGTGATGGTTCACAACAACGGGCATGCACTTAATGCCCCTAAATTGTACACCTAAAAATGGTTAAGTGGGTAGATGCTCATTTTTTGAAAAGAAGTGAATTCTCCACAAATTGGCCTATTGATGCAATACAATTCAATCAAAATTGTACATTAGGATGGTCAGGTCAGAAGCAAACAACCAAAGGGAGGTGGGAAGATGGGGCTAAGTGTCACCGAGTAGACACAGAAATTGGATTTGGTACTTTGAGAAAAATAAAATCTTGGCTTGACAATTTTCACTTCTAAGCTCAGTAAGTCATACATATTAGGAGAATTATATGATTTTTTTTATAATGATTAAAAAGGTTTGTGGTAAATGCATTTTAAATTTCTTAGTCAACTAGGACAACATATTTGTGTGACTTAACCAACATTCTTTCTTGTTCAATGATTTTCAATAAAGTATATTACACACACACACATGCAATTTTTTAAAAAGGGCAAAAGCGATAAACTGATGGGTCACAGAGAAAAATAGAATGGCCAGTAATCATGAAAATTATATTAGCTTCAGACATTTAATTGCACGGTTTGACTTAAAATGTTAATTTATCTCTGTTGTCTTATACAACTCTGCTAAAATGATGGTAAATGGATATCAATAGAAAAAAAAGCAATAATGATACTCTAAAAGAGGACAAAGGAATGGTTGTTTATGTAAAAAAATAAAGAGAGTTTAAGGATCAATACCCGCACAGAGGATGCCAATTCAAGCCATAGTAATATATAAAGCAAAACCCATATAAGGCTCAGGATTGAGGCACCATTTTCTTCCAAAGGAGTAGGTGAACGGTGGAATAGAAAGCATAATGGCCAATTTAAAAAAAGCATGAGAGGGAGTTAAAACCCCGGTCTCTTCTGCTTTCCTGCTAGCTAGCTCCATGTTTATTCCTCTCTGAGGGAAACTGGAAAATTTTTTTTCCTGAAAAAAAATGGAACCACAGAAGTTCCACATTCAGAGAAACTAGTCAATAGAGTGAGGGGGTGAGGCATTGTAATAAATGTAGGAGATATCCCCCCATTAAATAGTACTCCACTAACCTGTTTCTGAGCTTGTCTGAATAGATTATCAGCAGCCAGGCACATTTCAGCACACACTAAATCAGAAACAGAATTCACAAGAGAAATTGAACAGCCCCAGGGAAAAGCCCAATGGACCCTGGAACTTGGATCCGACAACAAAATGCAGAGACACTGCCCTATCATTCCAAGGGAAGCCCACTAAATAATAAGCCTCATCAAAATACACAAGGTTTCAGGGAGCATTCTAGAGCCTTAAATTTTAAAAAGTATTCAAAGGTCACCAAGTGTTTGAGGAAAAATAAATTTTAGGATGAACTTTTCAATATTTATAAAAACTCAGCTAAAATTTTAGTTGTAATTTTTTTGAATTTATCAGTCAAGTTGAGGAAAATTGTCATGTTAATAATATTAAGACTTCCAATTCATATACCTGATATATCTCTTAATTTTTTTATTATTTGTCTTATTTGTCTTATTGAATTTTCATATACAGTTAAAGCATGTTTCCCCTTAAATATTAACATACACCTATGTGTTTAATTTTTTGCAGTATAATAAATGGTACTGTTTTTAGAATTGTACATTTCAATTATTAATATTTACTGTCATTATATAAAGATGCAATTGATTTTTGAATGTTAATTTTCTTTGCTTCAACCCAGATAAGCTCATTTATAAATGCCAGGAAATTTTTTGTGGATTTTTTTTTATTTCTTTTCAATGTTTTTCTTTCTTTTTTTTTTTTTTAAATTTCAGATTAAAAATGAGGATACAAATGATTAGGTTACATTGTTTGTGTTTCTTAGGTAAAATTCAAGTTATAGTTGAATTTTAAAATGTAGAATTTTTAAAAGAGTTTTTGTGCAATTATCTGCAAATAGAGTTTTATTTCCTCTTTTCCCATCCACATGCTTTTTAGTTCTTTTTCTTGCTTTATTGCATCAGTCAGATTTGATAGCATAATATTAAGTAGGAGTAGTGAACAATGGCATTGATGCCTAATTCTGGTTTCAAACTACAAATTCAATTTCTTAAATAGTTACAGAACTATTCAAGCTATTCATTTCTTCTTGTGAGGTTTGGTAGTTTGTAACTTCAAGAAGTTGATTAATTTACATTTACATTATCAAATGTTTGGGCATGGAATTATTTGTAGTATCACCGTATTGACTGGATTATCTATTGCTGGGTATCAAATTACACTCCAATTGCACTGCCTCTCACTGGAAGCATAATTTGAAACCATCATACATTTCTTTTCTCATTGTTTCTGTGGCTCAGAGACACATGAGTCAAGGAAGGAGACTGGCCTATCTGGATGCCTCTGGTTCATGATCTCATATGAGGTTGCCAGGGATTTGTTGGCCAGGCCAATGGTTTCACCTGAACTCAACTGAGGAGGATGAACCACTTCCACGCCCACAAGGGGGCTGTTGTTAAGCCTCAATCTCTTGCCCCGGATGTCTTTACAAAGCATTCTTACAATATGAAATCTGAATTGTCTCTAAACATGCAGTCCTGGAAAAAACAAGAAAGATAGCTGAAGACAGAAGTTATAGTTTTCTTACAATCTAATCTCAGGAGTGATATCCTATCATTTCTGGAATATTCTGCTCATTAGGAGCAAGTCAACAATTCCAGCAAACACTCAAAGGAGGCCACAGGGATACATACAAGCATGTACACCAGCTTAGGGTCATTTTAAGGGCTGACTTCCACACACATGGCCCTTTTAACATCTGTTCTACCATAATGTTTCCTTCTTTGTTTCTAATATTGGCAATTTATATATTCTCTCCTATTTAAACACATAGTCTAACTAGAACTTAGTCAACATTATTAATGTTCTCAGAGAAAAACCTTTTGGTGTAATTGAATTTTTTCTCATGTTTTCTATTTTCAATTTCATTAGTGTCTGATTTTATGTTTATTATTGTTTTATTTTAGCTTTTTTGGCCCTTTTTACTGATTTATTCTGATGGAAGCTTATATATCAATTGTAAAAACTTTCTTTTCTTCTAATATAAAATTTTAATTCTATATTTTTTTCCTCTAAGAGCTGCTATTAGTTAGAAATGTGGTTTTGATACATTGTATTTTTACATATATTTAGTTTAAAATATGTTTTAATTTTTCTGGATGCTCTTATTTGACATATGAGTTCATCAGAAGTATGAATTTAATTTCCAAATATTTGTGGATTTTCCAGATGTCTTTTTATTATTGATTCTATTATGGTCCAAGAACATACTTTCTATAACTTCTGTTCTTCCAAATTTACTGAGGTTTAGTTTTTGGCCTAGTATGTGATTTATCTTGCTGTATGTTCCATATACAATATAAAATATAAGATATTCTTCTTTTCTGGGTATTCTCTAACTATTAGGTATATTTGGTTTATAGTGTTGTTCAGATATTCTCTGTCTTTACTATTTGTTCAACCAATTACTGAGAGAAGGATGGTAAAGTCTCCAACCATAATTATCCAGTTCTCTTTTTAAATTCCTTAGTTTATGCTCCATGTACAGTAGGATCTCTGTAACTTGACTACTCAAGGAACTGTCACAAACTTGTCAACATATGGACACAGTCAACATATGGAACAAGGCCTACTGTACAGATAGGCACATGTGGTGCATTTCCACTCTTATATCAACTTAAGGATGTGGTAAATGGAGGGCGATAGTCAATCACAGTGACTCTACTGTATTTTGAAGATCTGTTGCTACAAACATACACATTAAGCTTGTTTGACATCTCACAGAATTGTGCATTTATTAGTATGTAATGAACCTCTTCACCCCTAGTAATATTTTTGCTCTAGAATCTACTTTGTCTGATATTAACATTCTTCAGCTATCTATCACAGTGTGTCCTAGCTGGCTTAGGCTGCTGTAACAAAATATCATAGAGTGGCTTACACAACAGACATTTATTTCATACAGTCCTGCAATCTGAGAAGTCCAAATCCGGGGTGACAGCATGGTTGAGTTCTGGTAAGGGCTCTCTTCCTAATTTATAGGTGGCTACTTTCTCACATATGACAGAGAGAGGAAGCTCTGGTATCTCTTCTTATTTTAATGAGATTAATTCTATCCCAAGGGCTCCACTCATCTAAACCTAATCACCTCCCCAAAGCCTTACCTCCTAATATCATCACACTGGAGATTAGGGTTTCAATATATGAATTTTGGCAGGACACATTCAGTTCATAACAGATAGCATGACATTTGCACAAGAATGTTTACTGTAGATCAATTCATAATTGCTAAGTCATGGAAGCAACGCAATGCTCATCAACCCATGAATGGATGAACGATTGGGGTATATGTATATAATGGAATCCTATTCAGCCATAAAAAAGATGAAGACTTTACATCTTTATGTTTACCTGGGTGGAGTTGAATTACATTCTTCTTAGTAAAGTATCTCAAAAATAGAAAAATGAATATCAATACTAATGTGAAAACAATATACAAACAAGTACACATTCATATGAACAATAAAACACAAACATATCTAGTACAGGGGCAGGGAGAGGAGGGAGAGGACAACTGGCAGAAGGAAGGGAAGGAGGGCCTGGGGTGGGATCTCACCTGTCATGCACATTGTGAAGGTGTGTGTATACCATACCCCCTGGGTAAAGGGCCCTCTTACAACTGGAACTTTACTTTGAAGTGAGAATAATGTAATCTAAAACTTTGTACCCTCATATTAATTTGAAATATAAAAGGTAGATTTAAAATCAAAAAAAAAAAAAACAGATAATATGGTATACATATCTCCATTATTTTACTTTTGACCTGTCTTTATGTGTTTTTACATGTACAGTAGATCTTTTATAGACATCTCATGATTTGGTCTTGCTTTTCTAATCCTGTTTTACATTTTCTGTATTTTAACTGGTGTGCTTAAGCCATTGGCACTTATGTAATTATTGATATGGTTGCAATAAAATCTACCATCTTGCCATTTTATCTTTGTTCCATCTGTTTCTAGTTTCTCTTTTATTCTTCTGCTTTCTCTTATCTAATTTTTAGTGATCTTACCTCTTCTATTAATTTATAATTTATATCTTAAAAAAATATTTTTAGCAGTTACCCTAAGCTTTGCAAATCCTATCTTTATCAGTCTCCTGTTGTAGTTATAAAAAATTAGCACACACTTAATATTGTGTTTCAAAAGTCCAAAATCAGTCTCAGCGGGTTAAAGTCAAAGGGTTGACAAAGTTAGCTTCTTCTAGAAGCTCTGAGGGAAAAATTTCTTTGCTTACCTCTTTCAGCTTCCAGAGGCCAGCTGCATTCTTTGATTAGTAGCCCTTTTCTCCATCTTTGAAGCTAGTGGGATACCATTTTCCAATCTCTCTCTCCCTTTCTTTTTGTGCACACGCACACACACACATACACACTCCTCTGCTTCTATCACTGTTTTCTTTTTGAACCCTAACACTTCTACCTCTTTCTCATAAGAACATTTTTGATTACCTTGGATCCATCCAGACAATCCAAGACAATCTCAGTATTTCAAAATCCTTGACTTAATCCCATCTGCAAAGTTCCCATCACCATATAGGATAATGTGTTCACAAATCCATGGATTAGTACATGACACCTAACATCATTCCATTCAACACAACATCTTTAGTTAATCACAGTCTGCTTTCAAGTATGTGTCAAATAACAAAGACTGAGAGTACATATTGGAACATGTAGAGTAATGATCTCACAATGTGTATTTCCAAGTTCTTCCCTCCCATTCTTTGTGCTATTGTAGTCATACTTTTTACTTTTACATATGCTATAGACTCAGTATATCACTACTTTTTTACTTTAGATAGCTAGTTATCTTTTAGAGAAATTTAAAATATTAATAATAAAACAAGTAAATTTTGTTTTATTTTTATTTATTTCACATAGAATATTCATCATTTATTTAGGTAGACTTCATCTCTTTTAAATATATTCCTTCTGCCCAAACATTTAAAACTTTTCTTGCAGACTAGGTCTCGTGGCAATGAATTCCTTTGGTTTTTTGTTTGCTTGAATAAATATTTCTTTTCTAATTTTGAAAATTATGTTCACTAGGTATATAATCCTGGTTTGAAAGGGGTTTGTTTTTCAGCACTATGAAAATGTCCTTACTTACTGGCTTGCATGATTTGTGAAGAGCAGTTTCCCATAATTTTCATCTTTATTCTTATGTAAGTAATGCTAACTTTTTCTGTGGCTGCCTTTACGAATTTTTCCTTGTCTTTTGTTTTCAGCAGTTTGATATTTCTAGTTATACTTATGTGTTGATACTGATCCTGTTTCATGTTCTCTGAGTTCCTAGATTTGTGATTTGGTGTCTGTCACTGATTTTGGAAAAATTTTCCCCTTTACTTCTTCAAATAATCAAAGATTTCTTTTGCCCATTTTTTTTCCTGTCTCCTTCTGAGATTCCAAGTACACAGTTATTAGAATGTTTAATTTTGTTCTCCAGCTCTTGAATGTTCCATTTCTCCTTTTCCCTCTACCCTTCACCTTTCTCTCTATTTCTATCTCTTCTCTTTGTATTTCAGTTTCGATAATTTCTATTGCCCTGCCTTCAAGTTCACTGATTCTTTCTCTCACAGTGCTGAACCTATGACAAATCTTTTGAAAGAATTCTTCACCTCTGTCATAAGTTTTTCATTTCTAGCATTTTAATTTGACTCATATTTATAGTTACTACTTCTTTGCTGAAATTACCCATGTGAACTTGTATGTTTCCATCTTCTCCATTGGCATCTTTAGTGTTTGGATTATAGTTATTTTAAATTCCCTGTCAAACAGCTCTAGCATCTATGTCATGTCTGAGTTTGATTCTAATGATTGCTTGTCTCATTTCATTATGTTTCCTCATACATCAAATATTTTGCTGAAAGCTGGATTTTGGTGTCCCATTTTGTACCACTCTGGTGAGCACTCACATTTCTCCTCTCTCTGCAGGCACTGTTGTTCTTTATATTTTGAGTCATATGTTTGTCCTGCATCCAATGGGTTTGCACTTGATCTTAGCCAAAAGGCCGAAAAGCAATATCATCCAATGGGTTTGAAAATAAAGTTGTAAATTTTAAGTTAGTCTGAATTCTTTCATTGTTTGATTCTTCAATTATGTGTAGATGTTTCATTTTAATAAAAATAAAAATATAAAATAAAAAATATTCTAAATGTTGCCACTTTTCATGAAATATAAATTAAAACAATTATTCCACACCTATCACTTTGACAATAATTAAAATGTGTTGCCTACTATAGGAATTAACAAGAGCTCTTATTTGCTGCAAATGGGAGTCTGACTAATAAAATCATGCTGGAGAGCAACTGCCTATATTTATTAAAGGTGCAAAGGTGTATACCCCTTGATATAGCAGTTCCAGTCCTAGATTAACTTGAGCATGTTTTGTACATATGCACAGGGATGTGTGTATAATTTTGTAAAAATCATTTCAAATGACAAAAAATGATTGTTATTAGCCAAAAATAAGGAAATAGAGAAATCGAGCGTTCTTTTTATCCAAAGGAATACTATATGCAAGTTAAATACACAATTAACTTACATGGATTAAAATAAATCTCAAAAATAAAGTTTGGTGAAATTAGCAGTTTGCAAAAGGATCTGTATAGTATACTATTTTTAAAAAATAAGAAAGCATCCAAATTGTTTTTTGTATTATTTATGGTCTGACACCTATATTTTAAAAAGTATAAATATGTGTCTGGGGATGAGTCATAACAGCCACAAGATAGTGATCATGTCTGGTGGGAATAAAGGGAAAGAGGAATCAGGGGTCATTTACACACATCTGTAACGTTTCATTTTTTAAAAAATAGACATAAAGCAACATTTGGGAAATATAGATTATGAGCACATATGCCTATATGTATTTTTCTGTATATTTGAAATAATTCATAATTAAACATTTATAAAGGAATTCGGTTCATATTGTTCTCATGTGAATTATTCTGACCTAATTTGAGATAATTTCTTTCAAACCACTTGGATCTATCATAGGAAAGGACTACCCATTCCAACTGTTTGGTAAGAATAAAAGGGGGAAATATAAGTCTCACTAGTATATAAAAGTCTACATTGGTGTATACCACCTAGCAGGAACAAATTAAGAGAAGAGGTCAATCCCTTAGCTGTTGTGAAGTTCACTGTCTTCTCTGTGAGTATCTGAAATTGTTACTCTAAGTGGTGGGGTGATAGTTTGATGTCCTTAGGTCTCTCTAACTTTTTGTTGTTCTTACAATCTGGTCAATTCAAAGAGACTTAAATCTAATAAAGATTAAATTAGCAAAACTGACTTATGTTCAATTCTATTGAACTAAATTTATATTTAAATTATTTTACTTTTTTTTTTTGAGACAGAGTCTCACTTTGTCACCCTCAGTAAGTAGAGGGCTGTGGCATCATAGCTCACGGTAACCTTAGACTCTTGGGCTCAAGTGATACCCAAGTAGCTGGGACTATAGGCCCCTACCACAATGACTGGCAAGAAAATTATTTTTAGTAGAGATGAGGGTCTGGTTCTTGCTCAGACTGGCCTCAAACTCCTGAGCTCAGGCAATCTGCCTATCTTAGCCTGCCAGAGTGCTAGGATTACAGGCATGAGCCACAGCACCTGGCCTTTATCTTACTTTTCAAACATCTCATCATAGTGCATGTTCCTAACATTGGACTTAGGTAGCAATATATTTTGACGTATGATAACATGTAAAAATGCCATGGGAGTCAAGAGCTGTTTTTAAACGCTTTTTGCACAGGTCTTTTAAATAGCCTACAGAACTGCAAACAAAAAGATAAGTCCTCTTTCATATTGGAAAACTTCGTGCTTCAGCTCATATAAATTCCTAACATCTCTATACGTGTATGTATGAGAATTTAGTTCAGCCATAAACTAGATGTCTGTTCCTTAGGTGCTTTTGGAATGATGTAAGTAAAATCACATTATAGGGATTTAGCACAAGACCACAAAATTATATAAATTTAGTATTGTGGCTAAGACTTATTAATACTAAAATCAATACAAAGAACAGTTAGATATTTAGAATTAATATTTGCTCCTTTCAAAAGCATCAGCTTAACAAACATGTTTATAAACATACTATATTTTTTGGCAACTATTAGCAGAAATAAAGTCAGTGGGATAAACCCCAAGCAGAGTTAAGAAGGGAGAATCAGGCCTGGAGTGGCTACATAGAGCTCCATGTTTCAATATTTATAGAAGTATCACCAACCAGAACAGCATATGGCTTCAAATTGCTTCTGGTCACCTTATTTTGAAATCTCAAATTCTATTATTAGAATACAGTCAAGTAAAATTTCTTGTAAATGTTTCAGTCTTGGTAGTTCGGGAAAATTAAAAAATTTAATATCTGTTATTAACATAGAACATTAGCATTTTAATCAGTAAAAATTTGTAATGTAATGTAATAAAGGATAATCAAGTAGAAATAAACACCTTCAGTAATCAGGTTATACCCAAATTACTTGCTGAGGTATGGTGCTTAGGTCTGGGTGACTTTTCCATTAACTGTGTTCCTGATTCTGAGTCAAGATGAGGTATTTATGAAATGGAAAGTATTCAATTAAAACTATTGCCTATTGTTGCATGCGTAACATTCCAACACAGCAGAGATACATCTACACAGAAAGGGAAGATAAATATCCATTATCTGCAATGATTAAATTAATTGGAACATTTCCAGAACTCTATTTCTCTCTGTGTCCTCCATCTATCCAACTGGAGGATTGATAAAGCTCCCTATAAACATATTCCCAACCAGGCTATTTTTATCTAGGAAATTGACTCACACATTAATTTTAAAAGTATTTTATAAGAGGAAAATTAGACCAAACTTTGAGCACTATATGTTTTTACTTGCTTTTAGCCAGTTAGTACATTTGGCAGACTGGACAATCTTTTACTTTAGCAGCTGTAGGTAATAAACATAAATCAATCAACCAGTGATGAACAATTCTTTATTGATTTTGTGCTATGTATCCCTTTAGCAAGAGAGACATTTGGGAAGATAAAGTAAAGTTATCAGACATAGCTCCAAATGCCCGGAAGCTTACTACATTAACACAAGAATGACCTTTCTATCCCACTCAAAGACTTTTCCAGAAATACCAAACCACCTGAACAAGTGGGAAGAATATTTTTGACCTGTAGCAATGTCAAATTTTAGTCATTGCTATTAGCACTATTATATATCTATGTAACTTTCTCATTAACCATGATCATCAAATCTACTTTTTCTGAATTTCTTTTGGTGAACTGATACATAATTTCTGCACTGCAAAGCTAACTTAATCTAAATCATCAAGCCAGTTAAATAGAAAATGGCAAATATATTGTACACCTACAGAGCTTTGGGTACTTTGTGATATTATTCTGTTC
This sequence comes from Otolemur garnettii, assembly GCF_000181295.1. Taxonomy (NCBI): domain Eukaryota; kingdom Metazoa; phylum Chordata; class Mammalia; order Primates; family Galagidae; genus Otolemur; species Otolemur garnettii. The sequence goes on along the minus strand of NW_003852493.1, from coordinate 1,074,475 downwards.
AGTTCTCATAACAAGCATGTGAATTAACTTTAATACCTTTATTCTATGAAACACTCAGAGATGCCTAAGACAGCCTCTGGCTGCTAAGAAACAGCAGAGCTAGAAATCAAAGCTAGGCATCTTAACTCCAAAGTTTATACATTCTCTTATTTTTCTGTGTTCTCTTATAAGTCCAAAGCCATGACTTTTAAGAAAAGTGATAAATTAATTTTAATTTTGAAAAAAATGCATATTAATAACTAACATTTGTTAGGTACTTGCTATGTGTCTTACAGTCTTCTGAAAACTTTGGATGAATAGCTGCATTGGATTCTCATGAAAATCTTGTAGGCTCTACAGTTGTTTTCACGTACATCAAGCAACCAACACTTAAAGAGGCCCACCAAATAACTGAGCTTCACAGAGTTAGTAAGGAATATTTCAGGATTACATGCCAGACAATCAAGGAGCCCAAACTCTTAGCTACTAGATGAAACAGAAACCAGGCATGACATTACTAAAGCATCCTGCTTTGACCCTTGTTTTTATATTCATGCATTTTCTCTTCTCTAATGACACTATGCCATGTGCTGGGCTCATAGAGAGAAAAAGCCAAAATCTCTACATATAAAAAGTTTGTACTCTACTGAAGGAAACACTAAATAGTGAATACAATGTTCTGTGACAGACATACACCAGATTAATTGCAGAAAACTGAAAGAATACAGAAATATGGCTGAGTCTTACAGAAACATAACATACATTATAGCATCCTCTCCTTATAAAGATGTAGTATATTTTTAATGCTTATAATATTCACATAATCTCTGTTCCAGTTCTGATTTAATAACATTTTTTAAAAACTTTCACAATATAACTTTTGCCCAGAGTAATTGACAAATCTAGCTAAATTTTAGACTATTTCACACACACACACAAAAAAATCATTAAAGTTTTCTTTTACTCTATTGAATGATGTGATATTTGGTTCTGTATTGGACATGAGGGATTTGTCAATCCATTCTTCTCTAGGAAATGTGCTTGATTTATTGCTCCAGATTGAGAATTGAGAAATCAAATATATTTGGACATTTCTATTCAGAAAGTACCTGTCTAAACTTTTCTCTGTGTTCCTGTTGCAAGAATTGAAACACTGGCCTTTGTTATGAATGCTAACCCAGGTATCTTGGCACAAAGGCGAATCTATTATTTTATTTATTTTTTTTTTGCATTTTCTTAGTTATTGTGTTAAGACATTTATATTCTACATTTAGTAAGTTTCATATGTACCCTTGTAAGATGCACAGTAGGTGTGGTCCCACCAATTACCCTCCCTCCACCCATCTTCCCCCCCTTCCCTTTCTCCATATTCTTGGGCTATAATTGGATTTATAGTTTTCATATGAAAGCTATAAACTAGTTTCATAGTAGGACTGAGTACATTGGATACTTTTTCTTCCATTCCTGAGATACTTTGCTAAGAAGAATATGTTCCAGCTCCATCCATGTAAACATGAAAGAGGTAAAGTCTCCATCTTTCTTTAAGGCTGCATAATATTGTGGTATAAAGGCGAATCTAACCGCAAAGCTATTTCTATCAATATACATTAGGACATATAACAGTCTTAAGTATCTTGGAATGCCAAGTTTAATCCTTAAGGAGAATGACATAAAGTGGTAAATAGTCCTTTTGCTATAACATAAAAACTGCACTGGTTGAATTCCTAGTGATTAACTAGGTTTACACAGGGCATAGAATGGGTTTGAACCAGAATACATGGAGCTAGTCTTATTCACTGAGGCAATTAAATGGTGAGCAAGCCCTCCCTGTTCCTCCCAATCTTACCCAGAGTTAATCATAACTCGTGACTCTTAATTGCTTCCTAATCACTTGTGCTCATATAGTAGCTCCAGTAAGGTTTCCCAAATACTTGATATTTCTCTACTACATTGGGGTACCTCCCCAAAGATCCATACCTTCTGGTAATTATTGGGACATGGAATAATGTTTCACCATGAATTAAAAGGCCAAATTGAGGCCAAATAATAATAAATCAGTTGAATATTTTCTCACCCTAGTAAAATAATCCAGGATTTAAAAAATACTATTGTAGTAAGTATAAAGAAAAAATAGTTCTCATATCTTTGAGAACTTACCACTTATACGATGTTTGTTTAATTCTGACAATATAGGAAAAATAGTCAAGCTCTTTCTCAAACCATAAGATGCAAAAAATTCAATTAGATGGAACCAATTCCTTTACTGACACAATTTGCCAAAGCTCTCACCAGAAGAAAAAGATACTTTGAATACCTACTGTAAAAGAAATGAAATTAATCACTAACAACCTTCCAAAACAGGAAGCAACAGGCCTAGATGGGTTCACTGATGACTTCTAACAAACATGTGAAGAAGAAATCATACCAATTTTCTACAATTGCTTCTAGTAGTTAAAAGCAGAGGAAATACTCCCTAACCCATTCCATCAGGCCAGCATCATCCTAATATTAATGCTAGACAAAGACATTACATAAAAGGAAAGTGTAGGGCACTCTCATGAACATAGATGCAAAAATCCTAAAAAAAAATTAGCAAATCAAATTCAAAAATGTATAAAAAGAATTCTACAACACAACCAAACGGCACTTACTTCAGCTTTGTAGGGCTGCTTCAACACTGGAAAATCTACTAATGTAATCCATCACAGTCACAGGCTAATGAAGAAAAATTACATAATCCTATTAATAACTGCAGAAAAAGCACTTGACATAATCCAATCCCCATTCATGATAAAACCTCAGTAAACTATAAATACAAGGGAACTTCTTCAACTTGATAAAGGAATATCTATAAAAACCAACATCATCCTTGAGCATTAAAAACTTGAAGCTTTGCCATGAAGATCAGGAAAAATGTTAAGGATTTTACCTTGCCACTGATTTTCAGTATCATACTGGAAGTCCTGGTTAATATAATCAGACAAGAAAAGGAAATAAAAAGTATTTAGACTGGGAACCAGGAAATAAAATTACCTTTATTCACAGATGGCATAATTGTCTATGTAGAAATTTCAAAAGAATTGACAAAAAAATCTTCTCAACTAATAGGATATTATAGCGAATTGGCAGGATAAAAGATTTATAGATAAGCCTCCATAACATTCCTAAATACCAGCAGTGAACAAGTGGAATCTGGCATTCAAAATATAATGCCACACAATGCCATTTGCATAAGCACTGCCAAAATATGAAATACTTAAGTATAAATGTAATAAAACATGTACAAGATTTATATGAGGAAAACTACAAAATACTGATGAAAGAAACCTAGGAAGAACCAAATAAATGTGGAGATGGTTCATGTTCATGGATAGGAAGACTCAATATTGTCAAGATGTCAGTTTTCCTAAATTGATCTACAGATTTAATATAATCCTAATCAAAATCTCAGCAAGTTACTTTGTGGACAGCAACAAACTGATTCTAAAACATACATGGAGAGGCAAAGGACCCAGAATAGCCAGCACACTATTGAAAGAGAAGAACAAAGTTGGAGTCTGACATTCCCCAACTTCAAGGCTTACTATAAAGTGACACTAATCAAAACAGTGTCGTATTGGTGAAAGAATAGACAAATAGGTCACGGAAATGGAATAGAGAGCTGAGAAATAGACCCACACAAATACAGCCAACTGATCTTAGACAAAGATGCAAAAGCAATACAACAGACTGAAAATCATCCTTTCAACAAATGGTGTTGGAACAACTGGACATTCATAGGCAAATAAATGAATCAGACATAGCCCTTGCAATCTTCACAAAAAATAATTTAAGATGGTAACAGAAATGAATGTAAAAAGTAAAACTATAAAACTCCTAGAGGATAATATAAGAGGAAATCTAAATGACCTTGGCATTGTTGATGACTTTTTAGATATGACACAATCTATAAAAGAAATAATTGAATGTTGTTTAAAAGACTCCATCATAAGAAACCCCAAAAGACAAGAGATGGACTGGGAAAAAATTTATCTGATAAAGGGCTCCTATCTAAAATACTGAGGTTGCCAAAAAATGTATATTCACTATAAGAAATGTTATTTATGTGTTATATATTCTATTTTGTATATACTTCGAGCACCTCTTGTAATTGCAGAAGTCAAATGTGACTGGTATTCACCTTGTTATCACTATGTCGAGTATTACAATTTTAATAGTTTTTTCTTTTCTTAAAATGGGTATACTTTTTTTGGTACCCTCTCTATACAAAGAACTTTTAACACACAGTAATAAGAAAGCAAATAACACAATTAAAAAATGCGCCAGAGACCTTAACAGACACCGTATGTCTCAGAAGACATACTAATGGCAAATAAACATGTAAGAAGAAGCTGCACATTATATGTCATCATGGAAATGCAAATGGAAACAATGAGATGCCATTTTACGCATATACAAATTAGAGTGGCTCAGATCCAGAACACTCACAAAATCAAATGCCGCTGTAGGATGTGGAGCAATAGGGATTTTCCTTCTTTGCTGGTGGGAATACAAAATGTTACAGTTACTCTGAAAGAAAGTCTGGCAGTTTGTTAAAAAACAAAACACGCTCTTATCATACCATCCAACCATCACACTACCTAGTCTTTACCCAGAGAAGCTGAAAACTGATGTCCACAAAAAACTTGTACATAATGTTTCGGCAGCTTTATTCATAATTGCAAAAACATGGAAAACCAAGAGGTCCTTCAGCAGGCGAAAGGATAAACTGCAGGACATCCAGACCATGAATATTTCACAGTGCTAAGAAGAAATGAGCTATCAAACCATCAAAAGATATGGAGGGAACTCTAGTACATTTTACTAAGTGAAAGAGGCCAGTTTGAAAAGGCTACGTACTGTCCGATTCCAACTATCTGACGTTCTTGGAAAGGGAATGCTATGGAGACCTTAAAAGATCAGTGGTTGCCAAAAATTAGGGAAAGAGAAGGATAAAAGGGCAGAGCAGAGAGGATTTAAAGACAGTAAAACTACTCTGTCTGATACTACAAGAGTGGATACATGTCACTAGACATTTGTTCAAACCTATAGAAAGTACATCAATAGTGAACCCTGTTATAAACTATAGACTCTGGATATGATGATGATGCCTCAGGGCAGCTCCATCAATTGTACCACATATACCACGCTGGTGGGGGATGTTGAAATGGGAGAGGCCATGCATGTTGGCGACAGGGAGTACATGGGAAATCTCTATATTTTCTGCTCAATTTTGCAGAAGCTGCTCTAAAAAAATTAAGTCCAATAAAAAATTAATTAGCTACAACTTTAGCCTTTATTCCTTAGCTCATAATCACTTGTTTTCTGGACAAATAAGCTTAAAAATTGGAAGAAAAACCACACACACTTTTCTCAGTTCGCCAAATTCTATTAAGTAAGATCGCCCATAACAACTAATAATTTTAAATATGTTCGGTATTTATTCTATTTTCTCATTCTAAGATTGCAGTTACATTAACATTAGATAGAGCTTACTTAGTTTTTCTTCAGATTTTCATAAAAGAATTAAGTTTCTTACGCCTTAAAACCTACAAATCATCTGAAAAAGTTTTTTCTATTAATTTTTAGCAGAAGATTACAAAATTGGAGCAGTAATTTTCACCCTGAAATGTAGGACTATTTCTTTCTTGATGTTGGGAAAATTAAATCAGAGAATATTTCCTTATTCTGCTTGAGAATAGAAATAGGTACTCAAAAAAAAAAAATGAGCTATACAAACAGAGCCTTTCTTCTGAACTTGGCTAGCATCCTTGATACTATCAAACCCCACGTGTATCCCCAGTAAGGCTTGCACCTTTGAGGCTAGATGTGCTTCCTTATGCCAAGTAGCTCAATGATAGCTGACATAATGTTAATTAGAAACTGATGATGAATAAATAAAATTGAATGATGACCCTATGATATATGGGAAACATGTTTCTGAAAACACACATTGTGAGGTAGGCACTTCTGGTTCAAGATAGGAAGTTTATAGAGGAAATTATATTTAATGTTTATTTTATGTGTTCCTTAATTCTGCTCATTCTTTTATTTTTAAAATAAACTTTTCTAATTATTGAAAAAATGCATAGTCATAGCAGAAAAGTTGGGCTCCATAGAAAAGAACAAAGATGACAATAACATAAGTGCAATCCAACCACTCCCAGATTACATGGGCTAAAACCCAGAGAAGTGAGAGGAAAGGCCATGCCTAGGGAGAGTCACACATCAGATAGGCGTGGAAGAGGAGACCAGCACCGCACTGTAGAAAGGAGGGTCGGCCCACGGCTAGAGGTTCACGAAGCAAGAGGCACTTTAAAGATTTTAAGAAGACCATATTTCAGTTAAATGTTTGTCAAAATTTCCTATTAAAATCAAAAGAAGAAATAGGATTGTTTAGGTCTTTATTTAACTGGACTCGATGGTTAACCATCCCTCTAGAGCAGTGGTTCTCAACCTTCCTAATGCCACGGCCCTTTAATACAGTTCCTATGGGTCGCGACCCACAGGTTGAGAACCGCTGCCCTAGAGTGTGAAGAGAGGTGGTTTATGTGGATTCTGACCAGAGAAGTCGGTAATCAGGGGAGTATCCTGCATTCACAGTGTATCTCTCTGGCATGACTTACAGGATTCCCTTTGCATGGAGCACTGGGGCAAATAAAACTTCATTTCACTGGTAGTTGGATTAACACAAATTTAGGAGTGATTCCAGTCTGGGCACAGTAGCTCACACCTGTAATCCCAGCACTTTGGGAGGCCAAGGCAGGAAGACCACTTGAGCCAAGCAGTGCAAGGTTGCAATGAGCTATGACTGTGCCATTGCATGCCAGCCTAGGTGACCCTGTCTCTAAAGAAAAAAAAAAAGAAAAGAAAAGAAATTCTACGCTGGCAGCATATAAGAGTAAAAAGCTCTGAGTGCTTTTTTTGTAAATGCAGCTTTGATCGTCCCTGGGACTCAGCCACCATCTTTAAGAGCTGTCATTTAGAACTTATCTTCCTCTTCCGTGCAGGCAGGATAAATGACAGACACTAATTCCAAGCGCTGTCTTGAATGCCTTCTTTATTGGAGCTGTAGTAAAGCAAATTTTTCTAGTCAAAGGATTATTTTGAAATTTGTAGACTGTATTGTCTTAATACCTCCGGGAACTCTACTATAGAAAAATGATAACATTGAGTTATTATGCCAACAAAATTTGTATGCCCATCATGGAATCAAATGCATCCATCATCCTTCCTGACTGATTAGAGGCATCTGGCATCTTTACTTACATTTCTAAAAAGGAAACGCAAAGTGCATGGAGCTTAGTCCTTGTGATGAACTCTTCCACTCTGAAAGTGATCCTGTGTAGAGGGAAAGCGATGTCAGGGGGTCCTCGCTGACAAATGTTTGACCCGAGAAGCTCCACATTTCTATCCGACATTCCATAAAGCAGAATCTAAGGCCCAGGAGTTTGAAATGTACTTATCATGGTTTTTCCACTGTCTTTCATAGTGGCCTGGATAATTTGTAGTTTTAAGATGTTTTGTCATCCTCTAGGAAGAAACTACAGTTACTAAAACAATACATGATAGAAGCTCCCACAAGGACATCCGGCCACCTCGGATCCCTTCTCTGGCGGCCAACTCAAATCCCCTAAGCTCTGCAGTGCTGGGTCCCACCTGACAAGGAAAACTGCTGTGTGCTCAGGACAGGCTGATAATTAATCCCAATGCTTTTAGCTGCAGTGATTTGTTCAGAAATTAAGAGTGCTTTCGTGTCCCTTATGTTAAAATAAGCAAGCTTTACGTATATGAATTTTAATGAGTTTCTTAAAAATTGAAAACCTCACAGACTCTGTTCATTGCCTTCCTAAGGCAGGAACCAGGTAAGAACTGGGACATTCTATAAGTTTTTTGGAAACACATTCATTTTCTATCTATAATAATCTGTATTATACTTTGGTTCCCAATATTTATCCCACAGAATTAATGTGCCACAATGTTTAAAACAAACTTTTCAAGAAGAACAAAGCCTGTCATTTTCTAAAGAAAAAAAGGAGAAGCCTTATGAATACAAATTAATTTCCAGGCAAAACCGTTCTCAGAATGAAAGGAATTTACAAAGTGTGCCTTAGAATTCATCATTTAAGGATGCCTAGGTTGGTTTACATATTAATCCACTTCCCGGCATCTCTCTGCGACCTAGCAGGCTTTAGTTATGCACAATGGCACAGAGACAGGCTGCTGAAAGGTCTGTTCTTTTAAAATGTCACTCCACGCTGCAGAATATGTTTTATTAAGGGTAATGGGAAACGTGCAGGTCCGTCGGTGAATTTGCTTTTCTTTCCTCAGATGAAATTTGAACACAGACTTAATAGGGAAATTTGTCATTAAATTATAACAGCAGAGCGGGCTGGGGCTAGAAGTCAGCCTCCATTCCAAACAGAGAACCTCCCCCACCAGCTGCTCAGGGAAGTTGTCTATCACATCCCAGGGTGGCCACTGTCTGAGGCCACGAATCACATGGTCAAGATTAAGCATCGCTTCAGAAAAACCTAATTAACAGGCTAGGGAGGAAAGTTTCCAGGTCACTATAAAGGAAAAGTATTTTTTTAAGCTATAATAATGATGCATCAACATGACTCATTTTGCATGCTTCCATATAGATAATAATATGCAGCCCAAATCATTTGATTGAAAGCATAATGATAGCAGGAATGAAAGCCTGAAATGGCAATAATTTGCCTAAAGGTGGGTGCTGGACTTTCCTGCAACATTAGACCACGTAAGAATTCCTTTTATCTTAGCAAAAGCCTTCCTTTTACTAAGTGCTTTTTGATACCTAATGAACCTCTGTAACTCCTATTCTTCAGCTGAATAACTATGATTTCTAGGATGGGAAGGAACTAGGCTTTGGTTTCCAAACTCTGTATGTAGTACTAATCGTACCAGCTTCATAGCTTCATGGATGTGTCACTTTATGAAGTTTCACAAACTTTAGTCTTTATCATGAACCCTTCTTCTCTAAAGGCAGGCTCAGGAGAGAGTCCCATGCTTGGGTTTTGAAGTTTGCAGTTGCTGCCTTGAAGTTCTTCATAAATTTATCTTCAGATTTGTAATTTGTTAAGTCTGATAGGACAACAGCACATGCACCAGGGGCGTGGCTTGGTTACAGCCCTGCCTCCCACAATCTTCCTGCCTTCCTGGGATGAATTCTCAGCTGACTTATTATTCCTCCTCCCCTGGTATCCCAGGTCCCACTCAATCTCTCCTGACTGTCTCTGCCTGGTGACCACTGCTATTTCCTGCCCAGGGAGAGGTCTGGGAAGGGGAGAGCCAGGTTGGGCTCACATGCCCAGGACATCAAGTTGAACGGTAAGAGTCCAAGCTCTGGGCACCCTGCAAAAGCCTAACTGTATCATCCAAGTATGCCTGAACCCAAGTAAGAGCAACCCTCAACAACAAATAAAAAATGGTACCACAGTTTGTGAGGGAGAGACACTGAAAAACAAGTGTTTTTCTGCTTTTTAGAGACTCACTTTTTTCAATCTTGCACTTGACCCCATAAATTATACAGCCAGCCTTATTAGTAGGATATTTTGCAAATTATGCAACTTTTATAAGCGTCACTTTCCCATCTGGAAAAATGAGAATGATAATGACACCTATAACAGAGTGATAATGGGAATTCTATTTTTTTTTTTAAATACATGTACAGGTTTGACATAGAACCTGGTGCACTATAAAGGGACTAATAACATTAGTTATTAGTGTCAGAAGTTCTGTAACAAACAAAACTTGCTTGGCTTCACATGCTTATTAGGCAGCAGAGAAAAACCTTGCTAGAATGAGCTGAGCATCCAATATGTTAGAGGCTATTTTTAGATGATGGGATTATGAGTTCTTTTTATTCTTTGTTGTACCTGTTTTCCAAGTTTTTAACAACAAACATATACATTCTTTCATAAACAGAAAATAATAAATTTGTTGAAGTTGTATTACAAATTAATTGTTATTTAGTATTTACCCAGTACCTGAGTAAGGTGGTTAGTATACAGAGTACTGGGGTAAACTCTCCTTGATCTTAAAAAAATAGTAAGCACTTTTAATAAGGAAAATAATAGCTGTTAAATTTTATCACCTTTTCCCATTGCTCAATCATAGTTTAGTTAAGGATGCTGCATAGCGCCTCCCTAATTAGATGTCCATTTTTATTCAGCTTGGTAGCTAGAGGATAATAGAGAAATGCCCCAGCCCACACAATAGTGGGGCTTCTTTGGATGCCTCATCATCATGCATGGCCATTCTTCCCATAACCATAATGATGGTGCATGTACCACTAAGCAACTAAGTAGTCTAAAAAGATCAAAGGTCGTTATACTCGACAAATATTGTAGTTGTTGAAACTTTCATGGAGTTATGTAATTACAGACTATTGTTTATAACCTGTAGTCTATGGCAGGTCGACTTTGCTTGCCTTCACTATTTGTTCCTTTTTGTCTAGTCTTCTTTTATTTTATTTTTCCCCCGGCATATGGGTAATGTTATTTTGCATAACTGTTAAAACAACACTCATGTTTAAAATATTTACAGTGCCCTATAGGGCATAGCAATGTGCAAATCTAAGGCCACGGAGTGAGTGGCCTGGGTTGTTTGAGAAGTCAAAAAGGCCAAAAGCACATTAGGAACATAAGTAAAAGCCAGGGTCAGCACAAAGATGAGACATTTATAGGCTGTCAGCTTAGAAACAAATAAATCAGGTGGTAGAGGAAGGTGGAAGAAAATTAGAAACTTTAATTGACCTCCTCCTCGGTTGCTTCTTTACCACCAGCAATGAGTCTGACTCCTCCCCATATCATTGTAATGTGTTTTTTTGATCAACTCAGATGACTCCTTTAAAGATAATTTAATTCCATTTAATTAAGGAAACCTATTTTACCAGCTAGCACTTTGACACATGTGGTGCTCATGGCTTCCAACATATTGAACACCACTGCTCATTAGGAAACTCTTCAAAAAGTCATTTAGTGCAGGCAGTGTCTTCTGCTTAGCAAATGCAAACCTATAATTCAGGTTCAACATAATTGCAATATTACTCACAAACTCAAAAACTATATATGTTATAAACATACAAAAGAGTTAAGCTTATATGTGTAAGAGCACTGGACACATAGACCAGAATATATCTTTTAAATGGGCAGTCGACAACATCCACCATTTTAATTTTTCTTGCTTTTATTAGGAATGTGTGCACTGGCAAGAACTTAGCATCATCTGGAGGCTAATAAGTCAATACTTCAATGCTGCTGCCCTGGCAAATGCCTTTAGGTTTAAACATTTATTTTATTGATGAAAACAAAAGTCTGAACTGCAGAAGTCTAAATTAAATTTAATGACATATTTTCTTTGCTGAGCCTTTGTCTCACCCAGACAGGTTAAAGAGCAAGGGGAATGATTTGATCTCATTACCTTGCTGCTGCTGGCGGCTGGTGGTTATCACAGATGGAGACGGTTTTCATCACAGAGCTGTGCAACCTGAGACCCTAAGGAAGGGGGGGCGCCCCACCCACCCTCCAGGTGGTCATTCCGGGTAATTAATGCCTTGGGAAAAGTTCAGCTCTGTAACAGGATAATAGGCCCTTAAGCCTGCCAGGGACATGACCCTTTCCAAAACTATTCTGTTTTTACTTTTTTCCTGTCAGTCATATAGTACAGTACACAAGATATTTTTTTCTAACACAGGAACCAATTAGAAGACAAATCCTCAGTATAGTTTTCTCTACCCATCATGCTGTCAAAACTAGGCATTCTTTATCAAGAGTGTTCAGTTTTATTCATCACTTACCATGGCCTAGATTTTGCCAGGAATGGCTTATGTACATTAAGTGCCTAATTTCTGCCATACATAAAGTCTAGCAGGCTAATCATTGTACATTGTAAAGAGGAGTATTTGCTTAGTACTTAACAGACAACTTTTCCAGGCGCACAGAACTAATTGTATCAGGAACACTGTATATAAACAACAAAGTTGTATTAATTATGTTTTGAGCCCCAAATTCGAATTATATGGGTCATTATGAAAGTTTGGGAGACACAAAAATTAAGAAATATAAAAGCCCTGCCAGCAACACTGATAATCCAGAAAGTTGAAACTTGCACAGGTGAGTCAAAAAGGACACTGTTGACTATGTTTCTTAGAAGTGAAATACTAAACCATAACACAGTCTGTCTCAAAATGTTCACAGTGACCTGCATATGACAATGCTGCTGGAGACATTTATGAGACATGCATAAGGCCTATAAGGTATTTGTGAAGGGCTGTAAGCTAGACCTTTCAGAATGAACTGTCCTATAGCAATGAATTCCATTTACTGAGTGCTCACTATGTGCTAGACTCCTAGCAAATATTATTTTATAAACTTTTTGTGAAAAAAACAATGAAATAGTTATTATTATCCTTAATTTTGCAAAGAAAAAAATGGGTATATAAAGAGGTTAAATAATTTGCTGAAATTTACAAAGTCAGATGTGGACTGGGACTAAAATTCTAGTCACCTCAACAAATTTTGCTTTTTCTTTTATACAAGTGATACTCAAACTCTAACAAGTGTGACAATCACACAATCACAAGGAGGACTTGTTAAGACACATGTTTCTGAACCATGCCCCAGAACCTGAGATTCAGTAGGTCAGGGCTAGGAACTAAGAATTTGCATTATGGATGACTCTGATGTCACTGATTGGGGACCACACCTTTCAGATCTGGTGTGCACCTACAAGTTGGCTTGCCTAAAATGTATATTGAACACTGGGACATGGGAGAATAGATATTGAAGTTTTGTAAACATTATATACTTAAGAAAGTTACAGTTATAAAAAGCATTAGTTAATAATTTAAATCACGGATATTTTATTATAAAATCACAAAAGAAGAGAGGAAGAAAGAAACAAAGGAACTATAAAATGTCAGAAAACAGGAATCAACAGAATGGCAATAGTAAGTGCTTACCTGTCAATCATTACTTTAAACATAAATGTATAAAATTCTCCAAACAAAAGACATAAAGTTGAAATAAGTGTAATAGGTAATATAAAAACAAAAGAAAGTACTAAATTGTTTTTGAGAATATAAACAAAACTGACAGACCAAGAAAAAGGAAGAAAATATGTGAATAAATGATATAGGAGACATTATAACTGATAGCACACAAATACAAAGGATCATAAAAGATTACCTGAACATCTATGCACCAGCAAATTGAATAACCTACAAGAAACAGATAAATTCCTAGACAACATACAACTTGTGGAGACTGGAAAGTGAAGAAATAGAAAATCTGAATAGACTCATAAATAGTAAGAGGAAATAGAGTCAGTATTCAAAAAATTCAAAATAAAAGCCCAGAATCATATGACTTCACAAATTACCAAATATTTAAAGACCAATTAATTACCAATTAATACCAATCATTCTCAAAATCTTCCAAAAATTAAAGATGAGGAAACACTTCCAAAACTCATTTTACAAGGGAAGCATCATCCTGATACTAAAGCCAGATAATAACACAAGAAAAAATAAATTACTGGCTAATATCTTCGATTAATATTGATGCTAAAATCCTCAAAAAAATATCAGCAAACTACTAAGCAACAGTAAGCATTCCAATTTGTACCAATAATCAACACATTGAATCCTATGTGGATTGGCATAAATGTATTTATGATCTATGTACATATGACGTAATTAAAAAAAATCAGCAAACTAAATTCAATAGCACATTAAAAACCATACAACGTGATGAAGGATTTATCTCTGGGCTACAAAAATAATACAAGATAGGCAAATTGGTAATTGTAATTTGTATCACTTGTGAATGATAAAAATCATGGAATTATCTCAATAGATGCAGGAAAAGCACTTGAAAAAAACTGGCATCCTCCTCTGATAAACACTCTCAACAAATTAGGCATAGAAGAAATTTACCTCAACATTATTTTCAACAGTAAAAACTGGAAACATCAGGCCAAATGACATCCTTTCTTGATAAAAATTAAGTGGGAAGAAATAAAAGAAATAGACTTGAACATTCACATTCAATGGTGAAATCTTAAAGCTTTTCCTTTAAGATGAGGAATAAGACTAGGATGCTGACTCTCACCATTTTTATTCAATGGCACATTGAAAGCCCTATCCACAGCAATTAGGGGGGGAAAAAAAAAACCAAAAACATCCAAATCATCTAATCTGTAAAGAGAAACAGATTAGATGATCTTAGATATAAAAACCTCTAAGGACCCCACCAAAAAAAAAAACTGCTAAAATTAATATGCAAATCCAGTAGAGCTATGGGATACAAAATCAATACACAAAAATCAGCTGCATTTCTATACATTAATAATGAATTATCTGGAAAAGAAATTTTAAAAAAATTCCCATTAATAATAGCTACAATAAAAGCCCTTAGGAATAAATTTAATAAAGGAGGTGAAATATGTATATACTGAAAACTAAAATACTGATAAAGGAAATTGAGGAAGATACAAATAAATGAAAAAATATCCCATGTTCATGAATTAGAAGATTTAATATTATTAAAATACCTATAATGCCCAGAGAAATCTACAGATTCAATACAAATCACTATTAAAATTCCAAATAAAAAAAATTTATATGGAACTTCAGTAAATCACAAAGAGCTAAAGCACTCTTAGCAAGATCAAAGCTGGAGGCATTATCATACTTTCTCTTTCAAATTATATTATAAAGCTATAATAATGAATACAGTATGGCAATGAATAAAAAGATATATAAAACAGTGAAACAGAGTAGAGGACTCAGAAATAAATACATACATTTATGATCAATGGGATCTTTGACAGAAGTCCAAGAACGTATTAATGGAGAAAGGATAGTCTCTTCAATAAACAGCACAGGGAAAACTGAATATTTACATGTAAAAGAATGAATTGTATCTTTATCTCAGAAAGTATTTAAAAATCAGCTCAAAATGGATTTAAGTCTTAAACATAAGACCTGACACTGTAAAGTTACATAAGCAAAAAGCTTCTTGACATTGGTTTAATCAATAATTTTTTTTACTTATTCTAAAATTTATTTGGAAAAGCAAAGAGTCATTGAAAATTTAAAGACAAGGAAGAATGAAAGGAGACTGTTGTAAAGATATCAAGACTTACAAATTTAGGAAGCATTCTCCCACAGAACTTTCTAGAATTGTGGAGCTGTTCTATAGCTATGCTGTTCAATACAGTAGCTACAACTCACCTGTGGCTATTAAGCATTTGAAATATGGCTAGTTTAATCAGTAAGTTTTTGATGCTACCCCCAAAACAAAGGCAACTAAAGCAAAAGTAGATAAGTGAATTGCATCAGACTAAAAAGCTTCTGAACAGCAATGGGACCAATCAACAGAATTAAGGGACAACCTACAGAACAGGAGAATGTATTTGCAAACCATACAACTGATAAGGGGGCTATCCCCAAACTGCAAGAAACTCAAACAACTCAATACTAATAAAATAAATAATGCAATTTAAGAAAGAACAAAGGACCTGAATAGACATTTCTCAATAAAAGACACACAAATAGCTAACAGGTATAAGAAAACATGCCCAATAGCACTTATCATTAGAGAAATTCAAATTAAAATCACTATGTCACCTCACACACCTGAGCTGTTGGCTATTATCAAAAATATGAATGGTAAGTGTTGGTGAGGATATGGAGAAAAGGGAATACTTGTGCACTGCTGGTGGGAATGTAAACTAGTACAGCTGCTATGGAAAATGCTTAAGTTTCCTTAAAAATTAAGAATTAAACTACCATATAATCCAGCAATCCCTCTTGTATATATCCAAAGGGTATGAAGTCAGTATCTCAAAGAAATATCTGCACTCCCATGTTCATCGAAGCATTATTCACCACAGCCAAGTTATGGAATCAAAATAACAGGGCATCACTGAATGAAGAGATAAAGTACAGTACATGTACAAAATGAAATATTAGCCAGCCTTACAGATAGGAAATAATGTCATTTGTATTTCACATGGATGAGCTTGGAGGACAAATGCCATATGATTTTACTTATTTGTAGAATCTAAAAAAGTCAGTTTATTGGAACAGAGAGTAAAGTGATAGTTACCAGAAGCTGAAGATAGGAGGATTAGGGGAATTTTGGTTGGAGGACATAAATTTCATATAGACAGGAAGAATACATTCAAGAGATCTATTGTAGGTGATTCTAGTTAATAACAATATATCCTGTTCTTTAAAATTGCTAAGAGTGTAGATTTTAAGAGTTCTCCTCACCCCCAAAAAGTGATAAGTGAGATAATGCATATTAAATACCTAGATTTAGCCATTACACAATGTATACATATAGCAAAACATCATATTGTACACCATAGTATATATAATTTTTACTTGTTGATCAAATAAATTTAAAAAATTAAGTACATTGCAGAAGTTTTTAAAAAAATCTCAAAATGGGAGAAAACATATGGATTCTAAATTTCTATAAATCTGAGTTTTAATCCTGGTTTTACCACTTATTAGTTGTGTAATCATGAGTTAACTAACCTCATTGTTTTCTTATTAATAGCCCATTTTAATCATTAAACAAACAATAGTAAATATCTCAGAATTATTTTGTTAGTGATTATTTGGTATAATTCATTTAAAATATTTATCACAGTTGCTGCTCCATAATAAGGGCTCTATAATGGTTAGTCCCCATGAATATCATTATATGTAAAGATTTGTCTATATTTCAGGTTATTTAGAGTAAGACTATTTAATTTTTCTTAGGTTAGAATCTCAAAAGTGTAATTACTGAGTCAAAGATCATGGGCATTTTTGAGGCTTCTGACTGATCTTAATAAGTTCCTTTCTAGTTAGGGTTAATCCACTTAGATTTCAGCAGCTTTTTCTCTAGCACTGGGAATTTTTATTTTTTTAAATTTAGGATAGTAAACAATTAGACTGCATTAATTGATTATCTCAATATGCCTTAATTATTATTAGTGTTGAATAAATATTTTTAAAGCTTACTGTTATCCCAAAATCTGAAAGAAAAATGCCAACATTCACAGGACTTGCTAAAAAATAAAAAAGAATAAAAATTATTGTCAATTCTTAAATATGGTATATTTAACAGATTATTATTTATTATAATCATTAGTAAAAGGAAATGGAACTTTCCTTAAAGCAATTTTTAAAATGTTTAGTAAAGGAAAAGAGTGAGCATTGTTGGAGTTGCTACTTCTTAATATTCCCAATGATTAATATTCTTAATATTATTATTCTTAATATTCCTAATGATTTTAAGTAAACCATACATCTCAAGTATTTCTTTCTCTTAGGCTGTTCACAAATTATGATATCTCACAGAAACCTACCTTGTGTTAATCACATCATTCTTATTCCTATCCACATCTTTCATATACTGGCCATACACAGGGCAAGTTTAATCACTCAAATGATCGACCTCAAGCATGGGAGACAATGAGATAGATAGATAAATAGATAGATAGATAGATAGATAGATAGATAGATTTCAGAAAAATCTGTAAAGTACTTCAGACAGAGCATTACATTTTTATATCATGACAAGTTACTTCATCTGTAATTCACATGGGGTAGAACATAAAGAAAGAATTCATATTTTAAAGGCAAATCAACTCTGAAGAACCACCAAAAATTTGGGGTTGTTTCTAAGATTTGCGTTTCAATTCAGACATCAGTGGTTTGCCAAATATGTACGCATACACATTATACACACACAGCGGATGCCAAAAATGTATACACATTTTAAGAAAGGAAAAAACTGTATTAAAATTTTATTCAGGCTTGGCGCCTGTGGCTCAAGTGGCTAAGGCACCAGCCACATACACCTAAGGTGGCAGGTTCGAATCCCCAGCCCGGGCCCACCAAACAACAATGATGGCTACAACCAAAAAATGGCTGGGCGTTGTGGTGGGCGCCTGTAGTCCCAGCTACTTGGGAGGCTGAGGCAGGAGACTTGCTTGAGCCCAGGAGTTGGAGGTTGCTGTAAGCTGTGATGCCATGGCACTCTACCCAGGGGGATAGCTTGAGGCTCCGTCTAAAAAAAAAAAAAAAAATTTTTATTCAATATATACTGATAACAAAAGATGAATACAAGTCACATTTGGGCACCTCTTGTAATTGCATAACTCAAATCTTATTTGAATATTACAATTTTAATATAGGTTTTTTTCTTTCTTAAAATGTATATACTTTTTGGTACCCTCTGCGTGTGTGTATATACATACGTAAAACTTTATTATATGAGAAAACACTGAAGTAGAAGCAATTAAAGCCCTTAACTTGAATTAGCTTTCATCAGTTTCAGAGATAAATTAGGAAGGCTTCTGGTGACCTACCTTTACTAGTTCAAATATAATGAATCCTGTTGTACTATCGATAAACTTTATTGAAAGCATAGCCTCTATTTTCATTAGACGAATAATCTTTCCTTGACTTTGACACTGTGATCTATACCAAAAAATAGCATAGCTTTTTCAAATTTAGGTTGCAGATATCATAATGTTGCTCATTATATTTTTCAGTTCAATCTGCTGAAAATTATTATCTCTTTAAGTCATATAAGTTTATTGGCGATCATCGAGATCCATTTTTCTCATGTTTTCTTCCAAGTTTCCACTTTTCCTGAGAAACTATATTTTAACTATTTTATTTTAAGTGCATTTATATGCATTATAGCTATGTTATTCTTTCTGACCCATAACTCTCTTCTAAGATTATATTTGAGTCCTTAAAACTGACAATTTCCAAACAAAGACTCAGAAAAGCTATGTTGATCGGAGGGTTCTGGAAATGGACCAGAAACTCTAGGAAACTAAAGTTTCCTAGAAACTCTGGAAACTAATCTGAAGATTTTCATTGAGCCCAGGGTTCTTTCTTTTGGAGACACCTCACACAGCAGAATACACTCATTATAATATATCCACATGCCACAATAAATATAATTTTTGCCATTTGAAGGACTTTTACAATTTAGCTTTTGAAATTATTTAGCCATGAGTGACTTCCTTAAAGTTGACTATAATTTTCGGGCAGCCAATAAAGATAGATGAGAAATTTTGTGATATGAAAAATATCTGATTTACCAATATTTATAAAATGTAATGCTGCAAGCCAGGAATTGAAGTATTGATAACTTTTCAGTACTTAAATTCACATATACACACACAAAATTTTCCATACAAAGTATGGTAAACCACCTCTATGCACCACGTCAGACTCTCAGCCTCCATCTGTCTCTTTGACCAGTTATGGTTGTTTAGTGAGCATAGCAAAAGGCTTCATGGAGGAGGAGGAGACTTAATTTGACAGTATTTTACTTCATATCCACACCAGCCATCCTTCATGTCCTGTCCTGAGGCTTTCCCAAGAGACATGGCCCAGTACCCATGCGTGCTGAGCCTGGAAGTCGGGAAGAGCTAGTGTGTTGAGGAAACTTTTGATCAATGGGAGGTAGAGGTTGTTAGATAAATTCTCCCCTTCTTCCTTTTTCTCTTTTGGGGGAACACAGGCTACAATCTTATTTACAGATAAAATTCCTAAAAGAGAGACTCAAGAACCACTATTTAACTCTCACAGAATGGACTTAGTAGTGGGAAAACAAGAGTTATGTATTTACTTTTTCATATCCTTTTGTGCCGTTGGAAAAAAATTAACATGTGTTTTTATTATGCTTACACTAAAAATGAAAAAATTACATTAAAAATTACTGACAACTTGAAGGCAGGACAAACTAAAACAATTCCAAAGAGCTTCCACTGGCAAGGCTACAGCAGCTTTCACATACAGCAGCTTTCACATACAGCAGCTTTTAGGCGGGATGTCCTGTCCAAGAAATTACACATGATACCTGAGAGTTGCACAAATTTAAGAGTGTCTAAAATAAGCACACTGTTCGGAACACCGTTGAATCATGATGAAGTCTGACGAATCCTTATTTTAACATTAAACACAAATACCTCTCTAGAATATATACTTTTTTCCTAGGAGTAAAACTTCTTTAACAATCCTAGGATTCAGCAACTGAGAAAGATCAAGCTGGTGTTGATGTCAAGAACATGTCGTACTTACATCCTGTTCTCTGTCAGAGCAGCAACCGTGGACTCTGTAACATGAGCTTTATTTATATTAGGGCTGAGTGAATCAGTACAAACAAATAAGCAGCAATGAAAACAGAGCATATCAACCTCCAATTTGGCTCCATTTGATAAGGTGGGAGGTTGGAGAAGTTTCAGTTGAATGGATTAAAAGATATATCAATTTTTATGAGGATTAGAAATATCTGAAAATAGAAAAGGGACTAAGAATTAAACAACAGTTACATATAATCATTCCCTGCATCTTTCGGCTGAAGATAGTGAACCAGACTTTATTTAGTATAAAGTGGGAGGGAAGTGGTAATTAAACAGTATTTATTTATTTTCCTAAGTCATCATCTCATTTCAGCAAATTTAAAATTAGAATTTCTAGTCTCCTTGAATGTGTCAGTAATGCTGAGATCTTACCAATCCATGCAACTGACATTAAAGCAAACCTTTCTATAACTTCAGAATTCGGCCATAAGTCAATGTATCTTTTTATAAACCAAAGAAGCAAAGTTCTTAGCAAACACTCTGAGAAAAACTGCCACAGCCATAGATGACTTTACAAGGCAAGGTTCCTCTCTGCTGTGTTCACTTCCATCTGTATCTCTAGAAGCACAGAGCTTAGGCACTGGATAAAATTTGTGAATTGACTAGGTCACTGACTAGCTGACCAGTAAGTATACAAATAAATATATGGGTGGCTGAGTGAATAGGTGAGTAAATGAATAACTGAATCACTGACTAATTGGCAGAATTAATAAATACAGAAATTAGTAAGTTCATGAAATAACAGATGAATTAATCATTGAAACACACAAAAATGTTTACAGTTACATAAAGAAAAGTGCTATTGTTTTCTGTGTTTTCCTAATCGGCTTCAATCCTAACTCCACATTGAAATCACTGTGGAGCTTTAAGGACAATACCAGGTGCCATAGGCATGAAATTCAATTTCATCAGTCCAATCCATCCTGGTGTGAACCAGGTGTGAGTATTTTTGGAAAGAATCATTGGTAATTTTATTGGGTAGCCCCAGTTGAGAACAATAGCTAGTCTATACTTTCAAATATTTTTTTCAGCTTTCCATCTTTTATACTCATTCTCTTCCTCTAAATTCCTCTGTATTTTTTTCTGCTATCAACTTCCATTCTCCTCCCCTCAACCCCCTGCCTCACTCCTGGAAGTTTTGGTTGGGCAATGGAGGCCATGAAAAGTTAATGTATTTTCTTTTCTCTGACTAGTTAAGCTTTTATGCTCTGTACTTCAGATGCATGAGATCTTCAGGTCCAAGGGTCAAAAGTGAAAGGTAAGCATAAACAGATGTCAAAAATTTATGCAATAGCTTTTATAGACATCTTTCTGGAGCTGAACTATAACAAACTATATGTATAGGATGGAAATAATCTTGGGAATCAATGCATTTAAATCTGCTTTACTAAACATGAGCATTACATAGTGGTTTGGAATGAGTTAGCCCCACAATAAGGCCGTAAATATTAATGCTAGGAAATATTATTGTTCACAATTTACAAAAGAATACTATTCAAAGAAGGTAAATGATAATAAATAGCACATATTTGGAATAAGACACAAGGATTCAAACGCCAGCTCCGCTATTTACCTATAGTGTTATCAGGAGAATGCTGTATAACCACTCTCAATTCTAGGCTCCTTATTCATGAAATGGGCTAATAATAACTACCTCATTGGATTGTTAGAAATAACAAATTTGATAAAAATGTCTAAATCTATCCTGATAGTCCCCAAGACAATAAATGCATGAAAAATAAAATTAAAAATATTCTCTCATTTTACTACATAGGCTTATCGTAAGATTATTTCTAGATATTCTTACAGCAATACATCCTACTAATTCTGTGCCACAGATAATATTTCCCGTACCATTGCAAATTCAGTTGCATAGAAAATGCAACTCAAAGTAGCTTCAAGCAAAAAATGGAATGCATTGGTTCTAATAACTGAACAGTGAGTGCAACAGTCTGACTGACATCAGACACAGTGGGAAAAAAGACTGAAACAGCATCACCCATATGCAATTTCATTCATTCTGCCTTTCAGCTCCACCTCGTCTTTACTGCATCTACTTTCAAAGGGCTCTTTCCTCAAGATTGCAGAAACGGCTGTCAGAGCTTGCAAACCAAGTCGTGCCCAATCAAAAAGAGACAGAGTTTTTATATATAAAAACTCTCGTTGTAGAAATTCTATTTAGGGGGGCGATGTCTTCTGATTGGCTTGGTGTGGATTGCCTGCCCATTCCTGAATAAATCAATGTGGACAGGAGAATGGGAAACCCTGACTGGCTTAGATCTGTTGTATGTGTCCACTTCCAGTCCTTGTGAGCATGACTCCACACAGATCCCCTCGATCCCCTGGGTGATGATTAGGTAGGAGCTGAATTTCCAAATAAAAACAGTGATTTTTGGTATCAGAAGGCATCATGGTAAGCATAATGTGGAGTGAAAACAAATGCCTTCCATGTCTATACTTTACAGAGGAAGAAGCCATGTCCTACCTGATAAATCTTTGCCTCACCTATGTTTTCTTTGAGAAGCCTTATATTTGGGGTTTTTTCTTTTTCTTTCTTTCTTTTTTTTTAGGTACTTCATAACATGGCTGAGCATGTGTATCAGGTTTTTCTGATTTCCCAACCAGGATAGAGAAGCTGATACGCCATAGAGAATGCAAGAAAAAATCTGCAAGGCATTTGGACAGAAATATTCTCTCTTTCCCAGAAAACAAGATACAAGGGAAAACTAGCATGAATAGTCTCAAACTTGCCTTATATTGCCTAATTTCATTACTTGTATTCTCTATTTTCATCATCAAATAACTAAATTTTTTTAAAAGAACATATATAAGCTATCTCAGTTGTACTGAAATATTAAGGGAAGATGGTTTTATTCATACTTAACTGAAAGCTTTAAAATGGGGAGTAATTACCTGGATCAGTATGAAAAAGGAGGTGGGCTGCCCCACCAAGAAATTCTCTTGTGGAAAAAAAAAAAAAGCTTAGGGATCCCAGACTTTATTTTAATAAGGGATAGTTTATCAATAATTAATGTCTCCTAGGATATTGAAGATTAATTCAAAATGTCAACATTCATATAAAAAAGAAGTAATAGCCTCGACATTTGCAAAAAATATATAAAATATTCTCCCCAAAGAATTACAGTTTGTTTGATTAAAGATTCTCCTTACACTTAAAATCAGTAGGTGGGAAGTCAAAGAGCTTTTAAATATCCCTCACTTCTGCTTACCCACCATGAACTTTAAAGATACAAGTGAATTGGGTTATGAGCCTCTGCAGGTGTTGGGGAATGAAGAATGGCATCTCTTCAATAACCATGCATTTTGGGAACATAAAGTATATTGAATAAATCCTAACTTCCATGACTGCAGCGCAAAACCATAGTAACTCAAAAGCAGCGCCATGATAATGTTGAATCTCCTGAGGTATTCTTCAACTTGCTTAATACATTTATTATCCATTACCCAGAGTTTTGAATTTTTCATTCAGTCTTAGAAGTGAGAGAAAGAAAACTATATTTAGGGAAAAAGAAAATGAGAAGTTTTCATTTATTCGTACCTATCTTGTCCCAAGAAAGATTTCTCTTTTTATTATTTATGGAGATATGTATGGATTTTCAGAGTATAGTTCAACTGATTCTGACAAATGCACACATCCATGTAACCTACATACCCGTCAAGATACAAAATATTTCTCTCACTCTAGAAGACTTCTTGAGTCCCTACAAAGCCAATCTGTACCATGTCATCTGTCCCCTCCCCACCTCTGCAGACCCCATTAGTAGCATTAGTTTGTTCCTTTTTACCGCTGAGCAGCATCTCATGTTTCTTTATTCTCCTTTTGGTAGCTATTTGGGTTGTCTCTAGCTTAGGGAGTTTATGAATAAAACTGCTATGAACATTCTTGCACAAATGTTTTTATAGCCATATATTTTTATTTCTAGTAGCTAATTGATTAGGAGTGGGAGGGCTGAGTTTAACTTTATAAAATATTTTCTGACAGTTTTCCAAAAGAAAATTCCATGCTCATCAACTCTTGTTATTATTGGTCCTTTTAATTTTAGGCCTGTCTATGGAATATCTCATTTATCTCTGATAACTAATGATGCCAAACACTTAATCTTGTGCCTATCAGCCATCCTTTAGAAAGCACTCAAATTTTGTGTCTTTTTAAAAATTGTGTTTTCCTACTACTGAGTTATAGAAGTATTTTATGTATTTTAGTTAGAGATCCTTAGTCAGATATAATTGATGCAAATATTCCTTCCTAATATGTAAGTCAGCTATTCATGTTCCGATAAGAAGTTTAAAACTTTTAGTATCCCAATTTTTAATTATTTGAATTTGTCAAGAAATGTTTTATGGCTAACCTTGGTGAATGCTTAAGGTGCAATTAAAAAGAGTGCATAGTCTGCTGTGCATGGGCGTTAGTGTTCTGTGAATATTAAGCCAAGATGATTGATAGAGTTGTTCAAATCTTTCCTAGACTTCCTGACTTTGTTTTTTGTTTTGTTTGTTTACTTATTCTATTAATAACTTTAAAAAGGCTTTTAAAATCTTTATGTTAGCCTGGCATGGTGGCTTACGCCTATAATCCTAGCACTCTGGGAGGCCAAGGTGGAAGGACCCTTTAAGCTCAGGCGGTCAAGACCAGCCTGACCCCATCTCTACTAAAAATAGAAAAACTAGTGGGCATGGTAGGGCATATCTGTAGTCTCAGCTACTAGGGAGGCTGAAGGAAGAGGATTACTTGAGCCCAAGAGTTTGAGGTTGCTGTGAGCTATGATGCCTGAGCACTCTACCCAGACTGAGTCTGTAAAAAAATAAATAAAATTCTAAAAATAAAGTCTTTATATTTATGAATTTGTTTCCATCTTTAGTTCTGTAAATTGTTGCTTTGTATATTTTAAACATTGTTATTTGGTTCATACTCATTAAGAATTGTGCTGTGTTTGTGTTTGTGTCCTCCAAAAACTCATATGGTGTAAAACCTGCCCATTGAGGCCATGGCATTACAAGGAGGGGCTTATGGGAGGTGAATGGATTAATGTGCTTATGCAAGATACCCCAGAGTCCTGCCTTGCCTCTTCCATCATGGGAGGACACAGTGAGAAGTCACCATCTATGAACCAGGCAGCAGGCCCTCACGAGACACCATATCTGTCAGTGTCTTGATCCTGGACAACTTCCCAGCATCCAAAAGGATAAAATGTAAAAGTCTGTTGTTTATAAGCTACTATAAACTATAGTATTGTGTCATAGTAATCTGAACAAAGACTGTTTGGTTTATCTTCTTAGTAAATTGATCATTTGTCAGTAAACAATGTCCCTATTCTCTTATAATAATCCTTTTCTTGAAATCTGTTTACCTGATAGTAAATTGTTTTCACTCTAGTTTGTTTATGATTAGCATTTTCATAGCATACCTTTTAATTAATTTTGTTTTCAGATATATTTACAAGCATCTTGTCTTGTAAGAACTATATAGTGGTTATACTTTTTAAATTTCCCACCAATAATCTCTTCCTTTTCATTGAAGTGCTCAATCCATTTTTAACACTGTTATTTTTTAAATAATGGATTAGGTATACTGTCTTACTACTCGTTTTCTATAGATCCCATTTAGTTTTGGGCCCATTTTATCTTCCTTTAATGCCTTTGTATGGATTAAATTAGTAATTCAAAGTATTCTATTCTATATCATCTGATTTGTTTTAATTTTATAGTAATTTTCTTGAGATTAAAATATACATGCCTAATTTATGACCTGATATTATACTAACTTTCGTATCACATAAAACCCCAATAATACTACACGTATATATATGCTATTCACTTCCTTTATGCTATTGTTGTAAGTTTCATTTCTGCATACTTCATTAACACACTGAAATATTTTGTTATTATTTTTGCTTTCAACAGTTGATTATATTTTTAAATAAGTTATTTTTTCTTGCATATTTACTATTATTGGTTCTTTATTTCTTCATGAAGACTTAAGTTTCTATCTGTCAAAAGAAATTTCTTTAATTTTACTGTAAAGCATGTCTGCTACCAGCATATTCTCTTAGTTTGTGTTAATCTGAAAATTTTGCCCACATTTTTGAAGGCTATGTTCACTGGATATAAACTTCTAGAGTGGTAGTATTTTATTTCTTACAGATTTTTAAAGATTTCATTTCATTTTCTTATGGATTATAGTTTTGGATAAGAAGTCAGTCAAAACTCTTATCATTTTGCTTGCTTTTAAGGCATTTTTAACTTTTCATGTTTAGCATTTGGACTATGGTATACCCAGATGCGCTTGTGTTTGTTTTCCTTGGGATTCTTTGAGTTTCAAAGACATATGGACTTGAAATTTTTCACAAATTCTGCAAACTATTTAGACATTATTTCTTCTACTAATTTTTAAGTGCTAGTTTTTCCCTCCTCTTCTAGAACTTGTCTTCTGGAACTCCTAATAAAAAGTCTTCCAATCCATGAACACAAAATATTTTTCCATTTGTGTATATCTTCTTATTTTTAAGCAATGTTTTGTAGTTTTCAGTATATATGTCATGCATTTTCTTCCTAAGTTCGTTATTTTTGATGCTATTATAAATGAAAATATTCTCTTAATGTCATAGTATATACACATGTCATTCATCATATGTATTTAATTTTTCCATAAGTTTATTCTTTTTGATGGCATTGTTAATAAAACTATTTTCTTAATGTCATTTATACACTGTTCATTGGTAGTACATGGAAAGAGAACTGGTTTCTTTTGTATATTGATCTTTTTATTAATCTTAAAACTTTCCTAAACTTCTATCAGCACTCATTTTTTTGTGTGTATGGGTTCTTTAGGGTTTTCTAGATACATAATCATTTCATCTGGGAGTGGAAATTGACTTACTTCTCTTTTTCCAATCTAGATGTCTTATAATTCTTTTTCTTGTGTAATTTCTCTATACTTTCAGTGCAATGTTGAATACAAAACATATTGCATTGGCTGAGTTTTGTATATCTAACCACCCTTACATTACAGTATAAATTTCACTTGGTCATGGAATATAATCTTTATAATATGCTTCTGGATTCCATTTGTTAGTATCTTGTTGAGAATTTTTTCATTTATATTCAAAAGGAATACTGGTCTTTAATATGTTTTCTTATGACATCTTTGTCTGGCTTTGGTTTTTGAATAATAGTGGCCTCATAGAATTTTGGATGCATTCAAGAGTATTCTCAGAAATTTTTGATTTAATCTTTTCATATTTCCTATTTCTTGTTAAGTTTTGGTGGCTGGTGTCTTTCTGAGAATTTGTCCATTTCATCTATATTATTTAATATGCTGACATACAATTATTCATGGGATTTCATTACAATCCTTTTTATTTCTATAATATTGGTTAAAATGTTGCTTCCTTCAGTTCTGATTATAATAAACTGAGTCATCTTTGTTTTTTCCCTTGACAGTCTAGAGAAAGGTTTGTCAATTTTCTCGATCTTTTCAAAGAAACACTTTGTAATTTTTGATTCTATCGTTTTTCTATTTTCTGTTCATTCATCTTTATTCTGATTTTTAGTATACTTTTCCTTCTGTTTGCATTGGTGTTAGTTTCCCCTCTTTTTCTAATTTCTCAAGGTAGAAGTTTAGTCACTTGAACTCTGTCTTCTTGTTTCAATGTAGACATTTAGAATTATAAATTTTTCTCCTGACACTGCTTTTATTGTATCCCAGAAGTTTTGGTGTGCTTTGCTTTAGTTCTGTTCACCTCAAAGTATTATCTGTTTCCCGTGTGGTTTCTTCTTTTTGTATGTGTTATTTAAGAGTGAATCATTTAACTTTCATGTTTTTATGAATTTTAAAAAAGGTCCTTCTGCCATCAACTTTAAAAATTTTTTTTAATTTTTATTTATTTATTTATTTTTGAGACAGAGTCTCATTTTGTTGACCCAGGCTATGGCATCACAACTCCAGCAAATTCATGGACTCAAGCAATCCTTTTGCCTCAGATTCCTGAGTAGCTGGGAATATAGGCATCCCCAACACTATGCATAGCTAGTTTTATAAATTTTTTGTAGATATTGGGATCTTGCTTTTGCTCAGGTTGGTTTTGAACCCCTGAGCTCAAGCAATCTACCTGTCTCAGGCTCCTAGAGTGCTAAGATTACAGGCATGAGCCATTGCACCAGGCCTGCCATCAACTTCTAATTTAACTCCATTGTCATTGTAAAATATACTTCATATCATTTGTGGCTTTTTAAATTTGTTAAGGCTTATATTTTGTGGCCTAATATATGGGCTTTTCTGAAGAATGTTCCATGTGGACTTGAGAAAAATGTGTATTCCACTGTTACTGGATAGAATGTTCCATAGATACCTTTTGGGTCTTGTTACATTGTAGTATTGTTCAAGTATTCTACTTCTTTGCTGATCTAATGCCTAGTCATTTAATCAATTATTGAATTTGGCCTCTTTCTGTCTCTTCTTTCCTTCTGGAACTCCCAGTATGCATACATTAATAGTGCTGATGATATACTAGAAGTCTCTTAAACTCTATTTTTCTTAATTTTTTAATCTATCCTTTGACTGTATGATCACAACAGATTTATCTTCAAGTTCACAGATCTTCCTCATGCCTCTTCACATAGGCTGATAAGACCCTCTACTGAAATATTTAGGTAATTTTAGTATACTTTCAAGCTACAGAATTTCTATTTACTTTTTATAATGTTTATATTTTTAATGATATGCTCTATTTGGTGAAACATTGTTCTCATGGTTTCTAACTCCTTTAGTGATGCTATAACAAAATAGTGAGTAATTTTATATTAAAAAACAAAACTCAGAAATTTATTTTTTCATGCTTCTGGAGGCTGGGAAGTCCAAGATCAAGGCACTGTCAAGACTGGTGTCTGATGAGGGCTACTCTCTGTTTGCAAGATGGTGCCTTGTTGCTATATCCTCTGGAGGGAAAGAACACTGTGCCCTTATATGAAGATGGGATAGAAAGGTAAGAAAGCACTTCCTGAAGCCCTTTTATAAGGGTACTAATCCTATTCATGAAGGTAGAGCCCTCATGATTTAATCATATCCCATATGGCTACACCATAATGGAGATTAATTTTCAAAGAGAATTTTAGATTAGGACACACATCTAGATCATAGCAGTTGCCTTTACTCTTTATCCATTATTACCTTTAGCCCTTTAAAAATGTTTAAAATGGCTGAAGTAATTCTAATGTTTGCTCTTCCTCAGAGAAATTCCAGTTGATTGCTTTGTCTTATGTATAAGTCATACCTTCTTTCTTTGCATGTCCCAGAAGTTTCTGTTGAAACCTGGACATTTTAAATATTACAATATGACAACTCTGTAAATTAGATTCTCTCCTCTACCCAGGATCTGTTGTTGTTAGGTGACTTTTCTGAACTAATTTTATAAAGTATATAATGTTTGTCAATGTAGCCTCTGAAGTCTCTTAGGCTTCCTTTTCCCTGGGTCAGCCAAGGTTTGGGCAGAGATTTTTTTAGAACCAAACACCTGCAACTAATGTGTCTCTCAGTCTTTGCTTAAGGCCTCTCCACATGTGTTGGGCATGCCTTCATCACTCAACTAGGAAGTTTACAACTCTGTCTTAGCTTTTACATGACCTCAGGTATCCACCTTAGGATGGAGTAAATTCTATGTTAGGTGAAATAAAGGTAAGCCTTTTGAGACAGTTTTTCAAGGAGCCATGAAAGAGTTTAAAACAAATAATTACAAATGTTTGTGAATTAGGTCCATCCAGCTCTATTCAGTACCAGTACTCGGAATGCAGGCTGTTCTTTTCAAGGGTACCACTGAGTTGGAAGGTGGGGAATGGGACCAGGGTAAGTTAAAATACCATAAAATTCACTATCACGGTTGTTACTGAGATTTGGCTGGTTTTTCTTGACTAAGCACTCTCCTAGTTGCTATAAGATATTGGTAACTAACTTTTTATAATGCAAAATTCTTAAAGTATAATTCATCCCTCAACAACATAGGAGTTAGAGGCACTGATCCTCTGGGCAGTTGAATAATCCATGAATAAATAGCCTCCCCCGCCACCACCACACACCCCTCCAGCGCTTAACTGCTAAAGGCCTACTGTTGACCAGAAGCATTACTGATAACATAGACAGTCAATAAATGGATATTTGGTATGTTGTATGTATTATACACTGCATTCTTAAAATACAGTATGCTAGAGAAAAGAAAATGTGATTATGAAAGTCATAAGATAAAAATATATTTATTATTCTTAAAGTAAAAGTGGATCATCACCAAGGTTTTCAATGTTGTCTTCTCTAAGAGACAGAAACTGTCAGCCATTGCCTTGGGCATTGCTTTGGGCATTGCTGCAGCATTGCTGGAGTTGGGAGGTCTCAAGACAAAGTTTCAAATTACACTCATCAAAACAGGATGGAGGCAAGGCAAATTCCAACCAGTTACCACCAAGGTGGTGACACACCACCCTTTCTATGAATATTCTTCCCCTTATTTATTTAGTCTGTTGCTTAAATAGAAGGGCAACAGGGAACCAAGGGGCCAACTCTGTACTGCAGGAAGAACTTGCCTCTGCTCTGTCTGTGGAGTAGACTTTGTATACTTTTTGAATAAATCTTGCTTTCACTTTCTAGGCTCACTCCTGAATTCTTTCTTGCTCAAAGCCAGTGACTCACTTGGACCTCAAGTGGCTCTCAGCATTGGGAGTCACTTTCCTGTGTCTTTTATGCAGAGGAGGAAGAAAAAGAAAGGTTGGTCTTCCTATCTTGGGAGTAGCAGAGGTAAAAGAAAATCCACGAGTGGACCCATTTGATTCAAACCTGTGTTGTTCAAGAGTCTAATGTATTAACAATCTGAATTCAGAAACATTAAAAAAGAATAAATAAACATGACCAAGATAAGCTTACATGCTTGGTTGGTTCAAAATTTTAAAAAATTATCCACATAATTTTCTACATTAACATATAATAAGTGAACAAAAATTATACAATAAAATTTAACATCTATGTATAACTTTACAAAAATACACTTTCTCAAATACTCAGTGGTAATAGGAAATGAATGCCTAGAAAGTAATAGAATAATTCTCATTCTATTCCAGGAAGAACTGGATTATCAGCACAGCCATAATAGGTTTTGAAAATAAAAATTTTAGAGGAGGGTTATTAGTCAGATTTGCTGCAAAAACAAATGATCCTAAAATCTCAGCAGTCTATGACTACAGACTATTTTTTTGAGGCCAATGTTTATTTCCTGATTTAAGAATACACCTACTTACCTATGTGTATGTTTCATAATTATTCTTCAATCTGTGGAGCTACATTATTGCTGTATTTTCTTTTAACTTTTGTTTTAGGTCAAAAAATATGTAACAAATGAGTCAGCCTAGGACTAGAATTCAGAATATAAAGAAAAGAGGTCACTGTGCTGAACAAATGGACTCTAATTGAAGTTTGTTAGAGAAGAAAGTACTGACTAAACTAAGGAGAAGGAATTTTTGAAAATCTAAGAGGGATGTGTCATGAAAGTTAATAAAAAAAAAAAAAAAGAGTGTTTCAAGAAACTATGGTCAACTTCCTTTGAAGTTAATGGAGAAGCTGTGAAACATGATGACTTTCTATTTGAGCTCTAAAAGAGATTTGACAATGTTCTATTCCACTTCCTCATTTAAACTGAGATTTTAATAAGGTCTGGAGAAGGGAAAGGATTTGAATCATGTTACAGAAAGCAATTCTAGGAATGGAGCCCAGATCTCTGAACTCTATATTGGTTTTCTCTTCACTAGAGAGTAGTCATAGACCTCAGAGTTCTTTGATGTTCTGCTTGCTGTCTCCGAATCAGAAGGGATTTGTGTTGGCCAGAGTGGGTGGACTTGTTATATTTTATGAGTTTGGGCATGTTTTCCATCATATCTCTTGATATCAGCTTATTTTTTAGCCTTTTCTCCCATTTTACAGAACATATGCAATCTCCTAATTATTACCTTCAGTATGGATTGTCAGACATTCAGAAAAACCCACATTCAAATTCCATAGGCAAACCCTTATACATATTGAATATTGAAAAATCTAATAAAAAAGAAAAAAGGGAAAGACTTTTCTTCCCTTCCTCTTCTGTATTTCATTATTCTATCCTCTGCCCATTTGGAAGTCTTCCAATTACTGGCTTCTTTCTTGAAACATTTTTTTTCTATTTCATTCTACTTGTGAGTCTTTCATTATTCCTCATAATCTAAAGAATAAAACCTTATCAACAAAACTTAATTTGTGCATTAGCATTTTCTCCCTGTTTTCTACTGCTTCTATATTACACATAGTTCTGTGACTCCACACTTAACTGAGATTCAGATTTCTAGAAGCCTGACCTGACCCTTGAGAACATAGTTGTAAATTCAGAATTCAGAATATAGCCTCTGGGCTATCAAAATAACTTAAAAAAAAAAAAAAAACCGAAGCCCTTTACTCCCTAGGGTAACCAAATGGTTTACATTATAAACCATGAAATATACACATACAAAGCTCAAAAAAACTTGTTACACAGTTTACTTAGAGAAAATTGGATATAATAAAGTCAAACAGAAATAGAACATGGTTCTATCCAGGCAGACTTAAGTCATTTTTTATAGAAGTGATGTCTAATAGCAGGAGTAGAGTTAGGCAAACTACCTAATGAGAAGTACGGTAGCAGCTCAGCTGTGTAGGGCCATAAATGCAAGTCAAATGGAAAAGGCCAGGTTAAATTCGATGGAAACCACTTCAGACAGCAGAAAACTGTGTAATATAATTCAGAAATATTCCCATCAAAATGTTTATTAGTGTTTATTTGCTTTTTAGTTTTAGTGCTTAAAAAATAAGTGTAAGTCTTATTAAGAACTTCTTAGTACTCAGCAGTGTTAGAATAATGAGGCATTCCTGTCCACAGAAAATAAAAATAGTCCCTAGATTTTCATCAGTTTTGTCAGAAGCATTTTTTGTGATTATTTTTATCTTGTTTTTCAAATGAGATATTGAATAACTACCTCTGTCCTCACCCACACACATTCTAATATATCTAGCTTTTTTTCCTTGTTTGTGTCGGTAAATCTGTTAATGTGCAGTAACATCTTGCATGAAACATGCACTACAAAAATAAAAGTAAATTATTGCATCCCTTTACATGTCTGATTAGACGATGGACTAATAAGGATAACAATTTGAAATAGGTCCCTGACCCTTTGTATTTAGATTCAATCTAATTATATTTTCAAAGTGTTCAAGCTTGTTTTTATGTAAAATAATGTTTTAAAATATTAAATAGAAGAAAAATTACCTATAATCTCACCACTTTAAAGAATATAATTTTGATTTTTCAATATGCCCATTTTGTCTTTTTTCATCTGTGTACATATTTTCCATGTTAAAATGGCATATTCACAATTTATTCTGCTTTTCATCTACTATTATATACTACTAAAAAATTGTTTCCATAGTTTAGGATTGTTGTTATCATTGTTGAAATGCATATAACATAAATGTTAGTATTTTATTTTTAAAGTATATAATTTATAAAATTTTTTACATGTTCCTTCTAATTATTCATCCAGTAAAAGCCATTTACTTTACTATTGTACAACTGTTAGATATTGAGGCCATTTCCACTTTTTCCTCAAATCTCTACATAGCATGATGAACAAATATGTATACTAATTATAATGCTTAAATTCTTTTTTTATAAGTCTAACTTCCCACAAACAGATCACTAGTTTCAATTCACCAACAGGAATGTATGAGCTTAGCAGTTTCAAAGATAAATTTCAAAGACCTTTCTGATGAATCATTTTCATAATGAAAATAGCCATTCTTGGTTTATGAGATTTGTTAATTGACACTTTATAGTTCAGATTATCTTTAATCAAGACATACATGACCTCTATGGTCTATCTTATAAGGGTACAAGTGAATCTTTCTAAAAGTAGAACATAAACGTCTTAACACAATAACTAAGAAAATGACATGAAGGCTATGTTAACCAGTTTGATGAAAATATTTCAAACTGTATATGAAAACACCACACTGTACCCCATGATTGCATTAATGTACACAGCTATGATTTAATTGAAAAAGACATACATGAATGATCAAAAAGTACATTTTTTTGATTTAAGTATTCCACATTATATATCAAGTCATCACATTGTACCCCATAAATGAGTTATGTTTTTAATTAAAAATTAAATTAATAAATAAGAAAATAAAAAACTAAATCTTTCCCATGTATTAAGTCATTGACATATAAAATAAATTAACCCTTTACAACTTTCTATGAGAATAAAGCATGATCTTCAAAACTCATAGGTTCCTACTTTTAACTATCATTCAAAAGAATAATTATAATATTATGGAGGGATGGCTGGCACTGATTAGAATGATGGCTTTGAATGCAACTGCAGATTTTCAGACTTGTCTTCCACATCAGTTAGGCAAGCAGCCAATCATTTCAAAATTCAGTTTCAAAGACAGAATGTATTTTTATGAAAAGAAAACATACATATAAAAGTATGCTAGTAAAAAATTTTAGAGTTTAGCAAAATAACCGAATTTGGTGCCAGTTGTCACATGATTTAAATTAAACGTTAAATTCTAAACTTACATATATATGTTGATGAATGTGTATAAATTTATCAAATAATGTATAGAATATGTGAGTAATTCACACTAAATACAATCCAGCAGATGAAAAATAAGCTAAAGTTAATTAGTTTATCTCTTCTCCAACCAAGTATTTTTATTTATTTATTTGTATAAGCTAAAATTAGTTAGTTTCTCTCAATTTCCAGCCAAGTATTTTTGTTTATTTATTTGTATTTTTTTATTGCTGGAGTGTTTTATCTTCATATACCCAAGAATTCAGGGAATAATCTCCCTGTTTGCTGGTAAGAGTGAGTAAAATAAAAGAAGGGTACTTCTGGAGGGAAATGAGTTACAAGAATATTTTACACACATGTGGGACAAAAAGATACCCCTGAGCCACAGTTTCTACTATTGTTTATGATCCTGAGGCTTTAAATACCCACATGAGCCCTTCATACTGCATGCCTGAATTAGTAACCTGCTGATTTCATTTTCTGATTATGACCTCTATGACCATTCCAGCGTTGCCCCTGATGGGTGGGAAAAGGCAGAAAAACCTCTGGGAAGTATCAAAAGTTCCATGAAGATGCTTTAGCAAATATCTTTCTGATAGCTAAAATTTCTATAAAAGAAGATAAAGTCCCTAATTTCATAATTAGTTATGAAACCTAAAGTAAAAATAAAAGAGAATCTAGGGAATTCATGAACTCTCTAAGAGGCAAACCAATGGGCAACACTGGTGGTGCACAACAGAATCACTGGGAAGCTTCTAAAATATTCTGAGGCCAAGACCCCAGATTAATAGAGCAGAACCTCTGCAGGAGAGGGCCAGTGGACAGTACCTTTGAAAGTTCTCTGACAGTTAGCCAGGGTTTACAACAAGGGCTGTAAACAATTCTGTTTCTAATTACTCACATTTTGGCAGCACTTTTTCCAAAACATTTTCCCATTCATTATCTCATTTGATCTTTATTATGAACATGATGAATTAGACTTCAGAGATCAGTATCGTTATTCTACAAATCAAAAAACATTGAAGGCCTAAGAAATTAGGGAACCACCTCTAAATAGTGCAGTGTGTAAATTTTAAGATCAGAAGGAGGGAGAAGAACATGAGGTATGGAAGTCTGAAGGGGTTTGAGCAAAGACCCTACAGAATCCAGAAAAAATATGTGGAAAAATGATATTGAGGCTACCAAAGATACATGTTACTCCTTTTTTTCTTTCCCTTTTGCAGCTGAGTTTTGTTATAAATCCAGAATGTGTGTGGCCCAGTCAGTCACAGAATACTGACTAGGAAGAACGGTCAGTAAACTCTAGAGATTACAATGTAGGAAGCACCATCCACACGTTTAGCTTCTTGAAAGCTGATACTGGCTAAGCGCCTGTGGCTCAAGTGGCTAAGGTGCCAGCCACATACACCTAAGGTGGTGGGTTCGAATCCAGCCCAGGCCTGCCAAAACAACAATGATGGCTGCAACCAAAAAATAGCCTGGCATTGTGGCAGATGCCTGTGGTCCCAGCCAGGGAGGCTAAGGCAGGAGACTCGCTTGAGCCCAGGAGTTGGAGGTTGCTGTGAGCTGTTATGCCATGGCACTCTACCCAGGGGGATAGCTTGAGGCTCTGTCTCAAAAAAAAAAAGAAAGCTGATACTATATTGGCTTCTGTGATCTTCCTACCCCATGCAACTGCTTAATAATTTATTATCATTATTATTATTATTAGCAGTAGTAGTAGTAGTGCTATGACATGGTCTTGCTCTTGCCTGGGCTAGACTGCAGTGGTGTGATCATAGCTCACTGAAACCTCAAACTTTTGGGGTTAAGTGATTCTCCTACCTCAGCCTTCAAAGTAGTTTGGCCTATGGGTGTGTACCACCAAACCCAACTAAATTTTCTATTTTTAGTTGAGAAAGTTGCTAACTGTTGCTCAGTCTAGTCTTGAACCCCTAACCCAAATTGATCCTTCCACCTTGGCCTCCCAGTGTCACGACCCGTCAGGCTCCTGTGGCCCTGGTCTCAGTTAGCGCAGGATGGAACCAGGCGAGAAGCAGATTAGAAGTACAAGCTTGTGGAAGGCAGGCTAACCCTTACATTCCAGGTAGCCCCGAGCAACCTCCACACCAGCCTTTTATTGAGCCAGAACAACACAGGTGAGGGGAGTTATTAACAATGACAACATGCTGAGGGCACGAGCTCTTCTTCCACAAGGAACTCCTGTGGAGGAATGGCCCGAGGTCCACGCCTCAGCGGCAGATCATCTTGCTCGGATATCATCTGGCTCTTGTCGTCTCCTACATCCCAGAGTGGTAGGATTACAGGAGTGAGCCATCATGCCTGGCCTAACAATATATTTTTGGATGACAGAATCAAAGTGAAATTTTAATTATCACCAAATATTAAATTGCATTTTTCCAAAACTGTAAATGATTTTCCGAAATACTAATTTTAAATGTTTCCAGACTGTCTTCATCCCTTTAGTCCTCAGCTACTCCACTACAACTTCTATATTCATCCCTCTCCTTGAAAAATATTTTTATTATCAATTGTACCAAAAAAGAATCTGTCCTCTTTAGGAAAAGAAAGAAGAGAAGAAATTGATTCCGACTACTGTTGACGGGATAAGGAAGATGTACAAAGGGTGACAATGCCCATTTCAATATTTTTTGGTTAGCCACACTTTTGCCCTGCTAAGGGTGAATTTCAGTATCTAGTAAGACTCCACTATTTAACACCTCCCTCCCCAAGGTTTTGCCTTCATTATGGGGACAGAAAATTGCATGGGAATATCCAACTTTTGTCATAAGTCACAGTAATTTTGCTGATGCCTCATGGGCAGCATAATAATAGAGTTAGCTCTGGCCCGGCAGCGCCTGTGCACCAAAGGCTGGAGGGTTCAAACCCAGCCCCAGCCAGCCAAACAACAATGACAACTGCAACAACAACAAAAATAGCTGGGCATTGTGGCTGGTGCCTGTAATCCCAACTACGTGGGAGGCTGAGGCAAAAGAATCGCTTTAGCCAAAGAGTTGGATGTTGCTGTAAGCTGTGATGTCACAGCTCTCTACCAAGGGCAACTTAATGAGATTCTTTCTCAAAAAAAAAAAAAAATAGAGGTGGTGCCTGTGGCTCAAAGTGGTAGGGCACCAGCCCCATATACCAGAGGTGGTGGGTTCAAATCCAGCCCCAGCCAAAATATAAAAATAAAAAAACAATAGAGTTAGCTCCATGACATTGGCTGTGGGGAGTCCTATGACTAAGACTAGTGGTCCTCCATGTACTTACCCAATGGGTTCTTAGTTCAAATGTCAATTTTCAAGGAATTGGAGGTTACTTGAGTAACTTTTGGCTTTTTATATTTGTCCCAGAACTTTAGGTTTGAATTTCATCCTATTCCTTGACACTCAATAAATTTAACTCCTTGTTTTGCCTCTGTCCAAATGAGTTCATTTTTAGATGGTATCTGCAGGTTCAGCAGAGAAATGGATCAAAGTCTTAGTAATTTTTGCAAAATACCCTCATGCAAAGTTGATTTAGGTGGTTTGGAGCACTTACTGCTAGTACTGCTGTCCCTTGGCACATGGCATGCCACAGTAATTTTTCTAGTCCTGATACAAAGATAGAACAATGTTTTCTTGCTCACAGATATTTATGAATAATTATGCCACCTAATTATAAATAATAGTCCAGTCAACCATATAGTCATTTGGACACTAAATCAGTCTTCCTTCCCCAAAACCCTAGTCTGTGACTTTGAATACTCATAATATTCTAATGTTGGAATGGCATGCTCTTTTGAGAATAGAGGCTATTCTTCAACTAAAAAATGGCCAATTTCTGAACCACGGCACTTACACAGTGAAACTATGACTTAGGATCATTTTCTCTGGCTTCTGACATAATAGTTCCTCCAAATATCAGAAGTTTCTGACCTACTGGAACAATTTCAGAGTCTCTTGATCACAATTCCTACAATAGCAGCAAATCCCCTGGTATATCAAGTCTCAGAGGGGTTAAAAGGGGGCGATAGATTCCTTTATCTATCCATCGTCTAAATAAATGTCTTTTGATAAAATTTAACATCTTGCCATGATAAAAACTCTAAACAAATTAGGTATAGAAAGTTTTTCAACAATTAAATGCCATATATGACAAACATATATATATTGTAACATCAAACCCAATGGTGAAAATTTAGGCCAAGTGCAGTGTCTCACTTCTGTGAGACAGTGCTAATTCTAGGACTCTGGAAGCCCAGAGAAAGTGGATTGCTTGAGTTCAGGAGTTTAAGAGCATCCTGAGCAGGAGCAAGACCCTATCTCTACTAAAAATAGAAAATAACTAGCTGGGCATGGTCATGCATGCCTGTAGTTCCAGCTACTTGGGAGGCTGAGGCAGAATGATCACTTGAGCCCAAGAGTTTAAGGTTCCTGTGAGCTGTAATGCCCATAGTACCCTACCCAGGGTGACAGAGTGAGACTATCTCAAAAAAAAGGTGAAAACTTAAATATTTTTCCTCTAAGATCAGAAACAAGACAAGGTGACCATTCTCACCACTTTTGTTCAAGATGGTACTGGAAGTCCTATCCAGAGCAATTAGGCAAGAGAAAAACTTGTCCCTTTTGGTGGATGACAAGATCATATATACAGAAAACCCTAAAGACCTCACCAAAAAATTGTAACTAGTAAACAAATTCAGTAAAGTTACAGGATATAAAATCAACATACAAAAATAAATAGTGTTTCTATATTTTAACAATGAACTTTCTGAAAAAGAAATTAAGAGAAAAATCTTATTTACAATGGCTACAAAAAAATAATTAAACACTTAGAAATAAATTTCACCAAGGAAGTAAAAGCCTGGGACACTGAAAATAATGAAATATTTATTTAAGACATTGAGGAAATTGCAAGTGGAAACAAAACTTATGCTCATGGACTGGCAGAATTAATATTGTGAATATGGAAGCACCCCATAGCTTCAAAACAATCCCTATCAAAATTCCAATGACAATTTTCACAGGTAACGGAAAAAGCAATTATAAAATTTTTGTGGAATCATGAAAGACCCCAAATGGCCAAAGTAACATTGAGCAAGAAGAACAAAAGGTACTCATACTACTGGAATAAAAACAGACACATAGACCAATGGAACAGGATAAACTGGGAATAAATCCACACATTTATAGCCAGTTGACTTTTGACAAAGGCATCAAGAACATACATTAGGGAAAGGCTCTTCATAAATGGTACCAACAACTGAGTACACACAGAAGAATAAAATTAGACCTTTATCTCATACCATATACAAAAATCAATTCAAAGTAATGTAAATATTTAAATGGCAAGGCCTGAAACTGTAAAACTATTATAAGAAAACATGAGAGAAAGTTTCATGACATTGCTCTGAAAAGTGATTTTTTACATATTTTTTATAGATAATAGCAAAATAGACATACGTGTTGCCGTTAGGGTCTCACGGAAAACAGATGTTGCGGAGAATAAGCACGCTTATTGAAATTGTGTTTTAAATAAAGGTGACCATAGGCTCGCTCAGACAAAATGGTGAGCTTTTTTATTTGCAGTTGGTTTATATAGGGAATTTTGTACATTCGCACAATACAGGAATGACCTCATTGATCCATTTAAACATCATGTGACTACCTCGTGATTAGCTTCTGATAATCCACTCAACATACACCTTTTGACATAACCCTTTCAACATAACCCAATTTAACATAACTTAATGGAGAACATGTTATCAACCATTACTTCTTTGTTCTGATCTGATGATGCCTGAGGCTAAGGAGGAACAAGGTAGATTGAATAGTGCCCTTGCTGGCCTTGCCCTTTGGAGGCCGTTACTTCAGATCTTTAAATAAGGCATAAAGAAACTTCTTGGGCATACAGAAATTTGTGTGCAAACCTCTGATCCCACGTGGACCTTAAGTCAAGGGTTTTGCTAGAATCTTTTATAAGGAATTTTCAGGCTGGACTTCTCAAAAGCCTTTCACAAGCCTAGGTTTCATCTGAGTCATTAGATACCAGTACACATTGGGTAAATTCCTCTTCTCTTGAGGTCCCTGAGCACATCTCCATTCCCAGACCCATCAGCAAGTGACCTTAGTTACTTACCACAGATCAAGAAAGATTACTGATGGGTATCTGGCCAGTTTTCCAAAGGGCTTTTTTATTGGCCTTATGAACTCAATCTTAATTCCTTAATGCATTCTGTACATCTCTGGAAATGCTATTCCAGCCAAAGCCTTGGTCATGTTAGGCCCGCAACTAACCCTGCCACATGGGATTCTGCCTCAGTTTATTACAAGTATGCCTGCACAAAGTCTTTCCACTGCTCTCTCTCAAATGGCTTTTTTGGCC
This sequence comes from Otolemur garnettii, assembly GCF_000181295.1. NCBI lineage: Eukaryota > Metazoa > Chordata > Mammalia > Primates > Galagidae > Otolemur > Otolemur garnettii. Next base: position 1,033,258 of record NW_003852493.1, on the reverse strand, counting down.
AGAAGCATATAGTTGTTTTGCCTATATTTCCCCCTTCTTTTTCTTATTGCCATTCACATCAGACATCATTAAAGCAAAGATTATATAATAAGAAAAACTTCTGCACAACAAAAATAATCAGTAGTGATGAGATGACCTATGGTATGGGAAAAAATATTTGTGAAACATACATCTAATAAAGGAATAATATCCAAAATATATTAATATAAGGAATGAATACACCTTAATAGTAAGAAAATAAAAACCTGATTTTAAAATGGGCAAAAGACCCAAATAGACATTTTTACAAAAAAGACACACAAATAGCCAACAGTTATATGAAAAAAAATACTCAATATCATTAATAATTGGAGAAATGCAAATGAAAACAACAATGAGATATCACCACACACCTATTAGAATTGCTATTAGCAAAAAGACAAAAGATAACAATTGCTGGCTAGGATGTGGAGAAGAGGAAACTCTTGTACACTGCTGGTGGGAATATCAATTAGTGCAACCATTACAGAAACCAGTATGGAGATACCCCCAAAATTAAAAATACAACTACCATATGGTTCAACAATTCCATTGCTGGGTATATATCCAAAGAATATGAAATCAATATGTCAGAAAGAAATATCTGCATTTCCATATTCATTACAGTATTATTCACAGTAGCTAAGATAGGAAATCAACCTAAGTGTTTATCAATGGATGAATGAATAAAGAAAATGTTATTATACACTAAGGTGACCAGATTTTAACATTGGTAAAACAGGACACCATTGATTGGGGGGGGGTGGCTATTGGCTGAGCTGTTTATGGTTAGGGACCCTGGGAGGGGGGCTACTTGTTTGTTCCAGTTTGGCTCCCTTTGAGCTAATTGTTCTTGCCTAGAAGCAAGGGAGGGAGCCAGTATCCTTCTGATACCATTCCACCTAGGCGACCTTGCCCAGGAGGGGAGTAGGGAGTTTACATTAGCCTTTTCATTTTCAAATGAAGTTACATTAACCTCTTCATTCCCAAATGGAGTTACATTAACCTTTTCAGCAGCCAAAAACCATATATTCCCTTCCCATTCTCCCTCCTTTCCTAGCGTGTCATGCATTCTTTCCAAAAATCGGGACTTTTTTAAAATGCCACAGGACGCAGAGCAAATTGTTAATAATCGGGACTATCCTGCCAAAAACGAGATGTCTGGTCAACTTATTATACACACACACATATAAAATAGACAATAGAATACTATTCAACCTTTAAAAAGAAGGAAATCCTGTTAACTTGCAGCAACATAAAAGAACCTGGAGGACATTACGTTAATTAAAATAAGCAGAAACAGAAAGGCAAAGACCACATGATTTTACCCATGTGTAAAATCTTAAAAATTTGAATATAAGCAGAGAATAGAATAGTGGCTACCAGTGCTTGAGGTAGTTTGGGGTTGGAGAGATATTTGGACACAAAATTTCCATTAGACAGGAGAAATAAGTTCTAGAGATCTATTGTACAATATGGTAACTATAGTTAATAATGATGTACTAATGTGTTCTTGAAAATTGCTAAGAGTAGGTTTTAAGCATTCTCACCACAAAAAAGGTAAACATGTGCAATAATGCATACGTTAATTAACTTGAGTTAACCATTTTACAATGTATACATTTTCAAAACCATGTGTATGTGATAAATACATTCAATTTTTACTTGTCAATTAAACAAATAAAATTGTCAAAGAAATTATTGGTCTGGGTAAATTTTTAGTGAATTCTTATAGACTTAGCTATTTTTAAATTTTGTAATTAATATTAATATGGTCTCTATGATTTTCTTTAATTATTCCAATAATGATTAATTGTGGTATGATAACTTTTTCTATCAACACCCTCCCCTCATCTTTCCACAATTGTTCCAACAATCTGGTAAATAATCTCCCTCATCTGTGGTATGGAGAGATGACTTGGATAGCCATGGCCCTATCTAGGATGGAGGATGCTGCCTGATGACCTCCAAAAGAGCAACTTTTTTTTTTTTTTTTTTGAGACGGAGCTTCAAGCTATCCCCCTGGGTAGAGTGCCATGGTATCACGCTCACAGCAACCTCCAACTCCTGGGTTCAATCGAGTCTCCTGCCTCAGCCTCCCAAGTAGCTGGGACTACAGGCACCCGCCACAGTGCCTGGTCATTTTTTGGTTGCAGCCATCATTGTTGTTTGGCGGGCCCGGGATGGGGATTCGAACCCGCGACCTTAGGTGTATGTGGCTGGCGCCTTAACCACTTGAGCCACAGGCGCCAAGCCCAAAAGAGCAACTTTTATAAATTGCTATCTATGTCATCCTGACTAATTGCAGTGGCATAGTTTGAAGAAATATAGTCAGCAACTAAAAGGAATTTTAAGAAAACCTATTTGTTTGCATGGAAATGATACATTGTCCTCTTTGCTTTCTACCCATTTTCTGTATACCCCAGATATTTCGAACAATCTCTTTGTAATTATCCCAGTTTTCCCTCTGCATATAGCCCCCCATGTAAGTATTCTGTTCCCTTCCACTCCCCTGTAATTTCATTACTGCATGATATAACTTGACCCAACACCTCTCATATCTATTAAAAACTCTCTCTAAAGGAGTTGTGAGAGGAAGTGAAATTCAACCCACTTGCATAGGGCTCTAGTGAGGAGAAAGCTGGGAACTCCCCAATGTCAATTATTGTTACATCAAACCAGGGGAGTCCCAACTAAAGCATGATTTGAAATAATGCTTCTTCTACCTACCTGTTCCTTCGTAACCAACCTACTTATTGATATAAAATCTCAGTACCAGTAATTTGAGAACATATTAGCTGTTTCCTAACAACTCATAGAATAGAGTCATCCCAGGCTCTTGAGCTGCTGGGGAATCCAAGAACAGCTGTCAGGTATTGCCTTAATTTGAGACCAAACAGTAGCAACTGTGACTGTACTCAGCACCATGGGATGCTGTCAGCGGGAGAACAGGCAATAAACATCTCGTGAAATTGGGAAGGACAAAATAAGAACAACAACAACAAATAGCTTGATACCTTAGGGAAAGGATGAACGAGCAGTGGGCTGATCTTGAAGATGGAAAAATGAATAATTCAGGTATAAAATTTAAAAGAGGTTGAACCGAATTTGATTAGATGCCAGTGGGCAATTGCGTTGGAGAGCTTACTTTCAGCCACCTCTATCCACTCTCTATCTTTTCTCATGACGCTCTGTGCTCCAAAGGGCTGATCTGTATTATGTCCCCACATTCCCTCATGTTTTGTCTTCCCATAGGATCTCACTAAAAAGAAATAGGAACAGGAAATACTGTAATGGGAAGACTGAGAGGCTGACAAGGGTTTTCATTTTTCCAGCTGTCTCCTGTATGGTCCTGTGATGTGGCTGCATCTTCTACACAGGCCACAGGTCTATCGGGTCATCCTGCCTCTGTAGTTTTTCTAGTTCCTTCCTTGCCCCTTCAGCCTGGGCTGGCTAACAGTTCCCATTCTCACCAGCCCTTTGGTATTGCAATATCTCTTATTGATTTCCCTATCAGACTCACCAGTTTTAAAAATAAATGGTTTCTTTATCAAATTCCCCTCAGGTACTTAGTTTGGGTGTACCATTTCCTGACAGCAACCTAATTCAGCATTCTTAAACAAAAAAAGAGAGCGATTACCATGCTCTTGAAACATTTCAATTAATTTCTGAATAAAATTATTTCCTTGTGGTTAACATATATCATCGTCCCATAATTTCCCCCATCAATATATAGCATCCTATATGCTCATTTATCCAAGCAAAAAGAAAAAAAGTTATCACATAATTTACAAAAAAAATTATTGAAAATTATATTATTTGGCCTCAGACTGCATAGTATTTTTTGGAGTGAAGAATATATCTGTCTTCAACAATGGCTTCTGTCTATGCTCCAAAGTCAGTTTCCTTTTGGTGGTTGACAGTGAGATGGGCAGCCTACAAGATTACCAGATTATAGAAATAATCTACCCTGACATTAAAATATAACTGTAATGTTAATAAAATATTGACTTACCTCCCTGTAACATACACATAAAGTTCCTTATAAACAGAAGCTGTGCTAGCCTCACTCAGAAACAGAGTGCCCTGGAGAATATTAGGGGAGCTCCTAACTATCCCAAATTGTCTCCCTTCTACAAGTGTTAAATTGCTTGAAAAGTTTTCATTAGTTTTGGGATTTGGTGAGGCATTGCTTCTTTTCATCCTTATCCTCTACTTTATAAATGTATTTTTCTATGTGGCAGGAACCACATAATGAATCGCTCATAGTTTAAAGTGAATTTTCTATAAGATCCTTTCTTGTTAGCAAAAATAAGGAACTCAGAGTGCCAAAGAGAACAAAAATTTGTGAACGTGAGAGGCTAGACTAGCAACCAGAGAGGACAAGGGCAGCATGAACATGTTCTATGTGCTTCAGAACTGACGTACTTCACAATTCTTCACATTTCTTTAGGTGGGAAGCACAAGTTTTTCAGTAAAGTCCTAAAAAAGAAGACAGAGAAGGAGAAAATGAACAAAGAGAAAAGGATACAGATCTTTTTAGACCTTCAGTTAAAACAATCTAGTAATCCATGGTTCAGTTGTGCTAAGCTAAATTATAAAATAATTTCTGGCTCCCCTGTTTTTTATTAGCAATATTGCTGATTAATGTCTTGCTAAAAATTGACTTCCCCATGACATAAGAGATCCCTATTCCCATAGCTTTTACCTGCACACAGGTAACTGTCTTCAGTGCTTTGAGTTTAGGACAGAGTAAAATATTCCTTTTGTAAACAGCAAGAGCAGGTCTCTCTGAATGAGAGTGTCACAATGTGCCAACTGAAAATAGGTTTGAGTTAAAAAATCCTTCAAACTGGACAATTCAAAGAATTCAACAGAAAGAGGAAAAGTTATGATTCATAACTAAATGCCTTCAAAGACTGAACTTTTAATAGTGGGATATAAGTCCCAAAGACAGAGGCTTTAAGCAGAAGGCCTCATGTGATCTTCAGTCACAGAGGCAACCAGATAGTCTGCAGATAGGAATGTCTGCCTCTGTCTGGGTGTCAGTGATCTCCACCCTCGTTTGAACACTTTCAAATCTTTTCTGCTCCATGGTTAAAAGTCACAGACCACCATCAGGGAAGTAAAAAAGTAATCAGACTTAGGAAGGACACTGGAGATATGCCAAGAATAACCACAATTACAATAGAAGCAGCAATAGCAAACCCTCGGCACTAGGAGAAAGAAAGCACCCCTTTAATTCTTTGAGGTAACCTCCTCATTGGTTGAAATATGTTCCAACTTTTTCCTAAATTCTATGCTCAGAAGCAGCCTGGATTAGCTGCATGCAGGCCTCCCCAAGATCTCCTTCATGTCCAGGTACATGTCCTATTCTTGAATCATAACTCATTCCCTCTGTTGGATTTGTTGCATCACCCAATTTGAAGGATTTTTCTAATTCAAACCTTTTTTGGATGGCACATTGTGGCTCTCATTCAGAGACCTGCTCTTCCCGTCTACCAATGGAATATTTAATCTGCCCTGAACTAAAGGCACATTCACTGTTGTTAGCCTCAGCAACTGTGCTACAATGATTTAGTCCTTTAGTAGTGCCCAGAGTGACCCTTCATTATTTGCTTTCTTTTCTAATTTAGCATCCTTTGCGAGACTGAAATTTTGCTCTCCACACTATCAATCCGCTCATCCTTATAGATTATAATAACGTTAATGCCTACGTGTTCACATGGAGCATTTCAAAGACAAATATAGTGGGCTGCTCTTCTAAATTTTTACTGCACGTCTCTAATTTTACGTACTCATTTCCTTAAAGGGGTGTTCTCTTCCTTCACCACCGTGTGCATAATATGCAGTTAAAATCCTTTGTTTTTAAGATCTTCTGCAATTTCATGCCTCTCCAGTTTTCACTTTGTAAATGTTCAGGTAATTTTTCAAGTTTTCATATATTAAATTATCTTCACTACTTCACAGTTGCAAATAGAAAAATAAAGACCTCCTTTGGGTTGACATTTAAAGGTTTATTACTCTCTCTTTGATATATGAGCTTAATGCTCATTAACACTAAAATGAACCAGCTGGGAAAAGAAAAAAAAGCCTGCCTTCAAAGATCCTGGAATAAATAATGTAACACAGTCTTTCTCTCTCCTCCTCACTAAAATGATATTAACCAATTCTAAAGAAAGCTTTTAAAAGTGTAATGCTGTCTGCTTTCACTTTCGAAGGTGTGCTAATGCCATCCCGGAGTCTGATTGCTGCTTTAGGAATTCTTTTTCCTTGAAGTAATTTAATATTTCCTCTTCTATCCCATTTTTTACATTTGTCCCTTAACATTAAATTTAAAAGACCTCAAAACAGCAAGTTAGGTGAAATTAAATATAAAGCATGTAATCCTCTGGGAATCATTATGATTGCTTGGTTCTCCAGTGATTTGGGGAGCTCCAATGCTAAGTCAATTTTCTTTAAAAAGAAAATAACTACGTGAGTATTTAAATGAATGCTTTTCCTTAATAAAAAAAGATTTAGAATCCCTTCCTGCTCTGTATTTTATGAGTTTTAATTTCTGTCTACACTTATCTCTCTCTTCTATCTGAATATTTTAGGCTAAAATAAAAATACCCTGTCTTTGCTATGAGCTGCCAGGAACACAGTTTGATTCTCTGGCCCTTTAAATCCCATCCTTTCACTTTGAGTCAGCCAAGACTACCCCCTGCCATTTGAGTCTAATGGCAAATTTATATAACTTTTAACAGGTGACCTGTCATTTATGAATCACATCTTGAAAACAGTTCAAGAAGGCTGCTGTGTTTTCTCCTCCATCATGAACTTTTAATTATTAAAACAACATTAAAACTTGGAGTTTACTGACATTTGAAATACTTAGATTTATTTCCTGGAACAAATAACAGATTCTCAAAACAGTGAGGAAGTGGTCAATTTTGCAAGGTAGGGTACCAGTTATCAGAAGTCTTTGCTCGTAATCTTAATTTCAATAGGTCCCTTTTATCTACTTTTATAGTATTGGAAATGGAAATTCTCCAGGAATGAAAGGTATAGGCACTTGTGTTGGTGTAGACACTTAAATTCTTTCCTGGGGTCCCCTTTCCAGAATTTTCCACTTGCTCAAATTCTCCTTCCTCAAGTTTCAGTTCTTAATGCTGATCAGGATTATCTCAGGGTTCAGTTTTGTGTAGCAGATTGAATGCAGGGATAATAAGATAGCTCGAGTTTTCATATCTGATGGGCTTAACTCCTTCAGCAGTCAGGATATTGGAGCAGCTTTTTCCATGGCTTGTCTGACACAAGAGTCAAAAACCAAGTGGGTCCCCTAATATGGGCCTTGACCCTCCCTATGCCAGATATAGAGATGAGAATTCAGCTGACTGCATTCAGAAAGAGACAAAAGTCAAATGCATTAAGTTCCAAGTGTTTCTCCTTCCATTTGAGGAGACATTTTGTTAGCCTTTAATCCTGAGGTTTATAGCCTATGTCTCATTCTTTAATGAGCCTGTAACTCTCTGAGCTGAATCTTGCCATGCAGATTCTAATCCAGTGCATCTGGAATATGGTATGAGATTCTGCCTTTCTAACGAGCTGCCAGGTGCTGCCGCTGCTGCTCTGAGGCCGGGCCTGGGGATCATACTTCCAGAAGCAGAGGACTTCAGAGGCTTAGAAGAAGTTCTTAAACTTTGGTGTGCAAAAGAATTCCCTGGAGACTTACTTAAAATGCAGAATCCCCAATGCCATACCCATAAAATCAGAGGTGGAGCCCAGGATTCTATTTTTTTAAAAAAGTCCTCCAGAAGCTTAGGCTTCAGGGTGTCAACAAACCACTCTGTAAAAGTTTGGGGTATGCTGGACTCAGCTTTGGACAAAAGGCGACAATCTCGGCTTTTCAACTCATTAAGACTGTGGTCCGAGATACGTGATTTAATACCTCTTAGGCACAGTGCCAAGGTTATAAAACGGGGCTTATAATGTCTGCTCTGTTTGCATCCCAGCATTGCTGGGCAATACCAACGAGATCACCTATGTGCACAGGCTATACAAATGTAGCTTATCTGGCACCCTCTGTAATCATTTTCAGAGTCATTTGACACCGATACTCTGTCATCACCGACTTTCTGATGTGGTGGCAGCTCCATTTTTCCATCCCTTGAAATATTCAAAGAGGATCACAGTAATACACTCTAGGGGAGTCCCGGAACACCACCAGAAAGCCTCAGCTGCTGAGAACCACAGCGAGCACACACCCTGCGGTCTGTCAGAGGAGAGGGTTTCACCTGCATCTGTTTGAGTCACTACCCTTCAGGTGGGGACAATTCACATGCAAATTTGAATCTATAAAACCCCTGGTTCCCTGAGAGATTACTTTTCTCTTCATGGTTGAGGAAGATCTTTAATATTTTTATTCTTGGAATCTGAAGCTTTGGCTTGGAGACCTATATGATACAATGATGAAACTTGTATTTTCCTCTCAGACTAGGAGAAAAAAAGGATCAGTGACACTTAGTGTTTGCATCCAGTATGTCTCTGAGGTGGAAGGGATAAGGATGTTTTTGATAAATTGAAAACAATACAAGTGTCAAGTGATCCTCCAGCTCTTGTATTTCTTCCATTTCATTGAACATCTATCTCCCGTAGTTCCATCAGCCAAAAGAAAATACCCTCTCATCTTTCCGAGTGCGTTCCCCTTCCACCCCCATCCATCCTTCCCATTCAACATCTGCTGTTCATTCAAGACACAGGAAATATCCTCTGGGGAGAGACCGTAACTCAAAGGCATGTAAATGAACAGCCTCTTGGAAAAATTACCCGAGCCAATGCAGACTTCCAAGTATTGATTTTAAAAACACAAATAAGTAAAATTGAATATGTACAACTGTACTTCACAGTATCTGAATCCACATTCATGCTAAGATCATGGATATACACACATGCATAGGCAGAAGAATTTTTAAAATTCCTTGATAACTCAAAAGAATTTCACATGCAAAGCTTGTGCTGAGCTCAGTTGAAGTGGTGAGTCTGAGAAACTTGCAGGAATAAAAGTGACAGCTGGGGGCCTGAGTACTGAGGAGTATTCAGGAAAAATTCTTTCCACCTCATACACTTGCCTGCACCCCAGCTCTAAATGTCTTCCCTACGAGACTGATTTCCAAACTTGCAACACTAGTAAGTCTTTCCTTGCAGTTATAAAAAGAAGCGATGGGCTCAGCACCTGTGGCTCAAGTGGCTAAGGCTTCAGCCACATACACCTGCGCTGGCAGGTTTGAATCCAGCCCAGGCCCGCCAAACAACAATGACAGCTGCAACCAAAAAATGGCTGGGCATTGTGGTGGACGCCTGTCATCCCAGCTACTTGGGAGGCTGAGGCAAGAGAATCGCTTAAGCCCAGGAATTGGAGGTTGCTGTGAGCAGTGATGCCATAGCACTCTACCCAGGGTGACAGACAACTTGAGGCTCTGTCTCAAAAGAAAAAAAGAAGCAATAACATCTCAACCTTTCTCAAGTATGTACACCTCCACATGAGTAAATTTATCTTCTCTTTTTAAAAAAGGATATCTATATTGTTTTCCTATTGCTACTGTAAAGAATTTGCACAAATTTAGCAGCTTAAACAACACAACTTATCTTACGGTTCTGGAGGTCAGATGTCCAAAAGGGATTTCAGTGGACCAAAAGTAAAGTGTTGGCAGGACTGTGGTTCTCCTGAAGGCTCTAGGGGGAGAATCAGTTTCCTTGCCTTGTCCAGTTTATAGAGGTCACCTGCATTCCTTGGCTTATGTCCCCATCCCACATCTTCCAAGTCTAGCATCTTCCAGTCTTCCTTTGTCTCACACATGCACACCTGCTTCCATCTTCATATCTTCTCTGGCTCTGACTCTACCTCTTCTTCCACCTTCTCAGGACCCTGGTGATTACCTTGAGCCACTCCAGATAATACAGGATAATCTCCCAACCTTGAGGTGCTTAATCACATCTGCTAAATCCATTTTGCCAGGGTAATATATTCACAAGTTGTCTTTGGGGCTCCGTTATTATGCTTACCACTGGATCTGAAAAACAAACCTATGAAAAGAGGGTGGTTTTGATAATAGGGCACAGGAAATGAAGGAGTCAGGAATTAAGTCCTGTCTAAAAATGGACAGATCACCAAATGAATATATTGAGGACCTGAGAAAGAGAGGGTAAAAAGCACTAGCAAAAAAAGATAAACAGTGACAAAGATAAATGTCATATACTTCATAGTCTTACTTAGGCTCTGCTATAAAATACAAATTTGTAAACAGTAATACGCCCATGACTACACATGTATATACCTATATAGATGGACATACACACAAATGTTTGGTAGGAATTACAGTGGTTGTCTTTTAATGGTGGGGTTACGGTTAACTTTTTCTTTTTTCTGTTTTCTAATTTCAGTTGATTGTACCTTCTGAATATTCTTCCCTATTGCTGTGAACTGCTGTCGTCCTGGCTGCCTCTCTTTTCCTGGGATTACTACAGTAGCCTCTTAAGTGGTCTCTTTGGTTTCATGTTTGCTCTATCCCCTTTTCCAAATACCATCCAAAAATATCTAGCTAGACCACATATCTGCCACTGAACAGCTTCTCTGACCTCAGAATTTTGTTGGCTTTTCTCACACTCTGCGTCTCGGCCACACTGAACTTCTTGATAATTCCTGAAGCCAGACCTCCTGCTTTGTTCTCCCACAGTAAGTAGCCTGATCATTTCCCTACTGGTTCATGCTGTCGTGATTTTTCATAAGACCGCATCTCCATAAGGGCAGAAAATGTTGTATCCACCGTTTAACATGATTCCAGCATATAAATGTTCTTAGTAAATATGTTTAAAAATTATAAAGATGCTATTTTTAAAGATAACCTTGTCTCTTTTCTCCAATGAGAACTTGGAGGATGCTCCTGCCCTTGTCAACCTCCTCACCCCCTACTGCCTCCAGGAGAGAACCTGAGTGGTACAAGCCCAGTAGCCATGGAAACACATCCTTTGGCCCACAGTAATGCGCTTCAGAAAACTAATTATTAGAGCAGCATAGAAATTACTAATTATATATGAACTGTTGTTATAATCATGTGAAACATGGATAGAGGTATCAACAAGCACCAGAAGCATCTAAAGAAAATCAAAGATCATTGGTTACTGCCGTGGCATTATGGGTCATGAGCTTTCCTTTTTCAAAAAATGCATTTGAATTGGGTTCAGGCATCTCCTTTCAGGGAAAGTGTTACCAATCTTCACGGTGAACTAGGTGGACAGAGCACTGTGCACACAGACCAAGATGCACATAGAGGACGAGGTGCATCTATGGAAGGTGCTCTTCCTAAATATTTCCAGTTAGGATTTTTTAATAAAAATTGGAACCTTAGACACTTTATCAGTCAAAAAAAAAAAAAAAGTGGACTTATTTCCTGGCAGCAATTATCTAGAAATTATCCCATGGACATGGTTCTTATTTCATAGAATAGAACATCTTCCAGAAACTCCAGATTGGGAGAAGGGGTGATCTCATGTGTTCCTCTCAAGGGCAGAAGCTACATCCAAGTTTTGGGTAAGCCACGTCCAAGAAGCAGAAGCCCTGAGGTAAGTGGGCAAGTGGTGGTAGAGAAAGCAGAGATCTAAATGGATGGAGCTGGAAAATGTTTTTCTTAGCAAAGCATCACAAGAATGGAAGAAAAAAAATCCAATGTACACAGCCCTACTATGAAACTAATTTATAGGTTTCATATGAAACCTATAACCTAATTATAGCCTAAGAATATAGGGAGAGGATAGGGAAAGGGGAGGGGAAGGGTGGGTAGGTGGAGGGAGAGTGATTGGTGGGATCACCTCTACGGTTTATCTTACAAGGGTACAAGTGAATCTTTCTAAAAGTAGAATATAAATGTCTTAACACAATAACTAAGAAAATAACATAATGGCTATGTTAACCAATTTTATGAAGATACTTCAAATTGTATATGAAAACACCACACTATAGCCCACGATTGCATCGATGTACACAACTATCATTTAATTAAAAATAAAATAAAATAAAATAAAATAAAATAAGAAAGCAGAGATCTGACGTTGACTAGAATAAGGAAAGGGAAAAGCTCACATATGTAATCTTTAGAAAATATGCGTGTTGTTTGGTATCCTACTATATGATCCTAGCTTGTGAATAAAACAATTGATGTGTCACAACCCCCAACTCCAGGGAGTTAGTGAGAAATGTGGATATTTTGAGTACTCTCTTCACAGTACAGATGTCTGTATCTTTCTTTCTTCCACCTAAAACCCAGGATGCAGCAGAGTATATGAATATTGCAATAATAAAACATAGCATCAGGGCTATTTTCTGAAATGATACAGATGCTGTATCGTTCTGTAATTAGAAACCAACTGGTGTGTCTTTGATCTTCATCTTGGTATTTCTCTCACACTGCCTGGCTAACAATCATGATTAGGACTGATGGACACATTAATGGATCCTGGATCCTCTGACAAATCCTCAGGGAATGTTTTTGTTTGTTTTTCAAGAAAACACAAGAGCTTTTTGACTGAGCTTCACAAATAATCTTAATAAGTAAAAGAATGTCTAGATTTAGATCACATGGATTTCACAATGAACATCATAAAATATTTTCATTTCTTCTGTCATGTTTAAACAGTCTTATGATAGTTCGTTGTTACGTCATGTTATATTTTCACAAATGGGTAACCCTAAATACAACTAAAACTCCATTTCTCTTACACATAATAAACTCATAGCACTGAAGTATATCATCAGTTTTACCAAAGAAACTTTCAGAGCACTGCTCCATGTAAAGTACAAAATAAATCTTTTAAAGGACAGAGGGACATAATATGTGGAAATTTTTAAAATCATGCCTTGCTCTTGCCTTCAGTTATTCTATGAAGAGTACTGTGCATGTAAAAAAGTCCTGCCACATAAAGGTACAGAAGTGCACAATAAAAAAAAGAGAGAAGGTGATGTCTGTGGCTCAAAGGCCGCATATGCTGGAGGTGGCAGGTTCAAACCCAGCCCCGGCAAAAAACTGCAAAAAAAAAAAAAAAAAGGGAGATTGGGATGGTGCGTTGGACTGTATGAACGCCATAGGGGCTAAATAATCACAGTTTGGTGATAAGATATAACAAACTGACTCTTACTCAGAGGCCACTACTTCAACTGTGGTAGCCTCTTGGTTAACCAATACCATCAAAATTCTTTAACAACTTTTAGAGAGTAAATCACTTTTTTTAAATGCAGTAGCCATGAAGAAGCATATAGAGAATGGTTTGATTTAATTTAAACCATCAAAACTAATTAAAACTTTAGAATAATGCATTCACTGTAACAGCCATATTCTAAGAGCCTGTTAGTACCGCACACATCCCTGCCTAGATGAAGTACAAGGACAGTCTGTTTTATACCAAAATTCTTTGCTGAAAATAATAGTAATAATATTAGAACAATTTTTGAGCAAAATAATCAACGGAAAATTAGAAACAATACATTTTCTGCTCATGTCTGACTGCTTCTTCATTGAATAATCATTCTAACTGCACTTGGAATAAATAATAAGATGACTTTAAAGTTAAAACAGGAATAATAAAATGCCAGAACAGACTTTTTAAAAATATAAATCAACTTGTTAAAGTTGTTCAGATGTGAAATCTGAGCTTCACAGAAACAAGCAGCATGCCTTCTGCCCCACAGCTAGGAAATGATGTAGCCAGGGTTTTGATTCATGTCTGTCTGATTCCATTTCCATGCTGCCACCCATCATGCTGTATAGCTTCTCAATATGAGAATCATGCTAGAATAATATTCTTGTGTAATATTTCATTGCATTTGTTTAGTGGAGAAGTCCCACATGGCAGCTTATGGTGCCAATTCGGAGCCCAAATATATTTTAATTGGCCTGTGGTTTTCTCCTTTCCTACCTCATTCATCTGCCTGGTCCTGAAGGTATTTGAGATGCAAGCTCTGAGATAATACAGTCTGTATTTCAAATGATATTAAAAGCATCTTCTCACATTGTATTCACTAGTCAGAATAAACCCAAAGGGGAGTAGGAAATGCAGAGCTATTCTCATATTACAAGAATGGAATGATGTACAAAAGAACTAAATGAGGAAAAAAAGTATATGTATAAGGTAGTCAAAAGAGCACCAACTCTGACTTAGATTCTTACTCACCTGCTTTGGGGTAAGATACTAAAACCATCTGAGTCTCAGTTTCATCATCTATAAAATGGGTGTGGTGAGGCATAAATTATATTATATAGATAAACCTCCAGCAGAATGTCTATCGTCTAGCAGATTCTCAATAAAAATTAATTTTTTTCTTTCATTAGTGATTGAGGACAAAGTTAATAATGTGTGAAGAAATGAGGTCAGTGGATAAGATAATAAAGATCCTCTCTGCTCTCTCTCCAGGATACGATGCTACTCACCATTGTGAATACAGATCAGGAGCTTAATTAAAGTTGAAGAGTAAGATCAATATATTCTTGAGCTAAATGAAAAGAGAATCAATGTTTAACTAGATTTTTAATTATAAAAATGAATATATACTTATGGTAAAAAGAAATCCAAAGAGTAATAGGAATAAAACTACAAGTCATCTGACTCAAGGCTCCAACAAACCCCAGAAGTAATTACTGCTGGTTACAGCTATAATCTTACTTTTTCACATTCTTTCTAAGAATTTTTATGACATACAAATTTGTAGGTATTAATATTTTATATGTAGATATTTATATAAATATATAAATGCAGTAGATTCCTCCCTCCTTAACCACAAGGGATGCATTTCCAAACCCCCCTTACATGCTCCAACTGCACACAGCAGCACCAAGCCCTATACACACAATGATTTTCTTATACATCTCTCTCTATGATAAAGCTTAATTTATAAAATAAGCCCACAAAGACATGAATAATAACAATTAATAATAAAACAAAACAGTTATAACAATGTGCCAGCATCACTACTCTTGTGCTTTGGCATCATAATTAAGTAAAATAAGGGTGATTTAAACACACCTGCTGTGATACCACAGCAGTCAATATGGTAACAACACAACTACTAGGTGACTAGCAGGCCAATAGCTTATATACAGCATGAGTATGCTGGAGACAAAGAGATGAATCAAGTCCCAGGAAAAACAGAGCAGGACAGAGTGAGATTTCATCTGGATGCTCAGAACAGTGTACAATTTAAAACTTATGGATTGTTTATTTCTAGAATTTTCTGTTTAACACTTTTGCACTGGTAATGGATAACTAAAACAGTAGAAAGTGAAATGTCAGGTTAAGTTATAACTACTGTATATATGCAAGTGGAAAGGGATACTATACACACAGTGAATATGTATATATATAGACACAAGCACATATATACAATGTATAACACATTCTTTTCTTTGGCATTTTATTTATTTATTTTTATTAAATCATAGCTGTGTACATTAATGCAATTATGGGGTACAATGTGCTGGTTTTATATATAATTTGGAATACTTTCATCAAACTGGTTAACATAGACTTCACCACATTTCTTAGTTAATTGTGTTAAGACATTTATATTCTACTTAGTAGATTGAACATGTACCCTTGTAAAATGCACCATAGATAATGTGTATACTACTCTAGTACACACACACACACACACACACACACAGAGAAGATATTTCCTAAACACAGAGCTGACAAAAGACCCAAATCTAGAATACATAGATAACTCCTTCAAACCAATAATAAAAAGACAAAGAACCCAATTAAAAAATAAAAGGGAAGATGTCTGGCCAATAACTGTAAGAAAAAGTGCTCAATTTAATTAGTAATCAGAAACTAGAAATTAGATGCACAATGTGTCTGTTAGCAATTTGGGGCTAATTAACAAAACAGTAAGATAAAATAGGTAATTTTACATCTATCGAGAATTTCATTTATGAAAAGAAGGTATTTTAAATTAATTGGAAAAGGAGAGAAAATTTAATATAAGGCGTAGGGGCAAATTGGCTATTCATTTAGAAAACGTAGTTAAATCACTACCTCACATCATACAGAAAAATAAATTCTAGATTGATTGAAGGCCTAAATTTAAAGCTAAAGTATTAAAAGAAAATATATAATTTATAATTTATGCTTTTGTCAAAAGGAAGTTTTCCAATATAAAATAAAAGCCCAAGAATTATAAAATAAAATTTTAGAAATTTAATGAAAGTATAAAGCTTTTCTATATATTGTAATATAAAACAAAGTATAAAGACAAGAGAAAAACTTCAAGAAAAACATTATAATACATAACAAAGAAATAATATCTATAATACAGAAATATATTTTATAGAACAGATTTGATATAATGTATAAGAAAAACACAATCTCACATAAAAATAAGCAAATACAAGGAATAACAAATTAACAGGAAACGACATGTAAATTGCCTTTAAAATGATGAACAGATGGATGTTCAACCTCATTTATAGTACAGAAATGCAAATTTAAACAAAAATTAAAGATAGTTTGTGAGTGGAGAAAGGTGCAGGTCCAGTTTCAATCTTTTACATGTGGATATCCAGTTCTCCCAGCACCACTTATTGAATAGGGATTCTTTCCCCCCGTGTATATTCTTGTATGGTTTATTAAAGAGTAGGTGGCTGTAAGATGTTAATTTCATTTCTTGGTTTTCTACTTGGTTCCAGATGTCTATGTCTCTATTTTTGTGCCAATACCATACTGTTTTGACCACTATGGCTTTGTAGTACAGCCTAAATTCTGGTAGACTGATGCCCCACCTTTGTTTTTACTACTAATAACTGCCTTAGCTATATGGGGCTTTTTTTGGTTTCATAAAAAATGAAGAATTATTTTTTACAAATCTTGAAATTATGATGTTGGTATTTTAATAGGGATGGCATTGAATCTGTAGATTGTTTTGGGAAGTATAGACATTTTAACAGTGTTGATTCTTCTCAGCCATGAACGTGGCATGTTCTTCTATTTGTTAATATCTTCTGCTATTTCTTTTTTTAGGGTTTCCTCACAGAAAGCATGGAAAAAAAACACTTGAAAATAGTGGTCTGGGGAAAGACTTTATGAAGAAGATTTCCGTGGCAATTGCTACAACAACAACAATAAACAAATGGGACTTAATTAAACTGAAAAGCTTCTGTACAGTTAAGGAGACAACAACCAAAACAAAAAGATAACCTATACAATGGGAAAGAATATTTGCTCATTTTGAATCAGACATAAGCTTGATAACTGAGATCTACAGAGAACTCAAATTAATCAACATGAAAAAAGTCAACAATCTCTCATATCAATGAGCAATAGAATCTTCACTAAAGAAGATACATGAATGGCTAACCAACATATGAAAAGCTCATCATCCCTAATTATTAGAGAAATGCAAATCAAAACCACCCTGAGATATCATCTAACTCCAGCAAGGATGGCCCACATGACAAAATCTCAAAACTGCAGATGTTGGTGTGGATGTGGAGAGAAGGGAACACTTTTACACTACTGGTGGGACTGCAAACTAATACAACCTTTTTGAAAGGAAGTATGGAGAATCTTCAAAGAACTCTAACTAGACCTCTCATTTGATCCTGCAATCCCATTACTGGGCATCTACCCAGAAGAAAAAAGAAATCCGTTTACCATAAGGACACTTGCACTAGACTATTTATTACAGCTCAATTTTCAATTGCCAAAATGTGGAAACAGCCTAAATGCCCACCAACCCAGGAATGGATTAACAAGTTGTGGTATATGTATACCACGAAATACTATTCAGCCATTAAAATAAATGGAGACTTTACATCTTTTGTATTAACCTGGATAGAAGTGAAACACATTATTCTTAGTAAAGCATCACAAGAATGGAGAAGCACGAATCCTATGTACTCAATTACATTAGGTCAATTCATGACCCAGTACACACTGGGGGAAGGGCAAGTGAGAGCATAGAGAGGGAATGACATGGGGTCATAGTGTATGACACACCTTTCGGGGGCAGGACACAATTATAAGAGGGACTTTACCTAACAAATGCAATCAATGAAACCTGGTTCTTGGTACCCTCATGAATGGCCAACGATAAAATAAAAAAGATAGTTTGTTAAAAAATTCATTTGGGTAAAATTTTAAAGATTAATAATAGCTTATATTGCTGATGATCCAGGCAATTTTCACTTTTGTAAATGCTTAGTGGGAATATAATTGATGCAATGGCAATTTCGGTGCATCGATTTCAATCAACAAGATCAATCAATCCTGCCAATTGAAAATAAAAATTGTTTTTATTTTTTCTATAGTTGTAGGCTCAACTTCCTGGAATATGCCCTATAGATATTCTGTATATTAAAGTTTATTATTTGTAATTGTTCAACTCTAGAACAAACTTAAACACTAATAAGTTATTAATAAATTATGACATAGCCTTATTATGGAATACTTTTCATCCACTAAAAAGAATGATGTAGCAATATATATTGGAACATGAGAGATATTTTCTTAGTCCATTTTGGGATGTATGATACTAGATAATTTTAAAAGAACAGAAATTTATTTCTCACAGTTTTGAAAGCTAGAAAGTTCAAGATCAAGGTGCTGGCATCCAGAGAGAGTTTTTGTTTTTTTATTTTTGCTGCATCCTCCTTTTTTTGTTGGAAAGTGGAAGGGCAGAAAGGGGCCAACTCCCCACATCAATTCATTTTTTAAGGGCACCTAATCCTATTCATGGTGGAGGTGCCCTGGTGGCCTAATCACCTCTCGAAGGCCTGCCTCTTCACATGTGTACTGTTACACTGGTAAAACCTCACCTTGGAGGGTTCACTTTCAAACCACAGCAGACATACAGTAATCCCTAAAACACATTGTTAAAATCATACAGCAGGTTGTAGAGAAAACAGTTTGCTATTTCAGCATTTATGAAATTTTAAAAAGCCTGAGCAAATGAGTGTGTGTCTATTAACAAGGTCTGAATAAATATACACCAAACTATTAATAGTGGTTCCTTCCAAAGAACTGAGAGTTGGGGGAGTGGGGGAGCATAAGAAAAAGTTGACTTTAAATTTTTTTATGTAATTTTTACGTGACTTTTTATGTGACTTGTTTAAATCTATCAGATATTCTTATATTCGTAATGTCAAAGAAGACAAATGATTTGCAGTTGAAAAATTAAAATTTATCAAATGAAAAATGATAGAAGGAATATTAACCTTCTAAGCCTAGTTGACCACAAGTAACCCTACAGTCTTTGAAAAGAAAAGTAAGTGACTTTCATGAGGTAGTCTTCATCATGTATATTCTATTACTTCAAAATAAATTGTCCTGAAAGCAACAAGATGTGGAAGTGGGTTAAGAAGTTGAAAGTAATTGGAAGTAGGTGATAAGTATTAGTACCTGAAACTCAGCTATCAAAGAATAAGAAGATCAGAGCAAAGAATGCAATCACACCGAGAACAGCAGGACTTTTGACAGCTGGAGGAAGGGCTCCAAATACAAAATCTGTCCAACACAAGAATTTTGACTCACCCAAAACCCAAGACCCATTTTATTAGGTTACTAGGTAAGAGTTTCTTTAAGTACTAAGTTTGACAGTTGATATTGCTGACATTTCACTATGACAGGTCTTGTTTTTGTTTTTGCTTTTTATTGCGAAGGTACATCCTTATTCTTTCAAATGTGCATTTTGATTTGTGATTATCTTTCTATTTTTTGTAAGAGAAATGTTTGGGAAACCATAGTTAATTCAAAAATCTGTGTTATTTTTGAATCTGGCTTCCATTGTGGAATGAATGCAGCACACGCAGCTCGAAATATCAACATGGTGTTTGGGAAGGATGTGGTTAATGAAGGCACAGACCACCCATGACTTAAGAGATACCGTTGTGGTGACTTTAATCTTGAAAATGGGCCACATTGGGTGGCCTGAGACCAAAGTGGATAATGATGAGCTGAAATCTGTAGTGAATGCGAATCTTGACATACCTGCGAATGGGCAGCAAGGTTTGACATTACTATTCCAACAACATTGGACCTTTTGAAACAATTTGGCAAGGTGGATAGATAGGTTTGGCATGAATTAAATGAGTTGTCAGAAAAGAAGTCATCTGGAACCTTGCCTTCCTTTGCTGTAATGACAGAAAGGCAAATCATTTCTACATCTTTCTACACCAAAAAATGGATTCTTTCTTACAACCATGGGTAGGAGCAATGGTTGGATAAAGATGAAGTGCTGAAACACAGTCCAAAAATTGAATTCATCAAAAAAAAAAAAAAACAAAACCTAGGGGTGTGTGTCTGGTAGTCTAGCACTGTTATTATTCACTACAGCTTCACGACATCTGATCAGTTTATTACAGTGGATGTCTACTGTAAGCAAATAGATGAAATGTTGAGGATACTTGTGACTAAGCATCAGAGACTGGTCCGTACAGAGAGGCTGATCCTCTTGCAAGGCAACACTATCACACAGACTCTCCTGCTCAATCAACAGAAGCTGGACTCGGAAACTCTCTGTCATCCACTGTATTCATCAGAACTTATACCATGTCACTACCACTTCTTGCAAGCTTTTGGCCACTTCTTCAAGGAAAAACATTCATTTCTCAACAAGCTGTGGAGAAGACACCTTTTGTGATATCATCGCCACTTACTCTTCAGGCGTCTTTGCGGCTGGCATACACATCTTACCATGACGATGGCAAAATGATAGTTTAGGAAAATACATTGATTAATTGTACTGCTTCCTGTTTGAGATATAATCAACTAAACTTATGATTTGAAATCAGGTGTTTCATATTTAATGACCTAAAATACATCCCCCGCCCCAGGCTCTGTAGGGAAGCCAGTATACAGAGCAGTTGCAACTGACCTCAGTACTGGGATCCCAGACTTCTTTCCCCAGCCAGTTTCTTCTCTGGCCAATTCTCCTCTGAAGTTGTCCACAGAACCTCCCCTGTGCATGTATCTCTTTCTCACTTTGCCTCATTCTGCCCATCTGAAGCATCTCCACCAGAAGATGGAGTTGGCTAGAGATTATCTTGGTGCAAAACAGCAAGAAGAACAGAAGGGTGGTTCCCGTCTCTGGATGATTGTTGTCACAGTCTCATAGACCCTGACCCGGGGTGGTATCCTTAACAAACTGACATAAAAACGCAGCAAGCCAAGTCTCCAATAACGCCAGGCAGGCAGTGATGGAAAGTTATAAATTATTTTAACAACCATTTTTTACAACCATTACCAGAGAGGAGGCTTTCAGGAGTGGTTGCAATGCTACACAATCAAAAATAAACTGAGCTAAATAGGAAAATATTTCTGACATTAATTCCAGGAACGAATTATAAATATAAAGAAAAAGAACTTTAGTTTTAAATAGTATAGGAAATCAAGAAAATAAAAATTATATAGACTCACACACACTATTATTTGGCCAACAGATAGGGCATATGATTGTTCTCCAGTGGACACAACTAAATGAAAAATTCACCCTCCTGTGATAGTCATTGAAAATCAGCAGTAGCTTAATGTAATACTCCATGTGATGCCTTCATGCGCTAGGCCATTTTAATTTCTAAATTTGATCTTAGGCGATACATAACTATTTCCCCACCAACTATGACTCCTTAGATGATTTTTAATTATTTCAATTAATTACAATAACTGTGATTATCACCAATATCACCTTCTATGCATGGCATTATATAAACAGACAACATATCCAGCCATCCCTGAGGGCCATTCTCTGGACTCTAGGTAAGTGGGAAATACAGGGAAACCAGTACTATCCTGAAGACAGGTTAATTAAAGCTGTAAATATTATTCTAGACAAAAGACAAAGAAGAATCACTCAGTACCAAGCTTTTTGCTTAGTGCCCTTTACATCAGTTATTTTTAAAGGTTCACTTTTTTGTTTCTTAAGACAGTCTCTGAGTCTCACTAAGTCGCCCTCAATAGAGTGCTGTGCCACCACAGCTCACAGCAACCTCAAACTCTTGGGCTCAAGTGATTCTCTTGCCTCAGCCTCCCAAGTAGCTGGGACTACAGGTGCCCACCACAATGCCCAGCTGCTTTTTTAAAGATGAGGTCTCGCTCTGGCTCAGGCTCATCCTAAACTCATGAGCTCAGGTGATCCACCTGCTTCGACCTCCCATAGTGCTAGGATGCCAGGCTTTAGCCACCATGCCCAGCATAAAGGTTCACTTTTAATGATCACAACTGTGTGTACTTATAGTTTAAATTGCTCGAAGCCAAACTTTGTCTAAGAGGGAGACCCTACATGTAGCAGGTAACAGTTTGGGCACTGATATCAAACTTTCCTCCTTAGAAAGTATGAGAGCATATTTAGTAAAGGAGGTCAGTAGATCTGTATTCTAGATCCAGACAGATGAAAAATTCCTCTTGTAGATGACATTATGGTGTGACCTTGGATGCTCACCAATGTAATTCATGAGGTTTTAAATTGTTCCCTTAGAAGAGTTTCTGCTGAAGAGCCTGTTAGCATCACTGTTGCTGTCCACACACCAATGTTTTCTTAGCAAGACTACTCCAGACACATAGTATTCTGATAGCATAAAGGTGGTAACTCAAATAATAGCTAGTTTTAGAGCAGGTACTGGGATGCCACAGCCCCACCCTCACTGGTTGCTTTTCACATGACCTAGATCCTAAACTCAATTCTACAGCTCCAGTTTTGATCATCACTTTGGCATTCTCCCCCCATGCCCAGGATTTGGCATTCACCCATACTCTTCTCATGACCTCCTTAATTAACTGAGGCTTATTCTGCAGCTGGTCCTCTCTTTCTTCTGGGCTATGCTCCAGGGTAGAGACTCAAACCCATAGAATGCAACTTCCTCTCAAATCAAGTAAACCACATCTTGGTGCTATGTAAAGAAGAAAATTTAGCCAATAACATTGAAGGAGAGGATTTCAAAATTGAACATTAAATGGACCTTTTTAAAAAAGAAATACGTTTATTTTCCCAAATCCTGATGTACATTATTTTTAAATAGAATGTGACTTTAATTATACTTACATAAAATCAGGTCTAAGCTTCTTTTACACATCTTTCTTACTATTCTAAAGCATCTATAAAACCCAGCTAAGTTTACTACTTAAGCAGAATCTGCAAAAAATGAATACAATTCAAGTTAACAAAATTAATACAATGTGACAGCTAATGTTATTTTTCTCGAAATAAATTTCTACCCTCAGTGTGAACACGGCACTGACAACTTCAGGGCAGGTTCTCCTGGGACCTTCCACAATCCTAATGTCATGTGATGATTCAAGACTTCCATGTGCTGTTTCAGATCAAGTTATTATAAAACCTTGAGCATAGACTATCATAGGATATTTGGCCTTCATTTGATACCAAGATATTACCTAGAAGTCTGCCTATGTTCTTTCTATATTGGCTTATAACAATTAAAGTTTTTCAGGAATCATACACATAATTTCATAGATGGATACATAGGTATCATAGAACTAAAAGCGATCACTAATTCTTATGTCATTTACAACAGGTCCCAGGATCTGAGCAGGTGCACAGGCTCCCATTTGAAATCCTGTGAACTGCCCTCTAGTAATAGAGTTCTGGTAGAAGTCCTTCATAACTTGAATGCCTATAGGAATCAAAAATATTACTACAAGTAGAATCAGCTCAGAAGTTATCCCAAGGGCTAGAGAATCTATGGAAGACGAGAGAGAATAGGACTGGCCTCAAGAAAGCAAGTGGCCCTCACCACTGGAATGTGGTAAGCGTGTAAGAACAATGCCACCTTCTGATTTTGCAAGAATTTTCATTTTTCAAGGAAAAGAGAAAGGAATCTAGATTTTTATGTGCAACCTTCTAACTTTTAAATCTTGTAAGGTAACTCTAAATTTTAAACACTGTATGAGGGAAAAAAAAGGAATTTCTCTAGACCAGATGTGATATGTGAGCCACAGTTTCTAATTTCTGAAGAGCGCTGACTGTGGTATCTAGAAACTACCCTATAGGTCAAGTAACCCTGCAGGGATCATGAAGGAAAGGCTTTTAGAAGCAGCTTCTTCAGAGAAATATAACTGATGGGATTGGCCCTGGGATCCAGCCAGGAGAGACCACTGTGAACCATGGCACTAAGCCAGTGAAAGGTCTAGTTGAGAAGACTCTCCCAGAGTCATTGATTCAGAGGGCGCCTCCTTGAGGTAGGGTGGCCAGAGAGATGGTCTACTGTTAGGAATAGCAGATAAGAGTATTGAGTGAGGAAGCCATGTTCCAAGTATTAAGGGTCTGTCAACTCATCTTTTCATGGACTACTCCCAGACCTATACCCAGCATTTCAGAATGAGTCACCACTGATAGCTGAGGGCTGTGTGTGTTGTCATTTTTTCCAATATACAACTCACTGTGGAGATCAATGTATTTCCTCATAAGAACCCATATCAAATAAGATTCTCTAAAATTATAGAAAGATCTCAAATTATAACTAGACTGTCATTGTGGTGAGTGTGTCCCAAGAGAAGAGGGCTATGTATAGAACAAGCAAACTCTCTTTAATAAAAATCCTACCCACGTAAAGATAGAAACAAATACTCCTACTTAGAAGACACCATGTGACCAATGACAAGTTATCTCTAAGCAGAATCCAAGGATTTGTATACAGTATCAGAAAATACATGGTTTTGAAATAACTTGCTTGGTTCAGATGTGAATTTAAGGTTCCAGTTTTATGACCATGCAGTACATACTCAGCACTAAGATTTTGGGGTATCATTTCTCATGTCTTTACCACAATTATTTTACTAAAATCTGACTTCTGAACACATCAAAGTACACATTTGTGTTGCTTTGAAATTGATTTAAAAAAAAAAAAAACAGGTGCTCAAGTCAGAATAAAAGGTTAATGTTATTCTGACATCCTTCCCGCACATTGACCAGGGTCAGTGCACATTTGGCATTTCTTATTCCAGCAGTTGAAAACTGCCACTCAGCACCACAGAAAATAACAGGGCATAAGCAACTGGGGGAGGATATCGTCTCCAAGGGTCAGACCCTCAAGGACCACAAGTACAGATGCTGAAATGAATCTAATTTGACCACTGAATTAAATGTTCCCTTCCTGATGAGACCGCTGCATAAAAAATAGGCATATTGCCTTTTTTCCCTAAGAAAAATATGCCACATTTTGAAATCAAAGACAATGATAGCCAGAAAATTTGCTGTATCTAAATTTCTAAATAATCCTTATTATAAACCACCTCTTTGTGGTTCCTTCAATGAGAGAATAATTCAAATGAGAAAGAATGATAGAGCTAATAGCTGACAAATGCTGTGTTCGTGTCATTTATTTTGCCAGAAAATTTAAGGAAACATTCTGGTAATGGGAGAGTATCCAACCTGTGGTTAGTACATATGTTACGGCTAGAATCCCAACAATCTACTCTGATTTCTGTTAAATAAGCTTTCTATAAATTTTATTATTAAGTGACTTTGTTTTCTTCTCAAGAATAAGATTCAAATGCAGTACAGAATCTTAAAAGAGCCTGATGTTGATCATGTCCAAGTAAGAACCTTGTTTCATACTGACATCACTAGGCCATCACTTTGTCTTCTATAAACTCTCCCTTGAAAGGGACGGATGTGAAAAACCAAGAAGGATGTGAACTCTTCATTCCCTGCAGTTAATTTGCATCTACTTTTTAAACTGAGTTCAAATTTCAAAATTCTCATTTAAAAACTTCAGACAATTGGTTTGGGGTGGGAGAGGCAACCTAATGTGTCTGCTGGCACCGTTCCAGCCTCTGTGTCATCAGCCTGCATTTCTGGAAGTATCTCCATTAGCTGGAGGTGAAAAAGCTAAAATGCAGTTTAAACTAAAGAAAGAGATCAGAGAGGAAGGAAAACGCTCATCATACAAAACAGTGGAGCAACATTAATCAATACTCTCCAGTCAGCCATTGGTTAAGACAATCAAGAGAAGCATCACAAGTCCCCATCTCCAGATCAAAGAGAAATTTGGATGAACCTAAAGGAAATTAGGCAGGAATATTTAAAAAGATGGGGCTTTCTTCAGATCACTGAACAAGATCTGTAGCTTCTCTTGTAGATTTCATAGTAATCACAAGAAGTATTTGTGAAAATCTTCCACATTTAATTCCTGAAAAACTGAAAGGCTATGTTCTTTCTTTATAAGTCCTGTGTCAAAAGAAGGAATAGAAGAGAGAAGGAAAAAATAAAGAGAATATTAAAGTGGCCAGCAAACTTGCTAAGGGAAATAAAGATATGGATTCTTAATTTTTTAAATTATGTCTAGATGGGGTGGCACCTGTGGCTCAAGGAGTAAGGCGCTGGCCCCATATACCAGGGGTGGCGGGTTCAAACCTACTCTTGGTCAAAACTGCAAAAATAAAATATTATGTCTAGATGTGTACATATCTTACATTTAAATCATGAACTGTAATCTCTCTAAGAGAAGACGATTGCTTTACTGCAGTCCTAGGTATTTGACTGCCTTCAATCAGCCACTGTATGCAAAATAAAAGAAATTAAAGTCATGACATCACAATGAATTATTTGAGCTTCCTCCATTTCACAGGTAATAAAATTGTGCTTCATTCCATTATTAAGTCAGCATCAGGCAGAGACTGAGTTAGGGCTGCAAGAGACATCTTTTGTCAAAGAGAAGCTGCTTAAGAATGATGATGTACAGTGCATGAAAATATTTACCACTATTGTACTGAAGGTAAAAATGCTATGTTATCACAATACTTTTATATTTCTGAGCACGTTAGATTGATCTAATCCAAAAAGAGTTATTTTCAATATTCTTAAGCTCATTAGGAAAATTAGAGGAATAAAAGCCCAGTTCTCCAAGTTCCACTAGACTCTTATTCTCCCATTCCCATCCTCAAAGTGATACTAACCTTTAGTCCAGAGGTGTTAATAAGGAGGCCTGATAATCTATTACTTAGGTCAGTCTCTCCCACATAGCACCCAGTCTACATTCAAAGGCTATTAGAAAGAAGCCACATATGAATTAACTTGATCAAATATTTAATGCCTCTATCAAATTTCTTAGCAAGTCCAAAACTTTCTAATATCTCCAGAAAACTAGAGCAAACAATTTTACTGGACATCTTGGTACCAAAGTTGCTGGAGGAAGGGGTTTAAACATTGTTCTTTGCTCTCTTACCTTGTAAAAGTGGTTCCTTCCTCTGCCATCCCATAAAACTGCTACACTGCTTTCCTCCATCCAATGTCACAATAAACTGTGAAGTGGTGGAGAGGTCTAAATACTTTCCAAGGAATTTAATTGCCAAGTGCTTTCTGGGAAGTTAGGAATTGGGAGGCCCTATTTCCTGACTGGCCCTCACTGAATGCATGCTTTTCAGTTTCCTATCATATCATCAGCAAAAAGTATATACAAGGCTAGAAATACAGTTCAAACTTGCAATAAAAGAACAGCTAAAAATGAGTGCTTAAGTATATCTTGTATGGACCCATTCAACCAATGATCACTTAGAGGAAATCCGATTGGTTTCCATTGAAAAATGGCAGATGATTGCCCTAGATAAGTGGTCTGTAAATTACTAGCGCTTTACAAAAGACTACTGATTAAACGCTATATAAAGAATTTATCTAGAAGGTTAATAAATATGGTCTCAAGAATAAGATCCTTTGCTATGATAGCAATAGCCTCTCTAAGGCACAGAGGTATAGAAGCCGTTCAGCCTAAAGATGAGTGACCAGCCAAATGTCACAAGCTTCAATATTGAAACCTGGTTGTTTGTTTACTTAAAAGATTAAAGTGTTGAAGAAAGGTGAGAGAGAGAGAGATGACGTTTCTGATACAGAATTGGAGAACTCTCAAATTGAAGCTCCCATTTGCAGAGAGTGAGATAAGTCAGGATGAAACCTATGCTTTCTGCTATATGCACCACTCGAAGCTGAGAACTGGGTCTAGGCACAGGCCATCCTTGTAGAGTGGAGTCACTCAGAGAAAGCAATGGGTAGAATGAGGGAAAGTTAATATATATATATATAAATTATACACTCATATACGAGTTTGTGCATATGTTGATGTCTCTGAGGGGCTTTGGACTCCACATCCATGTTGTTTGGTGAAAACAAAGTTGGTGAAAGTCATTTCCTGCTCCAAAACTCTGGATTTGGATACAAGGTAATCAATTATAGGTCTTAACAACATTCTTAAGTATCTCCTACTCAGAAAGTCTGACCATTGTTCAAAGAGTTTGCTTTAATTTTTCTATTACAAAATATAAAGAATGTAGAGATGGAATAAAATAACAGCCAATCCGGATGGGATTTGAAAGCTAATAGAACTGGCACAACTGTAATGTTGATTTGTTCACATCACAGTATTAATATTATCTCAGTTCACTGAGGTTCCCAAAAGAATTACATGTAAGCATTTTAAATATTTTCTTAAAAAGCGAATCTATGATTTTGACATATAAAAGTAACAGAATTTCAGAGTTAGAAAGGATTTAAGATAAGTCTCTATTCCATTGCCTCCTTTTATAAAATCCTGGAAATGGAAATAAAGCCCTGAGTGTCACTTACTTGGGATGAGGTAGGATTTGAGTAATCAGAGCACAGAATTCAAATTTTCTGACTCCCATTTTAGACATCGACCACATTAATATTTAACTTGTATTTTCTTTTTGCATGACACCCTTCAACACCTCCAGGTACTGCATCTTAAAGCTCGGGGTTCTATGTTACATCATTGACCGAGAGCTTTGTGAGACATGGTACCAACCCATGTCAGGTACAATTTGAAAGGAACAGAACAACTTGGGTTAATTTTCTCTGTCAAATATCCTGTCATTTCTGTAACGGGCCTTAGTTATGCTTAGACTATGCCAAAAATAGTAAATTTTAAATTTCTCAGATTTTGAATTTATTCTCCATGAGCGAACAGACTGTGCACATTCACTCTAGGACTCGCTAATAATTCTGTCACAGTATAATATGTGGGAAAATGGGCCATCTAGGATTTTTCATTATCTTGTTTTAGCTGAATCTCCACAAAGTCAAGACTCTTTTTTATTACAGCCTTTAAATCCTACTGGATTTCTAGAAAAATTAGAATATGACTACATCGCCTAAAAATGCAGCCAAGCAGTAAAGGCTTTGGGATACAGATTTACTGAATTTAAGTGGAATTGGGCAAATTTGAATACACTTTAACAAAATAACTATGGAATTAAACCATACCATCTCCCACTTACATTGACATAATTCTTTGCCCACTCCTAGATTCATCCCAGGAGACTTCAGGAACCAAGTGATTCATTCATTCTGAAGTCTGTTTCCATTAGCTCAAAACCTTCAGTGGGCTCCATCTCCATTCTAAGAACCATGGCTGATTTCCCCCCAAATTCTCCCATAATCAAGTCCAGCCTCCCTATCTCCTCTCCTTCTACTATATTGACCCTATAATTTCCAGTCAGAGGTGAATCCTACAATTTGCCAAATCTATATGCATATTTATACGTGGGTATTCTAGAGAATACTATACAATAACTGAGTCAATCCCACAACAAATTTGAGTGGCACACACAAATCTTTGTCTCTTCTGACAAATTTTATGCTCATTCTCTCAGTATATTTTCCAAAACTTTACTCAAGTACCTGAACCCAACAAATTTGCATTTTTTCTCATCACATGTCATGACTTTGAACTTCACAAAGAGAGATGCATCAGGCTAATTGGGCTTGAATTACCCCCCAGTGCTCTCCCTTAAACAACAAAAGAGACCTCTGTTTATACTTATTTCTCTTCTCTTTTAGAGGAGGAGGTTCTAGCTGGAGTCTACATTTCAGATTTCCATAGCTTTTACCAAATGTCCTTTGGTCCTTTTTGGCTCAGGATCTTCAGAACACTTAGTCATCATCTCTCCTTATACTTCTTTTCACTGTGACAGTTTCTCAGACATTTCTTGTTTTTGATGTCTTTAACAGTTTTGAGAAACATTGGGTAAGGTATTTTATAGAATGTCCCTCAATTGGATTTGTCTGACATTTTTCTCATCATTAGACTGCAGTCGTGGAGCTTGGGAAAAAAACAGCACACATGAAACTGCTATTTTCTTTGTGTTATATCAAGAATGCGTACTATCAACATGACTCACTGTTGATGTTAGTCTTGATTACCTGACTCAAATAGTATTTGTTAGGTTTCTCCATTTTCTCCCCTCTCCTCATACTTTATTTCAGGAAGGAAGTCATCACATGTAGCCTGTATATAAGGGAGTGTGTGTATTCCAAATTTATTATCATTCAATATTATTATCTGTTGACCATTCTATGCCTTCTGCTTTCCTGTGTAGGCTTTAGAATTAGTGCATTAACATCTACCAAATAGATTGCTGAAATATTAATTGAAATTGCATTGAACATATAGAGCAAACTGAGAAGAATTGACACCTTACCAATATTGAGTCCTTCTATTCATGAATGGACTACTTCTCTATTTATTTAGATTTTTTTTATTTCTATCATCAGTGTTTCATAGATTCACAAATAGATCTTGTACACACTTCATTAAATTAATACCCAAGTATTTCTTTCTTTTTTTTTTTTTGAGTGCAATTGCTAATTTCGTTTAGATTTCAAATTTCAATTGTTTATTGCTGTATAGTAAAGCAATAAATTATCATATTTGGCCTTATATCCTGTGACCTTCCTATGTTTGTTTAATAGTTTCAGAAGATTTTGTACATGTTTCTCCTTCTGTTCAAGAGATTTCTTTTAACATTTATGGAGAATGGTGTACTGGTGATGAGTCTCCTTAATTTTTATTTTTCTGATAAAGTCTGTATTTCTTCTGGGCTTCTGACTGATAATTTCACTATATGTTGAATTCTAAATTGGTGGGTTTTCTTTCTTTCAACATTTTAAATATTTCACTCCTTTCTGTCTGGCTTGTATGATTTCTAACTATAAGTCTCCTTCAATTATTACCTTTGCTCCTCATTAGGAAAGTTCTCTCTCCCTCTGACTTCTTTAAAGATTTTTCTTTTCACAATAAAAATAAATAAATAAATAAATAAATAAAAAGATTTTTTTCTTCGTCTTTGGCTTTCTGGAGTTTGAACATGATACGCCTAGATAGGTTTTGTTCTATTTGTTGTTGTTGTTGTTGTTGTCTTCCCTGTTTGGTGTCCTCCCAATTTCTTGGATTTGCAATTTGTGGACTATCATTACTTTTGGAAATTTCTTTCTTTCTTTTTTTTTTTTTTTTTTTTTTGAGACAGAGCCTCAAGCTGTTCCTTTTTTTCCCCTAATCTCTCCCT